>NC_092047.1:98505661-98822650 GCF_003086295.3 Arachis hypogaea
TTATAGTCTATTTTTCTCATCATCAGCAAACATAAATAAAATAGTAGATCTTTTGAATAAGAGGCAATAAAATTTCGAGTTTTTAATAAGAAAAATTCTAATTAGTTACATGTGGTGGTAATGCTTTCTGTCTTCTGAATGAATGCTTGAACAGTGCATATGTCTTTTGAATTTGTTGTTTAAGACTGTTAAATATGTTGGCTCTTGACAGAATGATGAACATGAGACATGTTATTGATAATCTGAAAAATAAAAAAAAAATGATTCTTGAAGCAAGAAAAAGCAGCAAAGAACAAAACTTGCAGATAAAAAAAAATAGAGAAAACAAGCAGAAAAAGCCGATAGCCCTTAAAACCAAAAGGCAAGGGTAATAAAAAGGATCCCAAGGCTTTGAGCATCAGTGGATAGGAGGGCCTAAGGGAATAAAATCCTGGCCTAAGCGGCTAAACCAAGCTGTCCCTAGCCATGTGCTTGTGGCGTGAAGGTGTCAAGTGAAAACTTGAGACTGAGCGGTTAAAGTCAAGGTCCAAAGCAAAAAGAAGAGTGTGCTTAAGAACTCTGGACACCTCTAATTGGGGACTTTAGCAAAGCTGAGTCACAATCTAAAAGGTTCACCCAATTATGTGTCTGTGGCATTTATGTATCCGGTGGTAATACTGGAAAACAAAGTGCTTAGGGCCACGGCCAAGACTCATAAAATAGTTGTGTTCAAGAATCATCACACTGAAATAGTAAAATCAATAACACTATCTGAATTCTAAGTTCCTATAGATGCCAATCACTCTGAGCTTCAATGGATAAAGTGAGATGCCAAAACTGTTCAGAAGCAAAAAGCTACTAGTCCCGCTCATCTAATTAGAATCTGAGCTTCACTCAAAAACTCTAAGATATTATTGCTTCTCAACTTATTAGTCTTCTATTTTATTTGTCTAGTTGCTTGAGGACAAGCAACAGTTTAAGTTTGGTGTTGTGATGAGCGGATATTTTATACGCTTTTTAGGGTTAATTTCATATAGTTTTTAGTATGTTTTAGTTAGTTTTTAGTTTATTTCCATTAGTTTTTAGAAAAAATTCATATTTCTGGACTTTACTATGAGTTGTGTATTTTTCTGTAATTTCAGATATTTTTCTGGCTGAAATTGAAGGACCTGAGCAAAAATCTGATTCAGGCTGAAAAAGGACTGCTGATGTTGTTAGATTCTGACCTCCCTGCACTCAAAGTGGATTTTCTGGAGCTACAGAACTCAAAATGGTGCGCTTCTAATTGCGTTGGAAAGTATACATCTAGGGCTTTCCATCAATATATAATAGTCTATACTTTGCTCAAGGATAGACGACGTAAACTGGCGTTCAACGCCAGTTCTCTGCCCAATTCTGGCGTCCAGCGCCAGAAAAGGATTAAAAGTTGGAGTTCAACGCCAGAAATGGATCCAAACCTGGCGTTGAACGCCCAAAACAGCCTTATGCACGTGAATTGCTTAAGTCTCAGCCCTAGCACACACCAAGTGGGCCCCAGAAGTGGATCTCTGCACCATCTATCAGAGTTTACTCATTTTCTGTAAACCTAGGCCACTAGTTTAGTATTTAAACAACTTTTAGAGACTTATTTTGTATCTCATGACATTTTTAGATCTGAACTTTGTACTCTTTGATGGCATGAGTCTCTAAACTCCATTGTTGGGGGTGAGGAGCTCTGCTGTGTCTCGATGAATTAATGCAAGTATTCCTGTTTTCTATTCAAACATGCGTGTTCCTATCTAAGATATTCATTCGCACTTCAATATGAATGTGATGAACGTGACAATCATCATCATTCCCCCATGAACGCGTGCCTGACAACCACCTCCGTTCTACATCAGATTGAATGAATATCTCTTAGATTCCTTAATCAGAATCTCCGTGGTGTAAGCTAGATTGATGGCGGCATTCATGAGAATCCAGAAAGTCTAAACCTTGTCTGTGGTATTCCGAGTAGGATTCAGGGATTGAATGACTGTGACGAGCTTCAAACTCGCGAGTGCTGGGCGTAGTGACAGACGCAAAAGGAGGGTGAATCCTATTCCAGCATGATCGGAAACCTCAGATGATTAGCTGTGCTGTGACAGAGCATTTGGACCATTTTCACAAGAGGAGAGGATGTAACCATTGACAACGGTGATGCCCCAACACACAGCTTGCCATAGAAGGACGTGCGTGCGTGAATCAGAGGACAGAGGAAAGCAGAGATTCAAAAGACAAAGCATCTCCAAAACTCCAACATATTCTCCATTACTGCATAACAAGTAACCTTTAACCCATGCTCTCTTGTTCATTCGCAATTCAACTGATAAATATAATTGACTTCCTGACTAAGAATTGCAAGATAACCATAGATTGCTTCAAACCAACAATCTCCGTGGGATTCGACCCTTACTCACGTAAGGTATTACTTGGACGACCCAGTGCACTTGCTGGTTAGTGGTACGAGTTGTGAAAAGTGTGATTCACAATTCGTGCACCACTCCTTTCTCATGGTTCTTTGGTCTTCTCTAATTTTATGGAGGAGGATGGAATGCTCTTGGTGCTCCACCCTTAGTTGTCCCATGTTGGAACTTAATTCTCCTAGGGAGGTGTTGATTTGCTCCTAATAGTTTTGTGGAGGAAAATGCATCCCTTGAGGCATCTCAGGGATTTCATGATGAGGAGTTTCCTCATGCTCTTGTCCATGAGTGGGATCTCTTGTTTGTTCCATCCTTTTCTTAGTGATGGGCTTGTCCTCATCAATGAGAATGTCTTCCTCTATGTCAATTCCAGCCGAATTGCAAAGGTGACAAATGAGATGAGGGAAGGCTAACCTTGCCAAAGTGGAGGACTTGTCCGCCACTTTGTAGAGTTCTTGTGATATAACCTCATGAACTTCTACTTCCTCTCCAATCATGATGCTATGAATCATGATAGCCCGGTCTATAGTAACTTCAGACCGGTTGCTAGTAGGAATGATTGAGCATTGGATGAACTCCAACCATCCCCTAGCCACGGGCTTGAGGTCATGCCTTCTTAGTTGAACCGGCTTCCCTCTTGAATCTCTCTTCCATTGAGCGCCCTCTTTACAGATGTCCAGGAGGACTTGGTCTAACCTTTGATCAAAGTTGACCCTTCTAGTGTATGGGTGTTCATCTCCTTGCATCATGGGCAAGTTGAATGCCAACCTTACATTTTCCGGACTGAAATCTAAATATTTCCCTCGGACCATTGTAAACCAATTCTTGGGGTCCGGGTTCACACTTTGATCATGGTTCTTGGTGATCCATGCATTGGCATAGAACTCTTGAACCATTAAGATCCCGACTTGTTGAATGGGGTTGGTGAGAATTTCCCAACCTCTCCTTCGGATCTCATGTCGGATCTCCGGATACTCATTCTTTTTGAGCTTAAAAGGGACCTCGGAGATCACTTTCTTCTTGGCCACAACTTCATAGAAGTGGTCTTGATGCACCCTTGAGAGGAATCTCTCCATCTCCCATGACTCAGAGGTGGAAGCTTTTGCCTTCCCTTTCCTCTTTCTAGAGGTTTCTCCGGCCTTTGGTGCCATTAATGGTTATGAAAAAACAAAAAAGCTTTAGCTTTTACCACACCAAACTTAGAAGGTTGCTCGTCCTCGAGCAAAAGAAGAAAGAAGAGAGTAGAAGAAGAAGAAATAGAGGAGATAGAGGGGGCTTAGTGTTTCGGCCAAAGGGGAGAAGTAGTGTGTATGTTGTGTGAAAATGAAAGAGTGAAGATGGGCTTATATAGTAGTGGAGAGGGGGGTATGGTTCGGCCATTATGGGTGGGTTTGGGAGGGAAAGTGGTTTGAATTTGAATGGTGAGGTAGGTGGGGTTTTATGAAGGATGAATGTGAGTGGTGAAGAGAATGGTGGGATTTGATAGGTGAGGGATTTTTGGGGAAGAGGTATAGAGGTGATTGGTGAATGGGTGAAGAAGAGAGAGAGAAAGGTGGGGTGGGTGGGGATCCTGTGGGGTCCACAGATCCTGAGGTATCAAGGATATCTTATCCCTGCACCAAGTGGCGTGCAAAAATGCCTCTTTCTGCCAATCCTGGCGTTAAACGCCAGGCTGCTGCCCATTTCTGGCGTTTAATGCCAGCTTCTTGCCCATTCCTGGCGTTAAACGCCAGTTTGGTGCCTGACGATCGTGATTTCTGCCAGTAAAGAATGTCATAAAAACAGTCGCGTTGTAGATATAGTCTCTAAACCGACAAAAATCCCTTTCGTACAAACGTTTTGGGTGTCACAAGTAACAAACCCCTTAAAAATTGTTAACCGAGTATTCAAACCTCGGGTCGTCTTCTCAAGGAACTGCGAGGAAGTATGTTCTTATTATTGGTTATAAAGGTTGTAATCAGGGTTTAGAAGGTGAGAAGCAAGTAATTTAAATGACGAGTGAATTAAATGGCAGTTAAAAATAAATAATAATTGTAAAACAACTTTTGGCAAGATAAGGGAAATTAGAAGTCCAACTTAGTTATCCCTCTCAACAATAATGAAAGTTGTATCTTAATTCCACTTAATTAACCTATGAAGCAAAGGTAAGTCAAGGGACTAATTAGTTGGACCTTCGAATCCTATTTATTTCCTAGGAAAAAGTTGGGATTATTGAAGTTCAGATCAATTAGCAAGATAACGATTATCAATTATGCTGAGTTCGATAATGTTGAGTCACTGATTTCTTAACCAAGACCAAAAGGGGAAAAAGTAAATTGCTGGAATAATAAAAGTGTCCTTAGATGGGAAGCAATGGCAACTTAAATCAAAGAGAACAATCATAAACTGAAAAATACCTTAAATATCATTAATTCAAATATAAATCTGTAACATGGAATAATTCATAATTTAAATTATAATAATCAATTCAAATATTGGAATCAAATAAATAAAAGTAAAATTGAAATAAAAGAACATTAAAACCTGGATCCAGAGTTACTCCCAAAACAAGAAGAAGTCCTAAATCCTAAGAGAGAGAGAGAATCTTTCTCTAAACTAAATCTAAATTATGAAAACTAGAAATTGGCGAGCTCCTTTTTGAATGGATGTATTCCTCCACTTTATAACCTCTAATCTATGCTTTCTGTACTTGGATCTGGGCTAAAAAGGGCTTCAGAAATTGCTGGGGGCGTATTCTGTAAATTCTGATACGTGGCCTCTGTCACGCGTCCGCGTGGGTCACGCGGTCGCATCATCTGGAGCTTTTCCTTTCCACGCGGTCGTGTCAGTCACGCGTCCGCGTCGTGGGTGTTCTACTCAAGGCGCGCGGTCGCGTCAGTCATGCGGCCGCGTCGCTGCTTCTTTGCTTCTGGCACGCGATCGCGTCGTCCATGCGATCGCGTGGATACCAGTTTCCTTAAAGCTCCATTTTGCCCTCTCCTTCCATTTTTGTATGTTTCCTTTTTTCATCCTTTAAGTCATTCAGCCTTAGGAAACCTGAAGCTACTCAACACACTAATCACGGCATCGAATGGAAATAAAGGTAATTAAAATAATTAATTTTTTTAAAGCTTAGGAAACATGTTTTTCACAATATGACATAATAAGGAAGGGAAAGTAAAACCATGCAATTAATGTGAATAAGTAGGAGAAGAGTTGAATAAATCACTCTAATTAAGCACAAAAGAACTCATGAAATATGGGTTTATCAGTGCCCATTTCTGGCGTTAAACGCCCAGAATGGTGCCAGACTGGGCGTTTAACGCCCATTCTGCTACCCTTACTGGCGTTTAAACGTCAGTAAATTTCTCCTCCAGGGTGTTCTGTTTTTAATTCTGTTTTTCATTCTATTTTTGCTTTTTCAATTGTTTTTGTGACTTCACATGATCATCAACCTACAGAAAATATAAAATAACAAAAGAAAAGAGAAATTTAACATAGATAATTAAAGATTGGGTTGCCTCCCAACAAGCGCTTTTTTAATGTCAATAGCTTGACAGTGGGCTCTCATGGAGCCTCACAGATGTTCAGAGCAATGATGGAACCTCCCAACACCAAACTTAGAGTTTGACTGTGGGGGCTCTGTTTGACTCTGTATTGAGAGAAGCTCTTCATGCTTCCTCTCCATGGTTACAGAGGGATATCCTTGTGCTTTAAACACAAGGGAGTCTTCATTCACTTGAATGATCAATTCTCCTCTGTCAACATCGATCACAGCTTTTGCTGTGGCTAAGAAGGGTCTGCCAAGGATAATGGATTCATCCACACACTTCCCAGTCTCTAGGATTATGAAATCAGCAGGGATGTAGTGGTCTTCAACCTTTACCAAGACATCCTCTACAAGTTCATAAGCCTGTTTTTTTGAATTGTCTGCCATCTCTAGTGAGATTCTTGCAGCTTGTACCTCAATGATCCCTAGTTTCTCCATTATAGAGAGAGGCATAAGGTTTATGCTTGACCCTAGGTCACACAGAGCTTTCTCAAATGTCATGGTGCCTATGGCACAAGGTATTGAGAACTTTCCAGGATCTTGTCTCTTCAGAGGTAATTTCTGCCTAGTCAAGTCATCCAGTTCTTTGATGAGCAATGGAGGTTCATCCTCCCAAGTCTCATTACCAAATAACTTGGCATTTAGCCTCATGATTGCTCCAAGATACTTAGCAACTTACTCTTCAGTAATATATTCATCCTCTTCAGAGGAAGAATACTCATCAGAGCTCATGAATGGCAAAAGTAAATTTAATGGAATCTCTATGGTCTCAGTGTGAGCCTCAGATTCCCATGGTTCCTCATTAGGGAACTCCTTGGAGGCCAGTGGACGTCCATTGAGGTCTTCCTCAGTGGAAATCACTGCCTCTTCCTCCTCTTCAGGTTCGGCCATGTGAGACGTATTTATGGCCTTGCACTCTCTTTTTGGATTCTCTTCTGTATTGCTTAGGAGAGTACTAGGAGGGAGTTCAGTAATTTTCTTACTCAGCTGACCCACTTGTGCCTCCAAATTTCTAATGGAGGACCTTGTTTCAGTCATAAAACTTTGAGTGGTTTTAATTAGATCAGAGACTACAGTTGCTAATTCAGAATGGCTCTGCTTAGAATTCTCTGTCTGTTGCTGAGAAGATGATGGAAAAGGTTTGCCATTGCTAAACCTATTTCTTCCATCATTATTATTGTTGAAGCCTTGTTGAGGCCTCTGTTGATCCTTCCATGAGAGGTTTGGATGATTCGTCCATGAAGGATTATAGGTGTTTTCATAGGGTTCTCCCATGTAATTCACCTCTTCCATTGCTGGGTTCTCAGGATCATAAGCTTCTTCTTCAGATGAAGCTTCTTTGGTACTGCCTATTGCTGCTTGCATTCCAGACAGACTCTGAGAAATCATATTGACTTGTTGAGTCAATATTTTGTTCTGGGCCAGTATGGCATTCAGAGTATCAATCTCAAGAACTCCTTTCTTCTGATTTGTCCCATTATTCACAGATTTCTTTTAGAGTTGTACATGAATTGGTTATTTGCAACCATTTCAATGAGTTCCTGAGCTTCTGCAGGCATCTTCTTCAGATGAAGAGATCCTCCAGCAGAGCTATCCAATGACATCTTGGATAGTTCAGACAGACCATCATAGAATATACCTATGATGCTCCATTCTGAAAGCATGTCAGAAGGGCACCTTCTGATCAATTGCTTGTATCTTTCCCAAGCTTCATAGAGGGATTCACCTTCCTTCTGTCTGAAGGTTTGGACTTCCACTCTAAGCTTGCTCAATTTTTAAGCTGGAAAGAACTTTGCCAAGAAGGCATTAACTAGCTTTTCCCAAGAGTTCAGGCATTCTTTAGGTTGTGAATCCAACCATGTTCTAGCTCTGTCTCTTACAGCAAAGGGAAAAAGCATAAGTCTATAGACCTCAGGATCAACCCCATTGGTCTTGACTGTGTCACAGATTTGCAAGAATTCAGCTAAGAACTGATGAGGATCTTCTAATGGAAGTCCATGAAACTTGTAATTCTGTTGCATCAGAGAAACTAATTGAGGCTTAAGCTCAAAGTTGTTTGCTCCAATGGCAGGAATTGAGATGCTTCTCCCATAGAAGTCAGGAGTAGGTGCAGTAAAGTCACCAAGCACCTTCCTTGCATTGTTGGCATTGTTGTTGTTTTCGGCTGCTATGTCTTCTTCTTGTTTGAAAAGCTCTGTTAGGCCCTCTATAGAGAGTTGTACTTTAGCTTCTTTTAGCTTTCTCTTCAAGGTCCTTTCAGGTTCAGGATCAGCTTCAACAAGAATGCCCTTGTCCTTGCTCCTGCTCATATGAAAGAGAGGAGAAGAAAGTATGGAATCTTCTATGTCACAGTATAGAGATTCCTTGAGGTGTCAGAGGAAAAGAAGAATAGAAGGAGGAGGTAGAGAGAGGAGAATTCAAACTTATCAAGAGGGATAGAGTTCGAATTGCACCTTGAGGAGGAGTGTTAGTCCCTTAAATAGAAGGATGTGAGAAGAGGGGAAGAATTTTCGAAAATTAAATTAAAAATTTTTTGCGATAATAAAAAAAATTTGAAAATTTGATTGAGATTTTCGAAAATTAAGATTGGGAAAGAAATTAAGTGATTTTTAAAAAGATTTTGAAATTAGAAATTAAAAAGATATGATTGAAAATTAATTTTGAAAAAGATGTGATTGAAAAGATATGATTGAGAAGATATGATTGAAAATCAATTTTTAAAAAGAAAGTTTTAAAATTAAAGTTGATTACTTGACTAACAAGAAATTAAAAGATATGATTCTAAAATTTAAAATTTGATCCTTTCTTAATAGGCGAGTAACAACTTGAAAATTTTGAATTAAATCACTAATTGTAGCAAGGATTTTTGAAAATAATGATAAATAAAAAAATTGAAAAGAAATTGACTTTGAAAAGATATGATTGAAAAGATATGATTTGAAAAAGATTTGATTTTGAAAAATTATGAAAATTTGAAAAAGATTTGAATTAAAAACAAAATCTTCCCTTTAGTGTCATCCTGGCGTTAAACGCCCAGAATGACATCCATTCTGGCGTTTAACGCCCAAAATCCTACCTTTTTGGGCGTTTAAACGCCAGTTTTCCTTCTTCACTGGGCGTTTTGAACACCCAGCTTTTTCTGTGTAATTCCTCTGCTGAATGTTCTGAATCTTCAATTCTCTGTGTTATTGACTTGAAAAGACACAATTTTGAAAATATTTTTGGATTTTTAATGATGAGAAACAATAAAAAATGCAACTAAGATCAAATAAACAATGCATGCAAGACACCAAACTTAAGAATTGATACTAAGATACATAAAATATTTTTGATTTTTATGATTTTATAAATTTTTTTTTGTGATTTTTTGAAAATTATATGGAAAAGAGAATAAAGAGATTCAAAACATTTAATAAGAATTCCAGGAATCATGCAATGTTAGTCTAAAGCTTCAGTCTAAAAAGATTAGACATGGCTAGCCAAGCTTCAGCAGGACATTACATTCAGCAGCTAAATTGATGAGAATCAATCAGCTTTTGTGATGATAAGAACATCACCTTGAAACTCTAGAATCCATTCTTAAAAATTCTGAAAAATAAAAAGAAAAGTACCTAATCTAAGCAACAAGATGAACCGTCAGTTGTCCAAACTCGAACAATCCCCGGCAATGGCGCCAAAAACTTGGTGCATGAAATTGTGATCATCAACAATGGCGCCAAAGGACTTGGAGCTCTCAAACGTGAATCACACTTTGTCACAATTTCGCACAACTAACCAGCAAGTGCACTGGGTCATCCAAGTAATACCTTACGTGAGTAAGGGTCGATCCCACGGAGACTGTCGGCTTGAAGCAAGCTGTGGTCATCTTGTAAATCTCAGTCAGGCAGATTCAAATGGTTATGGAGGATTGATAATTAAAGATAAATAAAATATAAAATAAAGATAGAGATAAAGATACTTATGTAATTCATTGGTAGGAATCTCATATAAGCGTATGAAGATGCTTTGTTCCTCTTGAACCTCTGCTTTCCTATTGCCTTCTTCCAATCATTTATACTCATTTCCATGGCAAGCTTTATGTTGGGCATTACCGTTGTCAATGGCTACTTCCCGTCCTCTCAGTGAAAATGTTCTACGCACGCTGTCACCGCACGGCTAATCATCTGTCGGTTCTCGATCATGTTGGAATAGGATCCATTGATCCTTTTGCGTCTGTCACACGCCCAACAATCGCGAGTTTGAAGCTCGTCACAGTCATCCCTTCCCAGATCCTACTCAGAATACCACAGACAAGATTTAGACGTTTCGGATCTTAGGAATGGCCGCCAATAATTCTAGCCTACACCACGAAGGTTCTAATCTTAGATTAGAAACCCAAGAGATACACATTCAAGCTTGTTTGCATGTAGAACGGAAGTGGTTGTCAGTCACACGTTCATAGGTGAGAATGGTGATGAGTGTCACATAATCATCACATTCATCATGTTCTTGGGTGCAAATGAATATCTTGGAGAAGAAATAGACTTGAATTGAATAGAAAAACAATAGTACTTGTATTAATTCATGAAGAACAGCAGAGCTCCACACCTTAATCTATGGTGTGTAGAAACTCCACCGTTGAAAATACATAAGAATAAAAGGTCTAGGCATGGTCGAATGGCCAGCCTCCCAAAGAGGGTTCAATCATCAAAACATGATTCCAGGATGATCAAAAGATGAAAATACAATAGCAAAAGGTCCTATTTATAGAAAACTAGTAGCCTAGGGTTACAAAAATAGGTAATTAATGCAGAAATCTTCTTCCGGGCCCACTTGGTGTGTTCTTGGGCTGAGCATTAAAGCTTTCACATGTAGAGACTTTTCTTGGATTTAAACGCCAGCTTTTGTGCCAGTTTGGGCGTTTAACTCCAGCTTTTGTGCCAGTTCTGGCGTTAAACGCCAGAATTCTTGAGCTGACTTGGAACGCCTGTTTGGGCTATTAAATCTTGGGCAAAGTATGGACTATTATATTTCTGGAAAGCCCAGGATGTCTACTTTCCAACGCAATTGAGAGCGCGCCAATTGGGCTTCTGTAGCTCCAGAAAATCCACTTTGAGTACAAGGAGGTCAGAATCCAACAGCATCTGCAGTCCTTTTTCAGCCTCTGAATCAGATTTTTGCTCAGGTCCCTCAATTTCAGCCAGAAAATACCTGAAATCACAGAAAAAGACACAAACTCGTAGTAAAGTCCAGAAATGTGATTTTTATTTAAAAACTAATAAAAACATAATAAAAACTAACTAAAATATACTAAAAACATACTAAAAACAATGCCAAAAAGCGTATAAATTATCCGCTCATCATAGAGGTACTGGGAAAAGGCTACTACAAGGTGTCCGACCTCGAGGGACGAGAGCTACCAAGGTCATGGCATGCATGTAACCTAAGAAGGTACTATAGTTAGAAAGTAATAAAGATCTTAGGTCAAGGTGCACTCTTTTTTCTGAAAAGATTTTTTAATGAGGCGCTGACGTGGCAAAAATTGGCGAGTTAAGAAATTATTAGAAGAGATATGTTGCAAGTACAGTTCTTAACCAACCAGAAATTCACTTATCAATTTAGAAGGGTTGTCACAAAATTTAAATTAAAACTGAGAATTATCTGTAATGAATTGTTGTTCTTCATTTCTCCATGTTCCTTGGCTCTAGTCTGCTTTTTTGGGCCGAAAATTGGGTCAAAACAGGGCCCAAAATCGCCCCCAGTGAATTCTGTAGATTCTGCAGATCGCGCATGTCACACGATCGCGTCATTCATGCGGACCCGTCATTCGGCGTTTTGCCTTGCCACGCGAGCGCGTCGTCCACGCCTCCGCGTCACTTGTGCAGTTCCAATCCGCGCGTTCGCGTGAGCCATGCGTCCGCGTCACTGCGATTTCCTCTATGTCGCGCGGTCGCGTGAGCCATGCGTCCGCGTCACTTCTCGCTGGTCATCTCCTCAACTTCTTGTGTTCCTTCCATTTTTGCAAGCTTCCTTTCCAATCTCCAAGTCATTCATGCCCTATAAAGCCTGAAACACTTAACACACAGATCACGGCATCTAATGGAATGAAGGAGAATTAAAATACGTAATTAAAAGTCTTTAGAAAGCAAATATTCAATCATTTAATAATTTTAGGAAGGAAATATAAATGCATGCCAATCATATAAATAAATGGGTAAAGAATTGATAAAACCATACAATTAAGCACAATATAAACCATAAAATAGTGGTTTATCAGGCACCAAGCCAAGATCTACAAAGTTGCCCGATTTAGAAGGGTAAGCACTCAAATGTATATATTCTTGTTTATATGCCTATTTTCTACTTGAATAAAGTTTTTTAGATTCCCTAAAAAGTTTCCTACCAAGACGCATTGATTTGAGTGCAAAAATTCACCACCCGATCACAATAAGGTTGGCAAGGTGAAAACCAAATTCACCACCCGATCACGACAAGGTCGGCAAGGTGAAAACTAAATTCACCGCCCGATCACAACAAGGTCGGCAAGGTGAAAACCAAATTCACCGCTCGATCACGACAAGGTCGGCAAGGTGAAAAGAAATTAAAGCATATCAATGCAAGAAGTTATAAAAAGTAATCCATAAAAAGTGGCCTAACGAGGTCTGACTAAAAATGGACTACTAAAAATAACTTGACTTGGACCGACAAGAGAAATCGGACCAATGAAAGCTACAGCATGGACCGACAAGAGAAGTCAGACCATCGAAAGTTATGGACCGACAAGAGAAGTCGGACCATCGAAAGCTACAGACCGACAAGAGAAGTCGGACCAATGAAAGTTGCATCTTGAACCGACAAAGAGACGTTGGAATATCTAAAAGCATTCGCTAAAAGGGACATAGCTTTGCCCAAAAAGCCACGGCTCCACGACAAGGCTATCAAATTGTTCAAAGACTAACTAAAAAGGTTCTGCCAGAACACTAAAAAGTTGTCAAACAAGTTAGCCCCAAGGGTCATCTCGCCCAACCAGAAGACAGATAAAGCAAAGATCTAATCAAAAAGAGGTCGGACAGCAGAGCACCAAACGCTTTTGTAAATAATTAATCTACTGCTCTAATTCACATTTCTTAACAAAAATGTTACCAAATACCTTTGAGTTAAACTCTAGTGAATTCTTCTGTACTTCCGAAAGCTTGCCATGAATCCCTCTATTACCAGACTACCATGACTGATTCACAATATCCCTATATCTGGGATGAGTAGCCCAAGCAGCAACAAAGAGAAAAGGTCGATTCTCTTTAAGCTGAGGACGACCTTTACAACGCACCAGAATAGGGCAATGATCAGACTGAAGCCTATTTAAAACTTCTGCATAAGTCTCTGGAAAGATAGATAACCAACTACTATTTATACAGACTCGGTCAAGCTTTTTTGCCATGTCAACATAATTTCACCCTCTTGTACCAAGAAAACTGCCTCCCAATAGTCTTCAGATCAAACAAACCACTATCCCCTAATGAAGTAGTAAACATGTCTGCTCTTTGATGAGAAAATTGACAGCCCTTAGATTCATGAGAAAATTTGACTTCATTAATATCACCAAGAACAATCCAAGGTCCTTGAAAAACCATGGATTGTGCAACAATATAATCCTAAAGGAGAACCCTTTTATTAAATTGAGGACTACCATAAATACCACTATACCTCCAAATTAAATTATCAAATTGAACCTCAACGGTAACACCCTGATCAAAAGCATCAATGAACTTACAACAAACACCCTTTATAGAGGATAGGAACCAAATACCCCCCTTATCTGTTTCTACTATACCAATAGAGTGATACCCCAACCTTTCCCAAAATAATTTTAAATGTTAAAAAGGAGAGTGAGTTTCAACCACAATAAAGAAAATAGGTCTAAATTTCCTAACAAGTTCCGTACAATGCACCCGGGCTAACTTATTAGAAGCACCCCTAATATTCCAAACAATCATATTTAAACTATCCATAAATGATAGGGACAAAATAAATAAGAACATAAACTCTAAATAGAATTACCAACCTCAATAGATGGTTTGCCTGCGGTACTGGCACACTCTGATCCTCAATAATTGCCACCTTCGGACCCCCTAACACTGTACCTGCCATGCTTTCATCTACTAAGGTTTCCTCTGTTGCGCCACCATTTTTATCAACTGGCGAGTTCTGTAGGGAGGAAGGCCGCGGATGCTTCCGTAGAGAAATTCTACGACATGCAGGAGTTCTGCGCGATGGAGATAAATGCTAATTGATTTACCTCCATTACCATGCAAATTGGGCCTTAGAACCCTTCTCAAACCATAGTTGTGCTACTTTCCATCTTGGTCCTTCAAACCTGATGGCTGGCCCATTGTGAATTTTCTCTTACGCAGCACTTGTTGCCAGCCCTCTCCATCATCCATGCATGCCTCATTAACATGACCATCAGGCACGTGAGGAGCCAATGATTCCGTAACCACATCCTTCCCTTTAACAACTCCTAATTTCTCACAAAATTACGAGAATTTTCACCCAAATCGCGAGCTTCCGATTCAGCCTCTTTCTGAATCTCATGATTGTTGTGTGGCACTAGTGTCGGGCTTCATTATTTTTTCCATCACCAAAAGAATCACCGTTTCCTTCCAAGGACTCCTTCTCCATGCACAACGATTTATCATGCCCATACCGTGTACAAGTAGCACAAATCAGCTGTAAACTCTCGTACTCCACTTCATGAGTCATACCCTCCACTATAATATATTTGATTACAGGCAACCCAAGATTAATTTGAACACAAGCTCGGGCATATTTTCCTCTTTTTGCAAGCTTAGTGGCCAAGTCTACTTTCACCGGAACCCCTATTGTAAAAGCAATTCACAGCATTGCTTGTTCCTGGTAGCACCAAATTGGAAGTTCCGAGACTCGAATCCATACTAGCGTTGATTTGAAGGATTTTTCGCATGGCCTAAAATCCACGTCCCATGCCTTTACTGCAACATAGTGACCGTCTATCAACCACGGGCGACCAAGAATGACTTTCTCACAATCCGCAAAAATATCAAATTTAACCAAAAAATACCCAAACCCCACATCAAACAAATCAAACCCTCCTTTGATGCGCTATACTATCCGAAACTTATGCATAAGAGCCGTGTAGCCATAATACTTATCTAGCACCTTGATCACAATGGCTTCCTTATAAGGTTCAGCTAGACAGCTCTTTGCCTCCTTAGTAAAACTAACACTTGGTGGACAAGAATGACCCTGCTTACCTGTCACCATCGCGATACCATCCCCAGATAAAGACCCTACTAATGCAAAGGCCTTAGACTTTTCTGCACCAATGACCTTATCTCTAAAAGAGACCTTGGATGGTTTTTCTAAACCCTCTCGAGAAGAATCCTCCTTAACATTGGATACACACCCTCCCACGCTCTCCCCCTGCATCTGAAAATAACAACACAGTATGGGGTGAGAACCAGGGATTCTCAGCATGGTAAAGGTACCACGCATATAATATATAAGGACCTGGGAATGCCAGAGGCAATCCTAGAGCTCCAATCTTACAGTTATAAAACCTAAACTCTAAGCAGAAGCCATAAAAGGGGTAGGTGATATAAGCATCCAAAACTTACTTACTTTAAAACCTAACATTAACACCTAACCAATCTGCCATTCCTCCACTCCTCCATCATTCGTGAATCAGCAGAGACAAGCAACCAAACAAGTTCATGCACAAGTAGGAAACAGATAGTGCAAGTAGCAAATATAACAAGTAGTATGATACATATTCAGTTAGGCAATCCCAAGTAATGCATAGCAGACAAAACAAACAAGTGCACATGATGCATGCCTGTCCTATGGTTGATGAGGCACATCTGTCGGTTATCCAGCCAACCCGACAAGTCCAACACCAAACTTAGAGTTTGACTGTGGGGGCTCTGTTTGACTCTGTATTGAGAGAAGCTTTTCATGCTTCCTCTCCATGGTTACAGAGGAATATCCTTGAGCTTTAAACACAAGGGAGTCTTCATTCACTTGAATGATCAATTCTCCTCTGTCAACATCAATCACAGCTTTTGCTGTGGCTAGGAAGGGTCTGCCAAGGATGATGGATTCATCCATACACTTCCCAGTCTCTAGGATTATGAAGTCAGCAGGGATGTAGTGGCCTTCAACCTTTACAAAGACATCCTCTACAAGTCCATAAGCCAGTTTCTTTGAATTGTCTGCCATCTCCAGTGAGATTCTTGCAGCTTGTACCTTAATGATCCCTAGCTTCTCCATTACAGAGAGAGGCATGAGGTTTATACTTGACCCTAGGTCACACAGAGCCTTCTGAAAGGTCATGGTGCCTATGGTACAGGGTATTGAAAGATTTCCAGGATCTTGTCTCTTCAGAGGTAATCTCTGCCTAGTCAAGTCATCCAGTTCTTTGATGAGCAAGGGGGGTTCTTCCTCCCAAGTCTCATTACCAAATAACTTGTAACTTGGCATTTAGCTTCATGATTGCTCCAAGATACTTAGCAACTTGCTCTCCAAAAATATCTTCATACTCTTCAGAGGAAGAATACTCATCAAAGCTCATGAATGACAGAAGTAAATTCAATGGAATTTCTATGGTCTCTGTGTGAGCTTCAGATTCCCATGGCTCCTCATTAGGGAACTCCTTGGATGCCAGTGGACGTCCATTGAGGTCTTCTTCAGTGGAAATCACTGCCTTTTCCTCCTCTTCTAGTTCGGCCATGTGAGATGTGGTTATGGCCTTGCACTCTCTTTTTGGATTCTCTTCTGTATTGCTTGGGAGAGTATTAGGAGAGAGTTCAGTAATTTTCTTACTCAGCTGACCCACTTGTGCCTCCAAATTTTTAATGGAGGACATTGTTTCAGTCATGAAACTTTGAGTAGTTTTAATTAGATCAGAGACTATAGTTGCTAATGCAGAATGGCTTTGCTTAGAATTCTTTGTCTGTTGCTGAGAAGATGATGGAAAAGGCTTGCTATTGCTAAACCTGTTTCTTCCACCATTATTGTTTTTGAAACCTTGTTGAGGTCTCTGTTGATCCTTCCATGAGAAATTTGGATGATTTCTCCATGAAGGATTATAGGTGTTTCCATAGGGTTCTCCCATGTAATTCACCTCTTCCATTGCTGGGTTCTCAGGATCATAAGCTTCTTCTTCAGAGGAAGCTTCTTTAGTACTTGGTGCACGAAATTGTGATGTCCAGTCTCAAACTATTCCTGGCACGTGAGCAACTTGGTACGCGTAATCGTGATTACACATTCATAATTTGTCACAACTTCGATACAACTAACCAGCAAGTGCACTGGGTCGTCCAAGTAATACCTTACGTGAGTAAGGGTCGAATCCCACGGAGATTGTTGGTATGAAACAAGCTATGGTCACCTTGCAAATCTCAGTCAGGCAGATATAAAATAATCATGGAGTTTTCGAAAATAACTAATAGAATAGGGATAGAGATACTTATGTAAATCATTGGTAGGAATTTCAGATAAGCGAATGGAGATGCTTTTCGTTCCTCTGAACCTCTGCTTTCCTACTATCCTCATCCAATCAGTCTCACTCCTTTCCATGGCTGGCTTTATGTGATACATCACCACTGTCAATGGCTAATTTCGGTCATCTCTCGGGAAAATGATCCAATGCCCTGTCACTGCACGGCTAATCGTCTGGAGGCATCACCCTTGCCAATGGCTTCATCTTATCCTCTCAGTGAATAATATGCTCACGCACCCTGTCACGACACGGCTATTCATCTGTCGGTTCTCGATCATGCTGGAATAGGATTTACTATCCTTTTGCGTCTGTCACTAACGCCTTGCAATCGCGAGTTTGGAGCTCGTCACAGTCATTCATTCATCGAATCCTACTCGGAATACCACAGACAAGGTTTAGACTTTCCGGATTCTCTTGAATGTCGCCATCATTCTAGCTTACGCCACGAAGATTCTGGTTAGGAGATCTAAGAGATATTCATTCTAGCTTATTTCATGTAGAACGGAAGTGTTTGTCAGGCACGCGTTCATAAAGGAGAAGGATGATGAGCGTCACACATAATCATCACCTTCATCACGTTCTTGGGTGCGAATGGATATCTTAGAAGCGAAATAAGATGAATTGAATAGAAAACAGTAGTACTTTGCATTAATCTTTGAGGAACAGCAGAGCTCCACACCTTAATCTATGGAGTGTAGAAACTCTACCGTTGAAAATACATAAGTGAAGGTCCAGGCATGGCCGAGATGGCCAGCCCCCAAAGTCTAAGAACAATGCGTTCAAAGATGATCCTAAGATTCTAAGATGATCAAAAGATGCCTAATACAATAGTAAAAGGTCCTATTTATAATAAACTAGCTACTAGGGTTTACATGAGTAAGTAATTGATGTATAAATCCACTTCCTGGGCCCACTTGGTGTGTGTTTGGGCTGAGCCTGAGTGTTGCACGTGTAGAGGTCCTTCTTGGAGTTGAACGCCAGCTTTTGTGCCAGTTTGGGCGTTCAACTCTGGTTTTGGCTCCTTTTCTGGCGCTGGACGCCAGATTTGGGTAGAAAGCTGGCGTTGAACGCCAGTTTACGTCGTCTATTCTTGGCCAAAGTATGAACTATTATATATTGCTGGAAAGCCCTGGATGTCTACTTTTCAACGCAATTGGAAGCGCGCCATTTCGAGTTCTGTAGCTCCGGAAAATCCACTTTGAGTGCAGGGAGGTCAGAATCCAACAGCATCAGCAGTCCTTCTTCAACCTCTGAATCAGATTTTTGCTCAAGTCCCTCAATTTCAGCCAGAAAATACCTGAAATCACGAAAAAATACACAAACTCATAGTAAAGTCCAGAAATGTGAATTTAACATAAAAACTAATGAAAACATCCCTAAAAGTAACTAGATTCTACTAAAAACATACTAAAAACAATGTCAAAAAGCGTATAAATTATCCGCTCATCACAACACCAAACTTAAATTGTTGCTTGTCCCCAAGCAACTGAAAATCAAATAGGATAAAAAGAAGAGAATATACTATAAATTCCAAACTATCAATGAAACATAGCTCCAATCAAATGAGCGGGACTTATAGCTTTTTGCCTCTTGGATAGTTTTGGCATCTCACTTTATCCATTGAGGTTCAGAATGATTGGCATCTATAGGAACTTCAGATTTCGAATAGTGTTATTGACTCTCCTAGTTCAGTATGATGATTCTTGAACACAGCTTTTTTATGAGTCTTGGCCGTGGCCCTAAGCACTTTGTTTTCCAGTATTACCACCGGATATATAAATGCCACAGACACATAATTGGGTGAACCCTTTCAGATTGTGACTCAGCTTTGCTAGAGTCCCCAATTAGAGGTGTCCAGGGTTTTTAAGCACACTCTTTTTTTACTTTGGACCTTTACTTTAACCGCTCAGTCTCAAGTTTTCACTTGACACCTACACGCCACAAGCACATGGCTAGGGACAGCTTGGTTTAGCCGCTTAGACCAGGATTTTATTCCTTTAGGCCCTCCTATCCACTGATGCTCAAAGCCTTGGGATCCTTTTTATTTGCTCTTGCCTTTTGGTTTTAAGGGTTTTTGGCTTTTTCTGCTTGCTTTTTGGTTTTAAGAGCTTTTGGCTTTTTCTGCTTGCTTTTTCTTTTTCTTTCTATATTTTTTTTTCGCCTATTTTTTTATATTTTTTTTCTGCAAGCTTTGTTCTTTGCTACTTTTTCTTGCTTCAAGAATCATTTTTATGATTTTTCAGATTATCAAATAACATGTCTCCTAGTCATCATTCTTTCAAGAGCCAACATATTTAACATTCTTAAACAACAACTTCAAAAGACATATGCACTGTTCAAGCATACATTCAGAAAACAAGAAGCATTGTCACCACATCAATATAATTAAGCTAAGTTCAAGGATAAATTCGAAACTCATGTACTTCTTGTTCTTTTGAATTAAAACATTTTTCATTTAAGAGAGGTGAGAGATTCATAGGACATTCATATCTTTAAGACAAAGTTACTACTACTAATGATCATGTAATGAAGACACAAACATAGATAAGCGCATAACATAGAAAACGAAAAACAGAAGAAATAAGAACAAGGAATGAATCCACCTTAGTGATGGTGGCGTGTCCTCCTTGAGGAACCAATGATGTCCTTGAGCTCTTCTATGTCTCTTCCTTGTCTTTGTTGCTCCTCCCTCATTGCTTTTTGATCTTCTCTTATTTCATGAAGCATGATGGAGTGCTCTTGATGTTCCACCCTTAGTTGTCCCATATTGGAACTTAATTCTTCTAGGGAGGTGTTGATGTTCTCCCAATAGTTTTGTGGAGGAAAGTGCATTTGAGGCATTTCCGGGATCTCATGGTGATGAGCTTCATACGCCTCTTGAGCTCCATGAATGGGCTCTCTTGCTTGCTCCATCTTTTTCTTAGTGATGGGCTTGTCCTCTTTAATGAGGATATCTCCCTCTATGTCAATCCTAGCTGAATTGCATAGGTGGCAAATGAGGTGAGGAAAGACTAACCTTGCCATAGTGGAAGACTTGTCAGCCACCTTGTAGAGTTCTTGAGGTATAATCTCATGAACTTCCACCTCTTCTCCAATCATGATGCTATGGATCATGATGGCCCGGTCTATAGTAACTTCAGACCGGTTGCTAGTGGAAATGATTGAGCATTGAATGAACTCCAACCATCCTCTAGCTACAGGCTTGAGGTCCAATCTTCTTAGTTGAACCGGCTTGCCTTTGGAGTCAACCTTCCATTGAGCTTCTTCTACACATATGTCCATAAGGACTTAGTCCAACCTTTGATTAAAGTTGACCCTTCTAGTGTAGGGGCGTTCATCTCCTTGCATCATGGGCAAGTTAAACGCCAACCTCACATTCTCCGGACTAAAATCTAAGTATTTCCCCCGAACCATTGTAACATAGTTCTTTGGATCCGGGTTCTTACTTTGATCATGGTTCTTGGTGATCCATGCATTGGCATAGAACTCTTGAACCATTAGGATGCCGACTTGTTGGAGGGGATTTGTTAGAACTTCCCAACCTCTTCTTTGAATTTCATGTCGGATCTCCGGATACTCATTTCTTTTGAGTTTAAAAGGGACCTCAGGGATCACCTTCTTCTTGGCCACAACATCATAGAAGTGGTCTTGATGGGCTTTGGAGATGAACCTTTCCATCTCCCATGACTCGGATGTGGAAGCTTTTGTCTTCCCTTTCCCCTTTCTAGAGGATTCTCCGGTCTTAGGTGCAATCAATGGTAATGGAAAAACAAAAAAAGCTATGCTTTTACCACACCAAACTTAGAATATTGCTCGTCCTCGAGCAATAAACAAAATAATAGAAGAAGAAGAAGAAGAAATATGGAGAGGGAGATGTGGTTTCGGCCAAGAAGAGTGCAGAGGGGTGTGTTGTGTGAATTTGATGAAGAATGGGGGTTTTATATAGGGAAGGGAGGGGGGGTTAAGGTTCGGCCATATGGGTGGGTTTGGGTGGGAAATTGGTTTTGAATTTCGAAGGTAGGTGGAGTTTATGAGGTAGGTTTATGGGGAAGAGTGGATGGATGTGAGTGGTGAAGAGGTGATGGGGAAGAGTGTTTATGGGGTTGTGTGAAAGAGAGTGTTGAGAAGAAGTGAGTGGAGGTAGGAGGGGATCCTGTGGGGTCCACAGATCCTGAGGTGTTCAAGGATTTACATCCCTGCACCCATTAGGCATGTAAAAATGCCTTTGTACCCAACTCTGGGCGTTCAGCGCCAGGTTGGTGGCCATTTTGGGCGTTCAACGCCCATTTGTGTGCCATTTCTGGCGTTGAACGCCAGAACCATGCCTGTTCTGGCGTTCAGCACCCAGAAGCTGCCCATTTTGGGCGTTCAGCGCCAGCACCATGCTCTGTTCTGGCGCTGAACGCCAGACAGATGCTCCTCCAGGGCGTGATTTTTCTTCTGCTGTTTTTGATTCCGTTTTCAATTTTTATATTTATTTTGTGACTCCATATGATCATGAACCTACAAAGACATATAACTAAGGAAAATATAGTTAGATAAATAAAAATTGGGTTGCCTCCCAACAAGCGCTTCTTTAGTGTCAATAGCTTGACAGTGGGCTCTCATGGAGCCTCACAGATGTGCAGAGCTTTGTTGAGACTCTCCAACACCAAACTTAGAGTTTGGATATGGGAGTTCAACACCAAACTTAGAGTTTGGTTGTGGCCTCCCAACACCAAACTTAGAGTTTGACTGTGGAAGCTTTGTTTGACTCTGCTTTGAGAGAAGCTTTTCATGCTTCCTCTCCATGGTTGCAGAGAGAGATTCTTGAGTTTTAAACACAAGGGAGTCCTCATTCATTTGGAGGACTAATTCTCCTCTGTCAACATCAATCACAGCTCTTGCTGTGGCCAGGAAAGGTCTTCCTAGGATGATGGATTCATCCTCTTCCTTTCCAGTATCCAGGACTATGAAATCAGTAGGGATGTAAAGGCCTTCAACCTTTACTAACACGTCCTCTACTTGTCCATAAGCCTGTTTTCTTGAATTGTCTGCCATCTCTAATGAGATTTTAGCAGCTTGCACCCCATAGATTCCCAGTTTCTCTATTACAGATAGGGGCATGAGGTTTATTCCTGAACCAAGGTCACACAGAGCCTTAAAGATCATGGTGCCTATGGTACAGGGTATTATGAACCTTCCAGGATCCTGTCTCTTCTGAGGCAATGTCAGTTGATCCAGATCACTTAGTTCATTGATGAACAAGGGAAGTTCAACTTTCCAAGTATCAATGCCAAATAATTTGGCATTCAGCTTCATGATTGCACCAAGAAACTTGGCAGTTTGCTCTTCAGTAACATCCTCATTCTCTTCAGAAGAGGAATACTCATCAGAGCTCATGAAGGGCATAAGGAGGTTCAATGGAATCTCTATGGTCTCTAGATGAGCCTCAGAGTCCTTTGATTCCTCAGAGGGAAGCTCCTTATTGATCACTGGACGTCCCAGGAGGTCTTCCTCCTTGGGATTCACGTCCTCTCCTTCCCTTACAGGTTCGGCCATGGTGCTTATGTCAATGGCCTTGCACTCTCCTTTTGGGTTCTCTTCTGTATTGCTTGGGAGAGTACTAGGAGGGATTTCAGTGATCCTTTTACTCAGCTGGCCCACTTGTGCTTCCAGATTTCTAATGGAAGACCTTGTTTCATTCATGAAACTTACAGTGGCCTTAGATAGATCAGAGACTAGATTTGCTAAATTAAAAGCATTTTGTTCAGAGTTCTCTGTCTGTTGCTGAGTTGATGATGGAAAAGGCTTGCTATTGCTAAACCTGTTTCTTCCACCATTATTAAAGCCTTGTTGGGGCTTTTGATCCTTCCATGAGAAATTTGGATGATTTCTCCATGTTGAGTTATAGGTGTTTCCATAAGGTTCACCTAAGTAATTTACCTCTGCTATTACAGGGTTCTCAGGATCATAAGCTTCTTCTTCAGAAGATGCCTCTTGAGTACTGTTGGATGCAGCTTGCATTCCATGCAGACTCTGAGAGATCATATTGACTTGCTGAGTCAATATTTTATTCTGAGCCAATATGGCATTCAGAGTATCAACCTCAAGAACTTCCTTCTTCATAGGCGTCCCATTACTCACAGGATTCCTTTCAGAAGTGCACATGAACTGGTTATTAGCAACCATGTCAATGAGTTCTTTTGCTTCTGCAGGCGTTTTCTTTAGGTGAATGGATCCACCTGCAGAAGTGTCCAGTGACATCTTTGATAGCTCAGATAAACCATCATAGAATATATCCAGGATGGTCCATTCTGAAAGCATGTCAGAAGGACACTTTTTGGTCAACTGTTTGTATCTTTCCCAAGCTTCATAGAGGGATTCACCTTCTTTCTGTCTGAAGGTTTGAACATCAGCTCTAAGCTTGCTCAGCTTTTGAGGAGGAAAGTACTTGGCTAAGAAAGCCGTGACCAGCTTATCCCAAGAGTGCAGGCTGTCTTTGGGTTGAGAATCCAACCATAATCTAGCTCTGTCTCTTACAGCAAAAAGGAAAAGCATGAGCCTGTAGACTTCAGGATCTACTCCATTAGTCTTAACAGTATCACATATCTGCAAGAATTCAGTTAAGAACTGAAAAGGATCTTCAGATGGAAGTCCATGAAACTTGCAGTTCTGCTGCATCAGAGAAACTAATTGAGGTTTCAGCTCAAAGTTGTTTGCTCCAATGGCAGGAATGGAGATGCTTCTTCCATGTAAATTGGAATTAGGTGCAGTAAAGTCACCAAGCATCTTCCTTACATTATTGTTATTTTCGGCTGCCATCTCCTCTTCCTGTTCGAAAATTTCTGAAAGGTTATCTCTGGATTGTTGTATTTTAGCTTCTCTTAATTTTCTCTTCAGAGTCCTTTCAGGTTCTGGATCTGCTTCCACAAGAATGTTCTTATCCTTGCTCCTGCTCATATGACAAAGAAGAAGGCACAGAAAAATAATAATAATAATAGAGATCCTTTATACCACAGTATAGGGATCCCTGTGTGAGTAGAAGAAGAGGGGGAGACAAAGAATGTAATATAATGGAAGAAACACAACTGTGAGGAGGTTAGATATGTGAGATGAGATGTTAGGATATGAATGAATAAATAGAATGAGATGGGAGAGGAAGAATTTTCGAAAATATTTTTTTGAAAAAGAGTTAGTGATTTTCGAAAATGGTTTTTGAAAAATGTTAGTGATTTTCGAAAATTTTTTTAAAATCAAAAATAAAAAATAAGAATAATTAGTTAATTAAAAAGAAATTTTTGAAAAAGAGGGAAGATTTTTTCGAAAATTAGAGAGAGAGAGTTAGTTAGGTAATTTTGAAAAAGTTGAGAAACAAACAAAAAGTTAGTTAGTTAGTTGAAACAAATTTTGAAAAGATAAGAAGTTAGGAAGTTAGAAAAGATATTTTGAAAAGATATTTTTGAAAAAGATAAGATAAGAAGATATTTTAGAAACTAATTTTGAAAAAGATTTGATTTTTAAAATCTCAATTAATGACTTGATTCATAAGAAATCACAAGATATGATTCTAGAACTTAAAGTTTGAATCTTTCTTAACAAGCAAGTAACAAACTTCAAATTTTTGAATCAAAACACTAATTGATTATGTTATTTTCAAAAATTTGATATAAAAATAAGAAAAGATTTTTGAAAAATATTTTTGGAATTTTCGAAAATAACTAAGAATTTTGAAAAAGATTTGATTTTTTTTTTTTTGAAAAAGATTTTGAAAAAGATAAGATTTTCAAATTGAAAATTTGATTTGACTCATAAGAAACAACTTGATTTTAAAAATTTTTGAAAAAGTCAACTCAAATTTTCGAATTTGATGAGAGAAAAAGGGAAAGATATTTTTTTGATTTTTTTGAAATTTTTATGAAAAACATGAAAATTATGCAATGCATGAATTTTTTAGATCAAAACAATGAATGCATGCAAAAATGCTATGAATGTCAAGATGAACACCAAGAACACTATGAATGTCAAGATGAACATCATAGACACAATTTTGAAAAATTTTTAATGCAAAGAAATCATGCAAGACACCAAACTTAGAATTCTTTAATGCTTAGACACTAAGAATTCAAGAATGCATATGAAAAACAAGAAAAGACACAAAACAAAAAATCATCAAGATCAAACAAGAAGACTTACCAAGAACTACTTGAAGATCATGAAGAACACCATGAATGCATGAGAATTTTCGAAAAATGCAAGATGCACATGCAATTGACACCAAACTTATAACATGACTCAAGACTCAAACAAGAAACAGAAAAATATTTTTGATTTTTATGATTTTCTAATTTTTTTGTATTTTTTTTTCGAAAATTAGTTGAAAAAGGAAAATAAGGATTCCAAAATTTTTAATATGAATTCCAGGAATCTTGCATTGTTAGTCTAAAGCTTCAGTCCAGGAATTAGACATGGCTCACTAGCCAGCCAAGCTTTCAATGAAAGCTCCAGTCCAAAACACTAGACATGGCCAATGGCCAGCCAAGCTTCATCATTTAACACCAGAGTATATTGCTCTTGATAACAAATTGCAAGCCTCAGTCCAAATAAATTTAGACATGGCTTTACAGCCAGCCAGGCTTTACATGCTTCATGAAACACTAGAATTCATTCTTAAAAATTTTGAATCTAATTTTTGAAAACATTTTTATTAATTTTTTTCGAAAACAAAAGAAAAATTTTTGAAAAATTTTTGAGAAATTTTTGAAAATAAAACAAAGAGAAAATTACCTAATCTGAGCAACAAGATGAACCGTCAGTTGTCCAAACTCAAACAATCCCCGGCAACGGCGCCAAAAACATAGTGCACGAAATTGTGATGTCCAGGCTCAAACTATTCCTGGCACGTGAGCAACTTGGTACGCGTAATCGTGATTACACATTCATAATTTGTCACAACTTCGATACAACTAACCAGCAAGTGCACTGGGTCGTCCAAGTAATACCTTACGTGAGTAAGGGTCGAATCTCACGGAGATTGTTGGTATGAAGCAAGCTATGATCACCTTGCAAATCTCAGTCAGGCAGATATAAAATAATCATGGAGTTTTCGAAAATAACTAATAGAATAGGGATAGAGATACTTATGTAAATCATTGGTAGGAATTTCAGATAAGCGAATGGAGATGCTTTTCGTTCCTCTGAACCTCTGCTTTCCTATTATCCTCATCCAATCAGTCTCACTCCTTTCCATGGCTGGCTTTATATGATACATCACCACTGTCAATGGCTACTTTCGGTCATCTCTCGGGAAAATGATCCAATGCCCTGTCACGGCACGGCTAATCGTCTGGAGGCATCACCCTTGCCAATGGCTTCATCTTATCCTCTCAGTGAATAATATGCTCACGCACCCTATCACGGCACGGCTATTCATCGTCGGTTCTCGATCATGCTGGAATAGGATTTACTATCCTTTTACGTCTGTCACTAACGCCCTGCAATCGCGAGTTTGGAGCTTGTCACAGTCATTCATTCATCGAATCCTACTCGGAATACCACAGACAAGGTTTAGACTTTCCGGATTCTCTTGAATGCCGCCATCATTCTAGCTTACGCCATGAAGATTCTGGTTAGGAGATCTAAGAGATATTCATTCTAGCTTATTTCATGTAGAACGGAAGTGTTTGTCAGGCACGCGTTCATAAAGGAGAAGGATGATGAGCGTCACACATAATCATCACCTTCATCACGTTCTTGGGTGCGAATGGATATCTTAGAAGTGAAATAAGATGAATTGAATAGAAAATAGTAGTACTTTGCATTAATCTTTGAGGAACAGCAGAGCTCCACACCTTAATCTATGGAGTGTAGAAACTCTACCGTTGAAAATACATAAGTGAAGGTCCAGGCATGGCCGAGATGGCCAGCCCCCAAAGTCTAAGAACAATGCGTTCAAAGATGATCCTAAGATCCTAAGATGATCAAAAGATGCCTAATACAATAGTAAAAGGTCCTATTTATAATAAACTAGCTACTAGGGTTTACATGAGTAAGTAATTGATGTATAAATCCACTTCCTGGGCCCACTTGGTGTGTGTTTGGGCTGAGCCTGAGTGTTGCACGTGTAGAGGTCCTTCTTGGAGTTGAACGCCAGCTTTTGTGCCAGTTTGGGCGTTCAACTCTGGTTTTGGCTCCTTTTCTGGCGCTGGACGCCAGATTTGGGTAGAAAGCTGGCGTTGAATGCCAGTTTACGTCGTCTATTCTTGGCCAAAGTATGGACTATTATATATTGCTGGAAAGCCCTGGATGTCTACTTTCCAACGCAATTGGAAGCGCGCTATTTTAAGTTCTGTAGCTCCAGAAAATCCACTTTGAGTTCAGGGAGGTCAGAATCCAACAGCATCAGCAGTCCTTCTTCAACCTCTGAATCAGATTTTTACTCAAGTCCCTCAATTTCAGCCAGAAAATACCTGAAATCACAGAAAAATACACAAACTCATAGTAAAGTCCAGAAATGTGAATTTAACATAAAAACTAATGAAAACATCCCTAAAAGTAACTAGATTCTACTAAAAACATACTAAAAACAATGTCAAAAAGCGTATAAATTATCCGCTCATCAGTACTGCCTGTTGCTGCTTGCATTCCAGACAGACTCTGAGAAATCATATTGACTTGTTGAGTCAATATCTTATTCTGAGCCAATATGGCATTCAGAGTATCAATCTCAAGAACTCCTTTCTTCTGATTTGTCCCATTATTCACAGGGTTCCTTTCAGAAGTGTACATGAATTGGTTATTTGTAACCATTTCAATAAGTTCCTGAGCTTCTGCAGGCGTCTTCTTCAGATGAAGAGATCCTCCAGCAGAGCTGTCCAATGACATCTTGGATAATTCAGACAGATCATCATAGAAGATACCTATGATGCTCCATTCTGAAAGCATGTCAGAAAGGCACCTTCTGATCAATTGCTTGTATCTTTCCCAAGCTTCATAGAGGGATTCACCTTCCTTCTGTCTGAAGGTTTGGACTTCCACTCTAAGCTTACTCAATTTTTGAGGTGGAAAGAACTTTGCCAAGAAGGCATTGACTAGCTTTTCCCAAGAGTTCAGGATTTTTTTAGGTTGTGAGTCCAACCATGTCCTAGCTCTATCTCTTACAGCAAAAGGAAAGAGCATAAGTCTGTAGACCTCAGGATCAACCCCATTGGTCTTGACAGTGTCACAGATTTGTAAGAATTCAGCTAAGAACTGATGAGGATCTTCCAATGGAAGTCCATGAAACTTGCAATTCTGTTGCATTAGAGAAACTAATTGAGGCTTAAGCTCAAAGTTGTTTGCTCCAATGGCAGGGATTGAGATGCTTCTCCCATAGAAGTCGGGAGTAGGTGCAGTAAAGTCACCAAGCACCTTCCTTGCATTGTTGGCATTGTTGTTGTTTTCGGCTGCCATGGCTTCTTCTTGTTTGAAAAGCTCTGTTAGGCCCTCTAGAGAATTGTGCTTTAGCTTCTCTTAGTTTTCTCTTCAAGGTCCTTTCAGGTTCAGGATCAGCTTGAACAAGAATGCCTTTGTCTTTGCTCCTGCTCATATGAAAGAGAAGAGAACAAGAAAGTAGGGAATCCTCTATGTCACAGTATAGAGATTCCTTGAGATGTCAGAGGAAAAGAAGAATAGAAGGAGGAGGTAGATAGAAGAGAATTCGAACTTATCAAGAGGGATAGAGTTCGAATTGCACCTTGAGCAGGAGTGTTAGTCCCTTAAATAGAAGGATGTGAGAAGAGGGGAAGAATTTTCGAAAATTAATTAAAAAAATTTTAAAATAATAAAAATAAATTTGAAAATTTGATTGAGATTTTCGAAAATTGAGATTAGGAAAGAAATTAAATGATTTTGAAAAAGATTTTGAAATTAGAAATTAAAAAGATATGATTGAAAATTAATTTTGAAAAAGATGTGATTGAAAAGATATGATTGAAAATCAAATTAAAAAGAGAAAGTTTTAAAATTAAAGTTGATTACTTGACTAACAAGAAATTAAAAGATATGATTCTTAAAATTTAAAATTTGATCCTTTCTTATTAGGCAAGTAATAACTTGAAAATTTTGAAGTAAATCATTAATTTTAGCAAGGATTTTCGAAAATAGTAATAAATAAAAAAAATGGAAAGAAGTTGATTTTGAAGAGATATGATTGAAAAGATATGATTTGAAAAAGATTTGATTTTGAAAAATTATGAAGATTTGAAAAAAAAAATTGAATTAAAAACAAAATCTTCCCTCTAGTGTCCTTCTGGCATTAAACACCCAGCCAGGTACCCTAGTTGGCGTTTAAACGCCAGTTTTCCTTCTTCACTGGGCGTTTTGAACGCCTAGCTTTTTCTGTTTGATTTCTCTGCTGAATGTTCTGAATCTTCAATTCTCTGTATTATTGACTTGAAAAGATACAATTTTGAAAATATTTTTGAATTTTTAATGATGAGAAACAAAAAAAATACAACTAAGATCAAATAAACAATGCATGCAAGACACCAAACTTAAAATTAGACACAAGACTCAAACAAGAAACATAAAATATTTTTTATTTTTAAATTTTTTTGTGATTTTCGAAACTTATATGAAAAAGAGAATAAAGAGATTCAAAACTTTTTAATAAGAATTCCAGGAATCATGCAATGTTAGTCTAAAGCTTCAGTCCAAAAAGGATTAGACATAGCTAGCCAAGCTTCAGCAGGACATTACATTCAACAGCTAAATTGATGAGAATCAATCAGCTTTTGTGATGATAAGAACATCACCTTGAAACTCTAGAATTCATTCTTAAAAATTCTGAAAAATAAAAAGAAAAGTACCTAATCTAAGCAACAAGATGAACCGTCAGTTGTCCAAACTCGAACAATCCCCGGCAACGGCGCCAAAAACTTGGTGCACAAAATTGTGATCATCAACAATGGCGCCAAAGGACTTGGAGCTCTCAAACGTGAATCACCCTTTATCACAATTCCGCACAACTAACCAGCAAGTGCACTGGGTCGTCCAAGTAATACCTTACGTGAGTAAGGGTCGATCCCACAGAGACTGTCGGCTTGAAGCAAGCTATGGTCACCTTGTAAATCTCAGTCAGGCGAATTCAGATGGTGATGGAGAATTGATAATTAAAATATAAATAAAACATAAAATAAAGATAGAGATACTTATGTAATTCTTTGGTTGGAATTTCAGATAAGCGTATGAAGATGCTTTGTTCCTCCTGAACATCTGCTTTCCTATTGCCTTCTTCCAATCATTCATACTCCTTTCCATGGCAAGCTTTATGTTGGGCATCACCGTTGTCAATGGCTACTTCTCGTCCTCTCAGTGAAAATGTTCTACGCACGCTGTCACCGCATGGCTAATCATCTGTCAGTTCTTGATCATGTTGGAATAGGATCCATTGATCCTTTTGCGTCTGTCACACGCCCAACAATCGCGAGTTTAAAGCTCGTCACAGTCATCCCTTCCCAGATCCTACTCAGAATACCACAGACAAGGTTTAGACGTTCCGGATCTCAGGAATGGCCGCCAATAATTCTAGCCTATACCACGAAGGTTCTAATCTTAGATTAGAAACTCAAGAGATACACATTCAAGCTTGTTTACATGTAGAACGGAAGTGATTGTCAGTCACACGTTCATAGGTGAGAATGGTGATGAGTGTCACATAATCATCACATTCATCATGTTCTTGGGTGCGAATGAATATCTTGGAGAAGAAATAGACTTGAGTTGAATAGAAAAACAATAGTACTTGTATTAATTCATGAAGAACAGCAGAGCTCCACACCTTAATCTATGGTGTGTAGAAACTCCACCGTTGAAAATACAAAAGTGATAGTGGTGTAAGCATGGCCGAATGGCCAGCCTCCAAGGTCTAGGGACTAATCGTCCAAAGATCGAAAATACAATAGCAAAAGGTCTTATTTATAGAGAACTAGTAGCCTAGGGTTTACAGAAATCAGTAATTAATGCAGAAATCTTCTTCCGGATCCACTTGGTGTGTGCTTGGGCTGAGTATTGAAGCTTCCATGTTTAGAGACTTTTCTTGGAGTTAAACGCCAGCTTTTGTGCCAGTTTGGGCGTTTAACTCCAGCTTTTGTGCCAGTTCCGGCGTTAAACGCCAGAATTCTTGAGCTGACTTGGAACGCCTATTTGGGCCATCAAATCTCGGGTAAAGTATAGACTATTATATATTTTTGGAAAGCCCAGGATGTCTACTTTCCAACGCAATTAAGAGCACACTAATTGGGCTTCTGTAGCTCCAGAAAATCCACTTTGAGTGTAGGGAGGTCAGAATCCAACAGCATCTGCAGTCCTTTTTCAGCCTCTGAATCAGATTTTTGCTCAGGTCCCTCAATTCCAGCCAGAAAATACCTGAAATCACAGAAAAGCACACAAACTCATAGTAAAGTCCAGAAAAGTGAATTTTAAATAAAAACTAATAAAAATATAATAAAACTAATTAAAATATACTAAAAACATACTAAAAACAATGCCAAAAAGCGTATAAATTATCCGCTCATCATATGGCAAACCTCATTTTTACCAAACTCACATATCATTACCCACAAAACCTGCATATTTGCCACATATCAAGTCCCTCTTCATTCACACTAACTACTAACACATTAATGCCCATACCAACCCATAAAACTCATACATTATTCCAAAATCCACCATTCCACCCACAAGCTACAACTTTAAAATTCATAACTCAAATCCTCAATTCATTAATTTCAATACCAACATTCACATTGTTAAGTGCTCAACACCAATTCATCCATCAACATCACATAAACTAATCATATAACACATCTATCCATTTCAACTTATCCTATAATTCTCTAGCCTAAGTTTTCACGGAGCCTTACATATTAAACGTACGAAACCTAAACCATACCTTGGCCGGCCTCCATGTTTAGTCCAAGGCAACCTCACAAGTCACATACACACAGCCCCTCAAGCTTGAGAAATCAACCAAAGCCTTAGCACCAATCTTCCACCAAGCCTCCAAATGTCCACAATTCAATTCCAATGCATATATATATACTTAATTCACACCTAATACATATGTACACTTTAAATTCAGATTTCACATAATAAAATCAAGAGTTGACTAAGGTTTAGGTGATCCTTACCGCAGCCACACTCACAGCAACTCAACCCGATAAGCTCCGCAAGCTAAATCGAACCTAGAATACCAAATTGAACAATTTTCAACATATTTGCTCATAGATTTTCAACATATGTGGATTCCTTACTTTACAATATACCGGGCTTTGTAGAGCTCGACGGTGCGATCACGTGGCCGCAAACGAATCGTCAATCGAAACTTCAGATCAAAAGTTATTGAGAAATGAAATTTGAGTGAGGGTTTTGGAAGCTTCAGACGTTCTTCCTCTTCTTGCTGAGCTTTCCAGCATTCTGCATGCCAAATGAGAAAGAAAATGAGCTTCAGCTCATTTAAGTGATAGGTCTGGTTGGGGCCACGGGCCTGGTTTGGGCCCAATTCAACCGGTTCGGCCTATCCGATCCAATTTTGGGCCGAATTTTTCAAAATTGGTGTCAAAATTCTCATTTTAAAGAACTCTATCCTAATTTGATATTAGTTTTATATATTTAATTTTTTTAATTAAAATTCAATTTATTGACTAATTATTCACTAATTTTATGAGGTTTACAAGCAATATGTTAAATTAGTATTAACACATTATTAGTTTTTTCAATAATAGTATTTTCTATCTCCAAAATTATAAGTAAAATATATATAAAATGTCAGAGAATATATTGTAACAATTTTTGAAATAATATGAAAGTTAATATAAAATATTGAAAAGAAATAGCATCGCATATTTATTCAATTTTTTATAATATAATTGTACAAATAAACAATGAACCATTTATTTGTTTTAAAATATAATTCCATATGCCCCAAATTCTATATTAATAAATTCAGTTATAGAAATTTTTTACTTTTTATAAAATTTTAAAAAATACATAAACTAAATTTATTAATTTTTTTCACTGCAACCTAATAAAATTAATGGAATCTAATGATTTTTTTTTTTTGAAAAAATTGTCTGATATTTATCTATATTCAATTTCTTTTAAAATTACATCATACATATAAAAGTATTAACAAATTCTACTTTAAAATGAGAAAAAAGAATTATTCCTTCTTCTCATGATTATCACTGTAAATTGTAAGAATCTAATTTATAATTTTATCTATTTTATTTACCTCTTTATCTTAGGTCAAAGACTCATAAAAATTTTAGTCAAGCCATGACTTTTATTTAATACTTATGTGAGTAAACTTTTTAAATAAGTTTCTTAAAATATAAATTTTTTAATAGCAGTTTATAAATAAATTATTTTGTATTTGAATTTTTAGTTATAAAAGTACTTATTTAAAAATGGTAGTGTTTGAATAAATAATTCAAAAAATACAATTTTCTTTTACACAAAGAGAATAGATATTAAAATAACGATGATAACAAATATTTTTTAATATTGAATGTTGATTTTACATAACTTGATCACTGAAATTTTATACCATATACAATGTTAAATACAAATTTAATAATAAAAATAGAGTGGTAGAATAATAAAAAAAATCTTAAAATAGTAGGTGGTTCAAATGCAATATTGTGTAAAAATAGTGGTGGAAATAAAACATTGCGTAAAAATAGTGGTAAAAGATCAATACTTCTAGCAAATAAAATATTACGTGAAAATGGTGATATCGGATCAAATCTTTAGCAGAAACAAAAAATAATTTTCACAAGGCCAAGAATAAAAGTAGTATGATGGTTATTTTATTTTAAAGGTAATTTTTTTAGAATAATAAAATAATTTTTGAAAAGAAAGAAGTCTATTTTTTTTTATTTCTTTAAAAATATATTTTTAAAAATGATACTTAAATATGAGTAATATAACTTTTTAAAACTTTTACTACTTTCCAAATACACTCTTAATGAAATGATGGATGGCTTTTTCTTTTTTTTTTTTTTTTTGAAGTGTGGCATGGCTCATTAGCCAAGCAAGCACCACAAATATCTCCTTCTCAGTTTTTTGAAATAGGATACTAGATCAACACATCTCCTTTTCTCTATGCTACTTTGGAGAATGAAATGAAATTCACTCTATAGAATCTATCAAAATCTCAGCAGTCTCTGTATTTTAATATATATTCTTGTCGCTAAAAAGTAAGGAAACAACATATTGCACTCAAGTACAACGATATATATGAACATCTTCTTAAACTATAATTTACTAAGAAGAATAATTAAGAATAAAACTCGAGACCTTGGATATTGGGCAATGATAATATTCTCGAAAAATTTTAAGGATAAAATCCTAACAAAATTATATTTTATTTAAATTCCTAAACATTTTACAAAAATTATATCATCTTCAATTAATCAAACAAAGAATTACAATTAATTACTAATCATCTAAATTTTACTAAAAAACATATAACTAAAAATAAATAAAAAATGTATTATTTTTATGGTATAAAAAAATGAGAAATTTTTATTAAACAAAAACTAAAAATTTTATTTATAATTTATATTATATCAATTTATTGTAATAAATTATATTAATTTAAATTGTATCGATTTAAATTTAAAATAAAAGATAGATAAAAGATAATAACAAATAAAATAATAAATCGATTAAAGTGGATATAAATGTATTTAAAATACTCAGGTATTCACTATTCACGGAGTACATTTTATCCATTGTGATGTTACCCTCCTAACAGTAATTTTAATATATTAATTTTTTAACAATTTTTTTAAAAATAGATAGTTAAAAAATTTCAATAAACAATAATAAACTTTTAAAAAATAATGTTTCAACAATTTTAAAAAAATAATAATTTTTTTTGTCAGGATCTAGGACCAAATTAGGTCCAAACACACCATGATCAATCCGATCCATTTCCTTATAACATCTGCAAGTTATGATGCATGGACGTTGATATTGACACGGAAATGACACGATACGGAACATGCTGATACGCGAATTTTAAAATTTTATAAGATAGGGGACACACATACATATAAAATATAAAGTATTTTTTAAATAAATCGTAATGATATTTTGATATTTTATTAATATTAAAATATAAATTAATTTTTAATTATTTTTAATGTCGTATTTTAATTATATCAAGTATTTAAAATATTTTTTATTTTCATAAATAATAATATATGCTATATCTAAATTTATTTCAAAAATATATGTTAATAAGACTGAACACGCTGACACGTAATGATATTTAGGTACGTCTAAACGTGTCCGGTAAAATTTTTTTTATATTTTATTAAGACACAGTTTGAACACGTCAAACGAGTGTGGATGAATGTCGTGTCTAAAATGTGTCCGAGATGCAAACACAGCAACTCAGCGAAGTGTCCGACTGTCCGTGCTTCATAGCCTGGAACAGACTAAATTTATACTTTTTAGGGGTGGCAAAACGGGTTGAACTCGTTGGGCCGACCCGCTAAAAAGGACGGGTCGGGCTAGAATTTGGAGCCCGCCAAATTAAAAAAAATCCGCCAAACCCGCACCGCCAAATTGGCGGGTTTTAGCGGGGCGGAGCGGGCCGGTCCGCCGAGTTGAAGATATTTATTTTTTTTATTTTTTTATTAAATAAAAGAGTGATTACTATTATAAAATTAATAATTATAGAATTTTCAAACACTTTTTTTTGTTTTTATTTTTATTCTTCTTTTAGTTATTAACTTTATTTATTTTATTTTACAATTTCGTATATTTGTTCGAATTATGTGACTTGTTTTTTAAAATAAACATAGTTCTATTGACAAATATTATTTTTAACAATTTTATTGAAGTTAAAAATTAAAAAAAAGATAATAAAAATATTATATTATAATTTGACTATTTTTTATTTGTATTTGATTTTTTAATTATTATTTTTTAGTTAATTTTAATGAATTTTATTTTTCAAAAAAAAAAATCAAGCGGGCTAGCCCGTCGACCCGTCAATCCGCCATAAAGCGGAACGAACTAGCATTTTGAATCCATTTTAGTTGACAGATGGGCCGGTCCACCCGTTTATAGGGCGGACCTCAACGGGGCGGAGCGGGCCGACCCGCTTTGCCACCCCCTAATACTTTTCATACAACAAATGTTAGACTATACAATGTTAGAGCTTTCTTCAGTAAAAAAAAAAAAAAGTATAATCCGAACCTTAAAAAAACCAAGATAAATGAAAATATCCAGAAATATAGAGAACGGTCCACAAATAATAAATTGTATTATTATAACAATTAGGGCAGATATAGATATAAGCTAACCTTATAGTTATGCTAAATTACTAATATTATCCTTCTTGCAACCTTTCGCTTTTATATTATTTTTTTTCTATTATTATTATTATTATTATTATTATTATTATTATTATTATTATTATTATTATTATTGTCTTAATTGCCAATATTACGATAATAATAATATTATTAGGTTATAGGTATAACAAAAATAACTCAAAAAAATCAAAACCAAAAACGGTAGTTCTAAATTCTAATTTAAAGATGTATATTTAATTTTTTTTATAAATATTTATTAATTTAATTATAATATAATTATTTTTTATTGTTGTATATCTATCTATTTAGTCAATATATTAATTTTTTTTACAATTAGTATTTTGTTTCGAAATAAAATTAATTAATAATTTATTATTCATTATTACTTCATTTTTATTTAATAATCATATTATTATACCTATATATATTTTAATTTTTTGGCTTTATTTCTAATATTGTGCAATATATATATATATAGACACACACGTAGATATAATACATTCCAAATGTATTTGAAATTTTTTTTAAGATATTTCATCTTGGATACATAGTATTCGACTTATGTACTTATTTATCATTTACCTTTTGTACTTAGGATGTATAATGGTAGTTTAAAAAGTGAATGTTGTACATTTTAATAAATAAAATATTTAAATAATTCAAAATAAAAAAATTTATATTTTTATTGTCAAATTAATAATATAATATAAATATAAATATTAATTTTAAATTTTAATTTTAATTACAACTAACAAATGATATGTGATATATTTTTATTGTCAAACTAATAATTAATAATAATATATAAGAAAAATAAAGTGGCTAATTTTTTTATATAGAGTAAATTAGTGTATAATGCATGTTATTAAAAAAGTTGGTTTTTTTTTTAATATGGAATTAAATTTTTTTAAATTGTTATTAAACAAATTAGAAGGTCAAATTTGTTGAGGAGAAAAAAAAAATCTAAAAGACCGATTTAAATGAGGTGTACAAATTTAAAAGTTAGATTTATATATTAAAAATTGTTAAAAATTCAGATATATATATATATATATATATATATATATATATATATATATATATATATATATATATATATATATATATATATATATATATCTGAATGTAAGATTTGTGTATTATAAAAATTTAAAAAATTCAGGTACATAAATATATGAGAATTAGATTTGTATTTTAAATAATAAATCTGTTAGTTAAATTTATATTTTTTATATCCTAGTTATACACATCATACTTTAATAATATTATAAAATATTATTATTTTTTTAATATTAAAATTAAAAAGTGAAATAAAATAAATGATAAAGAGAAAAAGATAAAAAAGAGAAAAGAAAAAGAAAAAGAACTTCTTAATTTTAAAAAAAAAATTAATTAAAATAAAAGAGTATCATATAATGTATTTTAAATTAATAATATATAATAAAATATATAACAGAAGTTGCAAATATATATTTTTTAATAAAATATTTTTGTCAGGGGTCTCCCCCATTCCCCCATTCCCCCTTCTCCAACTCCTTCCTTCAGCAAACCCTAGCCTCCACAAAAGAAAGCAAACCCTAGCCTCCACCAATAGTTGTCGCCGTCTGTCGGAGTGAGAGACTGCTGCCGCCGTCCATCGCACTCAAGAACTTCCGTCTTCGTGCTCTCGGGCCTCTCGCCGGATCCTCCACGTCGGGTGCTCGCATCTCGCCGTTCTCCTCTGTGCTCGGCTGCTCGCGCCTCTCTCCGCCAGTGAGTGCTCGAGCTGTGCGTGTTGGTTGCTGCTCGTCGTCCGTGGTTGTCTCTGCTCGATTCTGCCTCCCAGTCTCACTCGAGTCTCGTCTCAGTCACTGGCATCTCGTGGTTCGTCTGTCTCGTCGCCGGCGGCAGAAGCAACTCGTGGGGTTGTCTCTTGCTTCGTCGCCTTCCGTGGGGTGGTCGCCGACTCGCCGTCGACCGTTGGTGAGTCCCTGCACCATCGCTTCCCTGTTCTCTCTTTTCAGATTTCCCTTCTCCCTGTATTTTTGCATGTTGCTGAATTGCTAATCAAATTTGCCTTGTTGCTAATCTAAATGTTGCTGTAAATCGGGACTTTACTTGGATTTGTTAAATTTGTTGCTGTAACTTGAATTTGTTGCTGAATTTGTTGCTTCCCAGTCACAGAATCAGAACAGAATACTCAGTCAGTGCTTGGTTGATTGGTTTTGCTCACTGATTGTATTTGATGATAAATTTTAAATGGATAACTTTTAAATTTTAAATTTGCACTGCGTGTTACTGATTCACTGTTCCTTCAGTACTTTTTGTTGTTAATCATTGTGATGAGCTTTATTAAAATTGGGTTGAAAACTGTTGAATCTTTTTTCATTTTTCATTGTTCTTAACTTCTGTTCTTATTAAAAAATTTGCAATTGGTGATCTTTTGATTTATTATATGCTTCATGTTTTTAATTTCACTCTGCATCTAGGCTTTGAAATCAGTTTATGATAACTGTGATGCAATTATTTAGTTGGATAACTGATGTAATTATTGAGTTCAAGAGATTGAGTTTTTGATTTGCAAGGTGATTTTTGGTTGATTTTTTATTTAATTTTGTAATGGTGTTTATGATTGGGGTTATCTGGTTTTCATTATTTTTGAATTTGGAAATTCCGCCTACTTCAAACTGCTTATGCTGCTTCTCACTATTTCTGGTGTGTAACTTGTATACTTCTGCATGATTCTCTTTTGATTCCACACAAAGTTGATGAAAAAACTGATTTTGTTATCTGTGGTAATCTTATTCTGTTTCTGTCTATGTTTTCTTGCTAATGGAACATTCTAGTCTAGTTGTTTAGTGATCAGAATGTTATTCCTTCTTAGCTTCATGGAATGAAAGAGAAACTACATTGCATCCTCAGAGGAATCAAAAACCATTAATTAATTTATATATTATTCATTTTAGTTTTATGATTCTATCAATTTGGTTGTGTACTTATTCTTCTTATTCAGCATAGGAATTTAAGCATTTTATTTTTCTGATATTTCAAAACTGTGTTTTTCTCAGAGACATTTATAGTTTTATACAGACAAGTGGTTCTGATTTTGGAATCAACTATGGACAAATAGCCAACAATCTTCCCTCTCCATCACGCGTTGCTGTTCTAAAACGGTTTTCCCGGTTGAACCACTGGTTGGACTGGTTGGACTAGTGAACCAGTGAACCAGTGATTAAAACGGTTTCAAGTCCACTTTCGGTGCTGGTGTTTCGTTCTTGGCGCCGCTGAGCGGGTTGTACGTGAGTACCCTTAAGTGAGGAAGGTAGAAGGTGGCCGAGTGAGTTTCAGAAAGGCTAAGGAAAAAAAAAGGGGTTTACAGAAGATTAGAGAGGGAAGAAGGTTGATTGGTCGATGGAGGTGGAGCAAGCTAAGCCAAAGCCAACGCCGAAGCGGTTTGTGAAGAACCAAATCCCTGATTCCATCCTCAACGACGCGGCCCTCAACGCCGCCATCTCCGTTCTCCCTCACAACTACAACTTCGAGGTCCACAAATGCGTTTGGCGCGTTCTTTCCACCGGCGCCAAGCGCGTTGCCCTTCAGTTCCCCGAGGGCCTCCTCATGTACTCCCTCCCTCTCTCCGACATCTTCACTACCTTCGCCGCCGTCGACCGCTGCTACGTCCTCGGTGACGTCACCTACGGCGCTTGTTGTGTCGACGACTTCTGCGCCGCTGCGCTCTCCGCCGACCTCCTCATCCACTACGGCCACAGCTGCCTTGTCCCCATCGATTCCACCACCATCCCCTGTCTCTACGTCTTCGTTGACATCAAAATCGACGTTTCCCATTTGGTTGATACCGTTAAATTGAACCTCGAATCTCGCGCCCAGAACCTCGTATTAGCTGGTACTATTCAGTTTGCATCTGCAATTAGGGCTGCGAAGCCGGAATTGGAGAAATCAGGGTTTAGGGTTTTGGTACCGCAGTCCAAGCCTCTTTCGGCCGGTGAGGTTCTTGGCTGCACTGCTCCCAAGGTTTCATTAATGGATTCGTTTAGTGAGAATCCTGAGAATAGCGTTTTGGTATTTGTAGCTGATGGAAGGTTTCATCTTGAGGCGATCATGATAGCTAATCCTGGGATTAAGGCTTTTAGGTATGACCCTTACATTGGGAAGTTGTTTCTGGAAGAGTATGATCACGTGGGAATGAAGGAATCTAGGAAAGGTGCGATTTTGAGAGCGAGGGAGGAAGCTCGGAATTGGGGTGTTGTTTTGGGGACTTTGGGTAGGCAAGGGAACCCTAAGATTCTGGAGAGATTGGAAAAGAATATGAAGGAAAAAGGGTTCCTTTACACTGTTTTCTTGATGTCTGAGATTAGCCCTGCAAGGATTGCATTGTTTGAGGACTCCGTGGATGCTTGGATTCAGATTGCTTGTCCTCGGTTATCGATTGATTGGGGTGATGCTTTTGGGAAACCAGTGCTCAATCCCTTCGAGGCAGAGATCGCGTTGGGGGTGATACCTGGCTGGTGGGAGAAGAAGAAAAATGTGTTGGTGGCAAAGGTGCAGGAAGGTTGTGAAGATGGTGGTGTAAGTTGCCAGAAGAGTGGTGATTCTTCCTGTGAGTGTAGCTGTGGAGAAGATGAAAATGGAAATGGAAAGAGCGATTTTGGTGGTGAATATCCAATGGACTATTATTCTCAAGATGGTGGGGAGTGGAATTCCTCTTATGTGAAGAAGTCCTCTCGTCCTGTAAGGAGAATTTCTGTATCTTCGGTTGCTACTAGTGCCATTTCTCAGCAGTCTTAAACTTTCTATAGGTTATAGATTTCGATATTTTGTTAGTTGCTGGATATTGGCTTTTGCCTCTAAACAACATTGGATGTTTAGGGAGAAAACATAGTATGATGTGATACAATACAATACATCATCTCATGATGTGCGATTTGTTGTTTTACTAGTGTTAAACGGTGCGATGCACAGTTTTATATTTAAATTTGACACGTTGAATCGAAAATAATATTTTATAATAATAAATATTCAGATATACTAATTGATCCTAATTATATTCTAACAATCAAAGTAGTTAAAATGAACTAGGCACATTCTGAATTTGCAAGACTGAGTTTGTGCTTATGATTTAGTGTTTCTTTGGTTGTTGAGTTATGTTTAGCCTTCTTATTTTTTGTCAATTCTGTGTTTCTTTTCCTCCTTTATGTTAAATTCATACCTTTGCAAGTCGGAACACCAGGACGCGTTTTAGATCACCTCAAAAACACCAAAGGATTTTCTCTTAATAGATTAAAATATTTGGTATGATTTGTACATAATGCTGATGTTACATTATTCTATGCTCAAGTTTTCTTTTCTTTTTATTTAATCCAATCATTTGATACACGTGCTGTGTGAACTATGTATTGATTGTACGTAATGAGTTCTGAATATTTTTCACCACTTTTACTCTGCCCACCCAGTTTGCCCCTCGCATATATGAGCTCAAGAGTTCACCTCTTATTTCATTAAAATCTTTATTTACTCAATGTTGAGTTGTGAAATACATAACATAATTCATGTAACTGACTCGATGCAATTTCTGCAAGTTGATTTTCTTTTGAGATTTATGTTTCTGCATTGGGTTAGGTGCTTTATATATTGTTGCAAAGTTATATCTTAAAGAATGTCAGATCCTGATTCAAAGTGACGAGAAAACATTTTATGGATTCTTTGGCCTATTTTTGGACTTTAAAGTTTGCAAAAATAAATATTTAATAAAACTTTCCTGTTGTCTACCATAGCATTTTTTCATCTCTCATTTCTTTATCGTACATATATTTGAACTTGCTATATTCTACACATTCATGTCCTAGATGAGGCGGACAGGCTGTTGAATGAGGACTTTGAGGAATCACTTAATGAGATTATACAATTGATTCCTCGTGAGCGGAGAACATTTCTGTTTTCTGCTACAATGACTAAGAAGGTATATATGAATATTTATGGACAACTGTGCACTTTACTTTATCATCGTGTGTACAATATCATTATATGCACAGGGACAAATCCATAACAGTTGAAGAGGGGGAGGGGGTGGGGCTGAGACCATAAGTGAACAATGTAAAATAAATATCAATTCTAGTGGAATTATATAATTAAATAAGTATTAAAGTATGTAAAATATATGAGGAGATCAAGGGCTCAATAAACTTATTATGACCATATTTATGTTGGCATGCAACTAGTTTGTGTGGAAATATGTGATAGAAGGAGTAGGAAAAATTATTTTTATAGATTGGAATAGATCAGATATATGTTTTCCGTTTCAGATTTATGGCATTTTGAATTTAGGACTATGTTGTTCGTCTAAGATTTATGGCATTTGAATTTAGGACTTAAAAGGGTTCTGGTTTTCCTCTCTGTATGAATAAATTTTAATCCTATAATTTTAATTTTAGGCCAAGTCTATATTTTCCTTAGTTAGAAAAAGGTTTCTAGAAGCTGCTTATATACGACATATATATATATATATATATATATTACAATGCTAATACAGCAAGTTGCACCCTCAATGCTGCAGGTCCAAAAGCTCCAAATGTTTGTTTAAGGAATCCTGTGAAGGTACCCTGTATATTTGCAAATATGTTTAGATTCTAGTTGTTCCAAATTTACTCAATTTGCTTTTGTTTAATTTAGATTGAAGCAGCCTCTAAGTATTCTACTGTTGACACACTGAAGCAGCAATATCGTTTCTTACCTGCCAAACAAGGTTTGTGTTATCCATCATTGATTCTTCAGAAAATGTTTGATTTTTGAAGGGGATTTTGGTAAGCGTAATAGAACATCATTCGTGTCATGTATTTTTGGCACAATGGACTAGATCTTATATGTTTGAATAATCATGACATTTACTTTAGGAAAACATCTACTACTTGCAGCATGTTAGATTGACTGCATGGAGTTATGCGGGAAAACTCTTCATTGAACTCTTCTATCAAATTGACGTTTTGGACTGAGATCAATATAACTCTTGTCAAAAGGCATGCCTAGGTGCTATAGGCGACGGGAGAAATGGTTCAGGAAAAACATTGAAAAAAGTACTAGATTTTTTTGAAAAATACAAAAAATGTTAATCGGGCTGCTCGCTTAACCTGTTATTTTTTTCCCGCCTGAAATTTAAACGGACCTGATTTTAAAGGTAAAAGCCTGCTCGTTTAAGCGGGGAAACAGGCTGGCCCAACGGGTTTAGCCCATATTGACGGCCCTAGTTTTGGCTCTTTTTAGATGCTGAGAAGGCAAGGTGCTAAGGCATGTGCCTTGCTCTGAGGCTGCTTTCTGTTTCGTTTATATATATTAGATGAGAGGAACTGTCCCCTAGTGTCAGCCAAAAATACACTAAATTATCTGACTTAGCCCAATAAAAGATATTAGGTTTTGCATAGAAGACAGAAGACCACTGCTTGACCTGCACAACAACAGAAGTTGAAATGCCAGAGGGGCGCTATTTGACCACCCTGTTGCTTCTCTTCACCACCTTTTTTGGTTGAATTTTTGGCATTCCACAAGTAGTTTTAGTTTAGGAACTTATTATTATACTTTATCGAGGATTTGTGTCTAATTATCATTGTGAAGTACTTTGTTTATTTTGCACAATAGATATATATTCAATTGTTTTCTAATGCCTTTGTTTACTGAATCATACATTTTTTGGTGCCTTTTGCATTTGACTGATTTTTATGCATTTTAGGTTTCATGAATCAGCCTATATCTTCTATGCCTGCAATCTATGTCCTCGTTAATTTATTATGTTTTCTTATAGGATTTCTACCTTGTGTACATTCTCACTGAAATGGCTGGAAGTACATCAATGGTGTTCACTCGTACATGTGATTCAACTCGTCTTCTTGCTTTGATTCTTAGTAATCTTGGTCTAAAAGCCATCCCAATTAATGGTCATATGACCCAGGTAATTGTATTGAACATTCTTGTATTATAATAGTTAATAGTTAATTAGTAATTTCTTGCAAAATATTCTTTCTTCCACCTTATGGGAGAGAGGATGTGGGGTGGAAGAAGAATCTCTCTCTCTCTCTCTCTCTCTCTCTCTCTCTCTCTATAGTGCATGGACACATACATATTTGTTATTTGTGGTTTGCCAGTTGTCTGTAATTCTTTTTTACAATAATCTTGACAGTCAAAAAGGCTTGGAGCCTTGAATTTATTCAAGTCTGGGGCTCGCAATATTCTCATTTGTACTGATGTAGCTAGTAGAGGATTGGATATTCCAATAGTAGATGTTGTGATTAACTATGACATCCCCACAAACTCCAAAGTAAGATGTGCTATAATTAATCTAACTTTTGAATTTAGCCTCATGTTATTTGTTCTACAAATTCTAGGTTGACGAATCATCTAAATTTCTGCTCTAGACTAAACCTAAATTGCTGGATTCCTTATCTTGTGCTCTAAGGACTGCTCGTGCAGGGCGTTCTGGGGTTGCAATTTCCCTTGTGAACCAATATGAGCTGGAGTGGTACATTCAAATAGAGAAACTTATAGGTGAGAGTAGTAGTATATTCTTTAACATGTATTGTTAAGGCTGGGAACATTTTCTAAAGTCGTCAATGCAACTAATATTTCAGGCAAGAAGCTACCAGAATATCCTGCACAAGAAGAGGAAGTTCTACTTTTGGAAGAGCGGGTTAGCGAGGCCAAACGATTATCAGTAATGGTAATTTTGCATGCAAAACTTTGTTTAGTTTTTATTTTGGGATATTCTCTCTGTCTCATATTTTCCGAGGGAAACAAATTTGAGTCTACCCAAGCTCTAAGGGTTTCGGTAAACTGAGTTTGGTTACCTTGAATACCATTGATAGAAATCTGCATGTATAATGTGTATGTAAAGGTACATGAGCTTTTGTTATAGTTTCTGAATTCTATGATGATGGTATTGAAATCAGTTAATGTATGTTTATATGATTGATTTAATGCATTTTTTCTCAAAACTTTATGTAGAAAATGAAGGAGGAAGCCATGGGGAAGAAGAAACGGAGAGGTGAATCAGATTATGGCGAAGAAGATATTGACAAATACTTAGGTCTCAAGGATAAGAAATCATCCAAAAAGTTTAGAAGATGAGACCTTACCACTGCAGTTTCGTTTTCAAGTAAACATCATATATGTATATGGCAATTTTGGTATTTTATTTAACATTACTTAGTCTATTGATGCTTTGGAGTTCCTGATGGAAGCTCTGGCTTTTGTCTTCATTATTGCATATTTATAGAATTATGGTTGATGGGACTTCGTAATATGGCTGAAGAGAAGCCTTGAAAAATTAATTACCTTGTACAACATGAACCTTGTATATTTTGCTAATTTTGCATCTAAGGCTATGATTGCAATCAGTGAGCTGTCTAAAACAAATATCTGACCAAAGGTGATTCTGCATCACAGATAAATGACAGAAAAAACTTGTGATAAATCACAGATTAAAGAAACATAATTTACCCACATTAATTCACACATTAAAAACCTTGTGATAAATGACAGAAATAAAATTAAATCTTTTTAAGTAGTTGTGTTTATTTGTTATCAACTTGTCCAAAAGTTCATTGCCTTCGCAAATCTTCTATTAGCTATAACAACATTAATACTCTTTCTACATCCACAAAATTTTAGTTTTTAAAAAATGTGTATATTGTTAGATTAAGCTATTTAGAAATCAGTTAAAAAGTATTCTAAAAATAGTTGTTTTTGATATATATATTTTTAATTCTTAACAAGAAAAATATTGAATTCTAAAAAAAAAATTACTTTCTTAACAAATGCATGATACATCAAAATAATTAAATGGATAATGCATCATGATAACATTGTCCAATGTTTATTAATATTATTACATTTATTTAGGCTGTCACAAATTAAAACACTGAGAAACAGAATGCATATTCCATGCAACACGCAAAAGGAAATCCAATAAGCAGCACCTAAATATGCATTTTTCCCGTAACTAACTCTGATTATCATTTTCTATGATCCAAAATTTTCCCTTTGATTTCAACCGAGTTTCTTCTTCTTACGTCCAATTCAACAGAGTCTAACAACAACAACAATAATTCATGCAGTTCAAAACGTGACGCTAAATTCAAAATTCTTTCCTCACATTTTTTTCCCTTGAATTTTACATGTAACAAGAAAACCAAAGATATGTCTCTATTATAGTAATAATCATCATCAACTTTGGTTGATTTTGAAACCATTATTGTAGTGACTGTGTGAATTTAGAAGATTCCGATTTTTTCCTTTTTTTTTTCTTCTCCCATTTTTTCTTTTTTTTTTTCTTTACCCAAGTCTTAAAGACCAAGACTTATCTTCGAATTTTGGCTGGCGGAAAGCTTAATAGTTAATTCAATTGTGTGTAAAATGGAAAGTTTGAGATTGAATAGTAATTGGATGTGGAAGAATTTTGATATTCTTTTTTGCTCTTCCAAAAATATTATTTGTACAATGATTGATGTTGTTTGCATTAAACATTTTTAGTTAATAACTCATACAAATAGTCTGTAACTTACATATTAGAAGTTAAAAACTTTAAGCAAAATTGTAGCGACTAAAAGAACAAGAAGAAAAAATAAGGCAAAAAATAAAATGAGTGAAACCAATACTATAATTGCTTTGGGGGGAAAAAAGTTGTTAGGCAACTTTTAACTATTCAAATTACATTGTTCATTTAATTATTTATTTTTGTGAATTTAGGTATTGAGTGATCCTCAAAAGAGGGTGATTTATGATCAGCAAGGAGAGGAAGGTTTGAAACATATGCCACCACCTGGGAATGAACCAACAAATGGAGTTAACCCAAGAAATGCAGAGGATATCTTTGCAGAGTTCTTTAGAGACAACCCTTTTGGATTTGGATCATCTGGACCTCATGGAAGGTCCAGGTTCCAAACTGAGGGAGGCGGATCATTCAGCGGATTCCATGCGCCGCTGAAGAAGCCGCCTCCTGTTGAGAGCAAGTTGGCATGTAGTTTGGAAGAGTTGTACACGGGTTCCACAAGAAAAATGAAGATCTCAAGGATTGTTATGGATGCTAATGGGTGAGTATGTAGTATCTTGATCTCTATTTATTCAAGAAAATTGATTTGCTATTTACTCTTCAAAATAACCAGTTAATTCAAACCAATCTGAATTGGTCGAGTAATCAGTTCACTTGTCCACTTAAACAAGTGTCGAGAGTTCAAATCCCGTCTTGTATATGCAACAACTCATTGGTCAAATGTAAACCCTTAAAAGGAGTATAAACTTCTATTGTGGTCTTATTATTGCAATCTCACAAATCAAAATTGCTTTTGTAGGAGGCCAAACCCACTGAGATATTAACAATTGACATAAAGCCAGGTTGGAAAAAAGGAACAAAGATCACATTCCCAGACAAAGGTAACCAGTATACAAACCAGCTTCCAGCAGACCAAGGGCAGGGCTCAGGAGAGCATTGGGTGGTTGAAATTGGAATGATCTGAGAATTTGTATTCTCTTCACACTCCTTTTGTTTCAAATTTTGTGTCCAGATACACTTTGTATTCATATACATCGATTTTTCAAAGGAAATGTGATTGGTGAATGTACATAGATCTTTTACCCTTTTGAAAAATGGTTTAAGTTATACCACTCATTTCCTATGGTCCTATATTGTTTCTAGTCTATGATGTTCAATGGAAATGAATCAAATGATGTTGAGATGTTATTGTCAATGTTTAGAAATACTTAGTGGCTTTGTGTTTTGTGTGCGTTTTTCCTGTGGTTTAAGTTTTCCTTTGCTGCATATAAAAAAATTGGTGGAAAAAGAAAAAGTAAAAAACATACCATTTGTTACGGTATAGATGATCATCAACCCTTTATCCAATTAAAAGGTGCTTAGATAATACAAACCTTTAATATAGACGGTGCCATCCTTTTCAAAGCTTGAAAAAGCTAATCTTATATAGCTATAAATAAGGTTTCATAGCCTAACGAACGAGATACAGCAATAATAAAAAAAATACTTTCTCTCTCTCTTTTCTTCTACAATAAAGCACTCATTTACTTTTTCCTCTTCATAGAATACTAATATGATATTAATATATTATCTTTATAGTAGTATAATAGTATTGGTAAATATTGATAGTAGTATTTTTCTATTTATACTTTATTTTATTATTTCTTCCTTATTTATTTTACAACACGTTATCAACACGAAGCTCTAACGAAATTTTAGGAAGACTTCAGGTAACAAATTTGTATTATGTCGAATCTCTTTCATCTTGAATATAATGCTTTTGATATATCTGAAAATAATTATTTATCATGGATACTAGATGTTAAAATCCATCTTGATTCAATGGATCTTGGAGATACCATTAAGGCTGGAAATACATTCCAGAAGGATATAGCCAAAGCCATAATTTTCTTTCGTCGTCATCTTGACGTATGATTGAAAAATGAATATCCCACATTAAAAGATCCTGCAAATCTGTGCAAAGACCTTGAAGAAAGGTACAATCATCAAAAGACGGTGATACCTCCTCAAGCCCGATATGTTAGAGAAAACTTTTTCGACCTTCCATGCCTCGAATGTACTCTTGCAGTAGCAATCGAGAAAAAGGATTTAAAAAATTTTTTTGAGCTAATTTCTTACTTTCTTGTTGCTGAACGCAACAATGAATTGTTCTTAAGAAATCATGAAGCGCGCCCAGCTGGCGCAGCCCCATTTTCTGAAGCAAATGCGGCAAATTATAACCCCACAAGAGGTAAATAACAAGATTTTGATAACAAAAAAATTATGGAATGAAAAGAAATTATGTTCACAAAAAAAGATCTCACCAGAAGTGGGATAAAGAAAGAAACAATGGGCAAAGTATATCAATTGAGGATAAATGCTTCCGTTGTGGTGGAAAGGACTATTGATCACGTACCTATCGTACCCCAAGACACCTAGTTGATTTTTATCAAGCATCCTTGAAAAGGGATGACAAAGGAAAGGAAACAAATTTTGTTTCAAATGATGAAAATTCCACCACTCATTATGATGTATCTAATTTCTTTAAGGATTCTGAAGGAAATATTAGCTATTTGATCAATGATGGAATAGTTTGATATGTGTATGTGTTTGTTAAGTATTCATGTGAATAATTTTACTGTGCATGTACTTCTACTCATTTTATTATTATTATCATTTGTTTTTGAAGAAAAATGGCAAGGACATATTCTAAAGATATGTATGCCTTGCGGATAGTGCGAGTTCTCACACTATTCTCAAAAGTGATATATATTTTACCCATTTTGTGCCAAAAGAAGAATGTGTTAATACTATAATTGGCTCAGGCAATGTGATTGAAGGCTCCGGAAGAGCTATAGTTTTGTTTCCCTGAGGAACAAAATTCATAATAAATAATGCACTGTTGTCTACCAAGTCTCGAAGAAACTTGTTGAGCTTTAAAGATATTCGCCGAAATGGATATCATATTGAGACTATGAATGAGGGAAATCATGAGTACTTATGTATCACAACTCATGATTCAAATAAAAAGGTTATATTAGAAAAGTTACCCTCACTTTCATCTGGGTTGTATTATACCAAGATTAGTGCAATTGAATCACATGCCACTGTAAACCAGAAGTTTACTAGCCCAAATGAATTCATAATTTGGCACAACTGATTGGGTCATCTGGGAACAACCATGATGAGGAGAATTATTGAAAACTCCTATGGACATTCACTAAAGAACCAAAAGATTCTTAAAACTAGTGAATTTTGTTGTGCTGCATGTTCTCAGGAAAAGTTAATTTTAAAGCCATCACCAGTAAAGATTGGATTCGAGTCCCCTGGATTCCTAGAAAGGATTCAAGGTGATATATGTGGACCTATTCATCCACCATGTGGATCTTTTAGATATTTTATGGTCTTAATAGACGCATCTTCGAGATGGTCACATGTGTGCTTATTATCTTCTCGCAACCTGGCGTTTGCGAGATTACTGGCTCAAATTATTCGATTAAAAGCACAATTTCCAGAAAATCCAATTAAAGCAATTCATCTTGATAATGCTGGTGAATTTACTTCCCAAGCTTTTGATGCTTATTGTATGGCTAATGGAATAAGTGTTGAACATCCAATAGCTTATGTTCACACACAAAATGGGCTAGCAGAATCACTTATTAAGCGCCTCCAATTAATTGCTAGACCCTTACTTATGAGAACAAATCTCCCAACTTCGGTTTGGGGGAATGCTATTTTACATGCTGCAGCACTTATTCGTTTGAGGCCAACGAGTTACCATCAGTTCTCTCCTATGCAATTAGCTTTTGGCCAGCAGCCAAATGTTTTCCATTTAAGAATATTTGGGTGTGCGATATATGTTCCCATTGCACCACTTAATCGCACTAAAATGGGACCCCAAAGAAAATTGGGGATATATGTTGGATATGATTCTCCCTCTATAGTGAGGTATCTTGAGATACAAACTGGAGATGTATTTAAAGCCCGGTTTGCAGATTGTCATTTTGATGAATTAAAATTTTCAACATTAGGGGGAGAGAATAAGCTTCCTGAAAAGGAACTTAATTGGAATGCATCATCGTTGATGCATTTAGATCCTCGATCAGGGCAATGTGAACTAGAAGTTCAAAAGATTATACATTTGCAAAGAATAGCAAATGAATTGCCTCATGCATTTTCCGATACAAAGAGGATAACCAAATCTTATATACCACCGGAAAATGTCCCAATTCGAATTGATGTCCCAGTAGGACAAGTAGCCACTGAAGCAAATTCACGCCAGAAGCATGGCAGGGCAGAAAATACCCCAATTCGAATTGATGTCCCAGTAGGACAAATAGCCACGGAAGCAAATACACGCCAGAAGCGTGGCAGGCCTGTCGGTTCCAAAGATAAAAATCCTCGAAAGCGAAAAGAGGTAAATACTATTCCTGTTGGAAAAGACATAGTAGAGACACCTGTAGTTGTCCAAAATTCTGATATAATGTTAACGCCAGAAGACGTTCAGGTACCTGAAAATTGTGAAAATGACGAGATCTCGATAAATTATGTCTTTACAGGAGAGAAATGGGACCGAAATAAGACAATTGTCAATAAAATATCTGCATATAATGTGGCATTAAATATCATGCATGAAAGTAAGGATCTTGAGTCAAGATCAGTCTAAGAATGTCGACAAAGGAATGATTGGCCAAAATGGAAAGAAGCCATGAAGGCTGAATTAGACTCACTTGCAAAACGTGAAGTCTTTGGACATGTAGTCCATACACCAGAAGATGTAAAACCTGTTGGATACCGATGGGTATTTGTGAGAAAACGAAATGAGAAAAATGAAGTTGTGCGCTATAAAGCCCGACTTGTGGCACAAGATTTTTCACAAAGACCCGGTATAGATTATGAAGAAACGTATTCCCCTGTAGTGGATGCGATAACATTGCGTTATTTAATCAGTTTATCTGCATATCATAAACTGCATATGCATTTAATGGATGTAGTAACAACCTATTTGTACGGCTCATTAGATCGGGATATCTATATGAAAGTCCCTGAAGGACTAAAGATATCTAAACCATCCAATGAATATTCACAGGGATTATATTCAGTTAAATTGCAAAGATCTTTATACGGTCTAAAGCAATCTGGACGACTGTGGTATAATCGTCTTACTGAGTATCTAGCCAAAAACGGACTCAAGAATGATGATATCTGCCCTGTGTTTTCATAAAGAAATCCGCATCTGGATTCATTATAATTGCTGTGTACGTTGATGATTTAAATATCATTGGAACTCCTGAAGAGATTCCAACAATTATAAAAACTCTGAAAGAAAAGTTTGAGATGAAAGATCTTGGAAGGACTAAATTCTGTCTCAGCCTGCAGATCGAGCATATAAAAAATGGGATATTTATTCATCAAACAACATACACAGAGAATATCTTGAAAAGATTTTATATGGATAAGTCACATCCATTAAGTACTCCAATGATTGTAAGATCTTTGGATGTGGAGAAGGATCAATTCCGCCCTAAAGAAGAGAATGAAGATATGCTTGGTCCTGAAGTACCCTATCTTAGTGCCATTGGAGCGCTAATGTATCTTGCTAATAATACACGACCCGATATATCATTTGCTGTGAATTTACTAACAAGATATAGTTCCTCTCCAACCAGAAGACATTGGAGTGGAATCAAACAAATCTTTCGATATCTTCATGGAACGGTTAATATGGGATTGTTTTATCCCTATGGATCCAAGTCACAACTAGTTGGCAATGCAGATGCTGGATACTTGTCTGATCCTCATAAAGGGAGACCTCAAATAGGATACCTCTTTACATATGGTGGAACAGCTATATCATGGAGGTCCACGAAACAGACGATTGCTGCAACATCCTCTAATCATGCTGAAATACTAGCGATACATGAAGCTAGTCGCGAGTATTTTTGGCTTAGGAGTGTGATCCAATATATTCTGTCATCATGTGGACTGATTGATCATAAGGTAGCTCCAACTGTCCTGTTTGAAGATAATACAGCATGCATTGCTCAACTTAAAGGCGGATAGATCAAAGATGATAGAACAAAGCATATTTCTCCCAAATTCTTCTTCACTCATGATCTTCAAAATCAGGGGACAATTGATGTCCAACAGATCCGCTCAAGTGACAATCTGGCAAATTTATTCACAAAGTCTCTCCCAAAATTCTCCTTTGAAAGATTGGTACATGAGATTGGGATGCGCCGATTTCGAGATATTAAATGATGTTGGCAAGAGGGAGAGACCGTACTCTTTTTTTCTTGGTCAGGTTTTTTTTCCATTGGATTTTTTTTGACAAGGTTTTTAATGAAGCAGTCCCATCACAAAGAATATTGTACTCTTTTTTCTTCACTAAAGTTTTTTCCATTGGGTTTTCTTTAGTAAAGTTTTAATGAAGCATATTCATAATGATCATCCAAGGGGGAGTGTTATAGTATGGATGACCACCAACCCTTTATCCAATTAAAAGGTGCTTGGATAATACAAACCTTTAATATAGACGGTGCCATCCTTTTCAAAGCTTGAAAAAGCTAATCTTGTATAGCTATAAATAAGGCTTCATAGCCTAACGTACGAGATACAGCAATAATAAAGAAAATACTTTCTCTCTCTCTTTTCTTCTACAATAAAGCATTCATTTACTTTTTCCTCTTCATAGAATACTAATATAATATTAATATATTATCTTTATAGTAGTATAATAGTATTGATAAATATTGATAGTAGTATTTTTCTATTTATACTTTATTTTATTACTTTCTTATTTATTTTACAACACCATTCATATTATTTTTATAATACTATAATAGTTAGGGGTGTTCAAATCCAAACCGATTCAAATTAAACCGCTCATACAATCCAATTCAAATCGAAAATCGATTAAAACCGCACTAATTCGGATTTGATTGGATTCTATTTTTTGCAAACCGCTGGATTGGATCGGATTTTGGATCTACTTTTCATAACCGACCAAATTTAAATCTAAACCGCACAATGTGCTATAATATTATTATTTTATTATCATATTTACAATTATACTTATAACATATTCAATTTCTTATACATTTTTCTTTTATTCATGTATTATTGTTATTTAATAACTATTTTATGTTCAAAATGTTATTTATTTATTTATTTTAACTAACTTATAATTTTATTTCTATTGTTATGTTATCGTTGGCCTTTTAAGATATTGCTAAGACTTGTTATGTCATTGTTGATTATTTAAAATTTGATGTTGAGACTTGTTATATGTATTTAATTTTTTTATTTAAAAAATCACAAATCCAAACCACTTATAATCAGATTGGATCAGATCGGATTTTCAAGAAAAATTTATCTAATCTAAACCGCACCGCACATAAATTAAGCGTTCGGATCGGATAACTTTTTCTCTTAAAACCGAACCAAACCGCACCGCGAACACCCCTAATAATAGTAACCAAAACTGAATTTATTGGGTGATAAACACGTTTTTGATAGTCTCAAATTCAGGTTTTAAAATAGACAAAATGATTTTTACTAAAAAAAACCGTCACAAATTTTTATTAAGTGTATTTCACACTACGATCATGTTCTTGTCATACACATACGCCATATTGAGAATAATTTACATTTTCTTTTCATATGTTTGGTTTAAGAGAAAATCCATAAAAGTTGTATTTAATATTTAGAGAAATAATATTGTCACTCTAAGTTTTTGTAATGTCACTTCACGCGTGAATTTTTTTTATATTGTTTATCAAAATAGAAGCGGTAATGTCTATTTTTAATATTTAATAAAAATTTAAAAAAGTATGAAATAATGTAATAATGGTTTTATGAACAAAGAAACCATTTATGGCCAGAAGTAAATGTTATGATACATGAACACTGACACAAATTCGTGACACGATACGATATAAAACACGTAAATACATTAATTTTAAAATTTTATAAGACATGGTGACATGTATATATATAAAATATAAAGTATTTTTTAGATAAATTGTAATGATATTTTAATATTTTATTGATAACTAAATATAAATTAATTTGTTAATTATTTTTAATATCTTTTTTAATTATATAAAGTATTTAAAATATTTTTATTGTAATAAATAATAATATATACTATTTCTATATTCATTTTCAAGAATAAAGTTGGATACACTGACCTGTGATAGTATTTAAGTAAATCCAAGTGTATTTAGAGAAATTTTTTATTTCTTATTAAGAGACATAGCAGATACGCGTATCGGACGAATGTCGATGAGTGTCGTATTTAAAATGTGTCCGACACGCAGACATGACAGCTCAACAAAGTGTCCATGCTTCACAGAGCTATACATGTACTTTTGATACATAAAGATTTTATAATTATCTTTATATGAAAATATTTCTATTTTATTATTAGATGATGAATTATAAAATTTGATTATGATATGATATAAAAATATTATCTTTATGTCATGATTAATTAAAATGAGAAAGGTGGATCCAGCTTTCATCCAACAACTCAATAAAGCAGAAGGGATTCCTATGATTAAGAGAAAAAGACACTACTCCTGCCCTTGAAATGCTTGTGAAGGAAATTGTCCGTACATGTAAGGAGTGGGGGATCTTTCAGATAATTACTATTAAAAAATAACTCAGTTTATCTCTTATCATAATCCAAATTAAAGAGATTAAGAGAGATAACTTTTCATGATTAGTGAGAGATAAAGGCCTTAGCACACAACATTGATTAGTTTCACATACATACCCTTTTTGTTGTACTGAGATGTATGCCAAGAATATGCTAAGGACATGGTGAAACTAGCATTGGAGTTGATAAGACCAAGAAGACAGATGAGATTTTCATAAGAACAACAGTAAGAGGGAAAAGAATGGCAAACCGTAATAAGTGAAAGTGACATCTTTCAAGAACTTTTCTCTCGTGTAAAGAAATTTTGCATAGTAAAATTTTTTGTAGATAATATCAAATTGCTTGGTTGGTGTTTTTGTTGTGTTTTGCTTAGGTACAGCAGCTAATAAAGACATTGGTGAAATAGTGTATGACGAAGAAGGTTGTATAGTTTTTGGATCGAGACAATCGATATTTACTTATATGACATTTGAGGCCGACAGTTTAATAGCTTTGAAGAATTTGATATTGCATTCCGTCGGGCAACAAGAGAAAAAAAGGTGAAAAAGATTTATTATAGATATCCGACCGAAGTAGATGACAATTTGTTTTATAAAAGGTATGTTACTATTATATTTATGAGATAACGATTATGAGAAATACGTTTGTTGTGTTAAATTAGGTACCGTTTATGTAACGATGAAAACATACGGCTCATACGGTCGTGGCACAACTAATGAACAAATATTCATATGTTAAAATTATTCGTGTATCTCATTAAAGTGGGTGGCCGAGGATCATCTGATAATAGTCCGTTGAGTACTTGAGTGAAACTGTTAGACGATTATCAGAAGAACTATGATAAACCTAAATATGTCACCTGAAGGAGAGTCACGAGGAGTCTAATGTTAAAGCTTGTAATGTTTACCTGGGCTTATTGCCGCCAACAAACTCTTCAAGGCAGTCGCTATTGCGTAGGCTGCTGCGATTGCCACTATTGCGTAGGCTGCTACTAGCGCGTACAACCTCAAGGGGAAATAAGCAGCAGTAGTCGTCGCCGGGGCCTACAACTTCAAGGAAGATTGGTTGTACTCATTGTCATAACGGCCTACATAATCCCGAGGCGGCCCGGCATCGCCAAAGTGTCGGGGCCAGCAGTGTTCATTTGGTATTAAATTTGGAGGTTTTTTTGTTAATTTTTTATTTGTTTCAAGGAGTTTTCTTATTTGGATTTGTGATACAGTATAAAAAATTATTCGTTACAACATTTTTTAGTGACTTTTGACGGTGAAAAATAATAAATTTTAATCATCTTTTATTGATTCAATCAATATGTGTTGAAATTTTAGTTGAGTTTAACCTTAACCTCACACTCAAATATATATTCAATCAAAATTTATAGTTAGTACCGGTTATCAGAATTGGCTCTTGTTTCCATCCTCCTTTGGTTTACTGACCCATCTTTCTTTTCTACGTCTTTCTAATAACCGGTTATCCGGTTCAATATCTTCCAAAATGGGAAACTGCAAGTCCTTGATAGAGTTGCAACTGTATTCCAATCAACTGGAGGGAAATATCCCAAGTGATCTTGGGAAAAGATTCAGGGTTTGTAGAATGTCCATGTGTATGATAATCACCTCTCTGGTGAGCTGCCTTTGCAAATGACAGAGCTCAAGCACCTGAAGAACATCTCATTGTTCAACAACCGCTTCTCTGGGAATTAATAGCAGTTTAGTCCAGCTGGACTTTACAAATGATAGGTTCACCGGCAACATCCCACCAAATCTATGGAGGGCACTGAGATGGGGTTGGCAGAGCACAACGCCAACATTGAGGTGGAGATCGATAACATGAACATCTGGACAAAACCTTGCAGCCAATGTTATTAGGGAGACTCCCAGAGTTACTTGGGAATTTGAATTAGTTTGATTCAAGTCTCCAACCATAATGGAACTTAATTTCGGATAAATCTTGGATTTTGTTAGACTGTATCATCCTAATAATTCTCCAACACTGAAACGATCAAGATAGATCACGTTACATGAATTGTTAGTAGTTAACATCAACGAAGAAGCACAAAGTAAGCCACGATAGTCATTATCAAATTGATATATCAACTAAAGTCACCAGTGCGAGGTGCCCTTAAAACATTGGTTAAATTGCTATGTATTTCATTGCTTAATGGTAATTATTAGCGTTTAATCATATTTTCCATCAACATTCTTTCTTCCTGATATAATTAAGTATACAAGTATATAACCCATTAATTAGTCCTACGTATGTTCATACTTTTTTTCCCCCCAAATATTGGCGCCAAAAAGTTATTACAATTATTATATGTTTTTATAAATAAAACAGATACAAGCAAGCTAAGGAAATAATAATTAAGGCGACTGCCACTAACCCAAGAAAAAATCTGAATGTATATATATATTAACAAGTCTAATAGCCAGTGCTATGTACGTGATAAAATTGAAATTATAATTTTAAATTCTTTTGTTAGGATTAATTTAAATTATAATAATTTAATTAATAAAAATATAACATATTATGTATTGTTTGTTTTTTCTTAATCTAATATTAAATATATTAACTCTAAATTTATACCCACTTTCATCAAATAATAACTCCACTCCTTGAATTCTGTCTGTATATATATATATATACTCAAATTTAGTCTATAAATACGCCAGCAGCGCAGTGCTTGCAATTCATATATAATGTATTGAGTAATTAACAAATATGTTGGTGTATTCGTTTATGTTTTACGACATAAAATTATTGTCTATCTTATTTAAGTATATAAATTTAATTTTAATACTACAGTCTTTTAATAAATTTATACATTTAAGTAATTTTTTAAGAGAATGAATTAAAATTTAATTATTTTTAATAATTTGACATTATAAAATTAAATAAATATATAAATTATATTGGTACATAAAAATGAAACATTTGAGAATAAGATATTTTCTATATACCATAATTTTTGGTATACAAAGAATGATTTACTGCTAATCCATGTAGTTGTTAATGACAATGTGGTAAATGACAATGGATTAGCCATTTTTATTTTTACATTATTTTTTGTGTATTATTTTTTTATATTATTTTACTTTAGTGTGTTGAGTTTTTCTTTATTAAAAAAAAACTTTTGAAGTATCTAAATTTTCTTTTATTTTTAAATTTTGGGTTTCAATAGATTGAAGTCTAGTGAATTCCCTTCACACCATCAGAAAAGGAACCAATAACACATGCAAATGCTTGTTAACGAAAAAACAACATGCAAGGTTTCAACTGAAAAAAATAAAACTTATCTAGAGTCAAAAAATAAATTGAGTGAATGTATGTTTTAAGGGTGTTTATGGTCATGACCTAGTCTGATCCAAAAATTCGGTTCAAATTTAGTAGGTTTGGGCTAAATTTGGCCCGATTTCAGTTGGATCTGATCGAATTTGAAATAAAAAATTTTAACTAATTAAACCTTTTTCAACTGGGTTAGAATCAGGTTTGGATTATCTGATCTGATTTGGTTGAACAAAAAATTGATTTATATTAAGTTATTAACATGTATTTATTTATTTTGATTTTGATATTTAATGTCTCATTTTATGACAATATAGATATTTAATGGATATAATTGATTTTTCAAATGTGATGAACTTATATTAAAAAGTTGTATACTTTTTATTTTTATTTTGCTATATTGTCAACAAACTTTAACGTTTTAGTTTCATCTAAATATAATTTTCACTCAGTTTAAATCTGATTTTATTGTGATATGAAAGTAATAAGTTTTATTAAGTTTAACTATTTAAAGTCGGATAAAAATCTCTAAAATAGACCTAATTAATATTTAAGATTGATTCTGAACTAAGATAAATCTAGTTTTATCTAACCCATAAACACTTCTAATATATCATATTAATTAATAATTTAATATAGATATAAATAAATATATTAGTAACTAACTTGATAGTCATATTTTTTTTTTGGAGTGATTTTCTTTTTAAAAAGTATCATATCCAACTCAAACTACATATAATTATGCAAGTAGAAGCATCTTACAAGTTCGGAACTCACATATAACAGAAAAACAGATTAAGTAACTAACAAATATCCTTGGTATCCTAGTTTATCTTTTACAGCTGAAAACTATTTTCTTATTTAAGCATATGAATTTAATTTTAATACATCATCTCTTTAATAAATTCCTACATTTAAAAATATTTTTAAGTAATTGAATTAATTAAAGTTTAATTACTTTTAATAATGTAATAATACACAACTAAATAATTATGTAAAAACTTTTTATACTGGTGCATAAAAATTAGATTTTTAAATTATTTTAAAATTTTATATACAATTTTAATTCCACCGAAGAAATTAACTCTTAAAAACTCCTTTATTGTATTTACTATTTAGTATTACTAAATATATTATCTGTTTTGACTGTTATTAAGGAAAAATATATCCATACTTTAATACATGATTTTATCTTGCATTTTCACCAACAACAAACACATTACTCCACAACATTAAAATTCCAAAATTCAAACGGTCTTCTAATTTAGTGTTGTTAATGTTCGAAAGCAAGTAAAGATCACACAATTAAAAAATTGTTAAAAGCAAGAATAAATTTTGAAATTTTTAATAAATAAATTAATCAAATGATAACTTCCAAAAGCAGCATACCAAATCAAGAATATTTAATCAAGTCTTAAGATTAGTCACCAAAAAAGATCAAGTTTCAAGATCTACGATCAATGAAATTATTCTGGTCTCCGGTTCAGAGTTGGCTTAGAGACAGTAAAAAAAAAACACCCAAATAAATAATAACTGCAGAATTCAGAAAATTCTAATAAAAAAAAAATTCATACTTATTAGTCACTAATACATAACATCAATTAACTTGAGCAAAGAGATTCAGCTTGGTATATATGCGTAAGCACTAATAGCAAGATTACAATTTTAAGCCAAAAGTAATAAATTCTTCAACATCAGATTCTGGCAATACGTTTAACATGGCCTTAAGATCTTCAACATTTTCTTAAGTCCTTTCTAGATGTGTAACCTTGCCAACTTTCAAGTCATGTCATGCCTTGAATGACAATAGCACTTGCCCTTCTTCTTAAGAGTGACAAATGGGTTAGTCCGTCTCGTCTCGTTTTGTCTAGTGAGGCGGTTCCAAATTTTTTTTCCGTTTTATCTAACGGCAGGTTTGCGGGCTAAGCCCGTCAATTTTCTTTTTTTTTTTCATATATATTCATTTTTTTTATTAATAAATTATTAAATATTTAATAATATGTAAATTTTATAATTATTTCAATAAATTTATAATTTCTAAAGACATAAAAAATTATAGTTTCTAAATTCACAAATATTAAAATTTTTATAATTCTAAATATATAATAAACATAATCATCAAACAAGTTTTTTGAAACAAAATAATAAAACTAATATTATAAAAAATAAAACAAACATTGTCCAAAACATATAATTAAACATTTTTAAGTCTCTAATAAATCAAATATAGTACATAATTAAAATTATAACTTCTTCGATTACAAAAAAAATGACGGGCCCACCAAAAAAGTCCGATCCGTCTCGCTAAAACTCGCCAAAGTTTGTAGATTAAACAATACAGATTAGGCGGGTTTTTTAATTACAAAAGTTTCGAATTTTCAGTTCGATCCGTCTTTTTTGATAAATTATGTAGGTTGATTCAATAGATTTTGGCCTATTTACCACTTCTACTTTTTCCTGTCCATCAACTTCTCATAAAAATACTGTTATTTTTGTAAAATAACTAATAAAATTAGAGGCTCCATAACATTTTATTACGAACTTAAAACAAATGAAACTTGCTATTGGAATGAACATAAAGTTATAAATGGGAAAATAAAACAGAAAATTGGGATACAATGACAAACCACAATAAGCTGCGGTGATTTGGGTAACTAAAAGTAATAGGATTAGAAGCTCATGTTCTATAAATTCTTTCACAAACTAACTTGAGAATATAATATGAGAGAGTAATATTAGAAAAATAATAACACAAAATTAATTTATTTAATTTAATATTTATAATTTTATATATATAATATACATAATTATATATTTATTACGTTTAAAATTATCTATGTATTTTAACAATAATTAAAAAATATAAAATATAAAAATGAATACAGTAAAAAAACAAAAAAACAAAAAAAACCAAGTTATAACTCTAACTTTTAAATTATGGCTCACAAATATTTTTTATGTCAAAAATATCTAGGGATAACAAATGGGTGAAGTATGTTGGACTTGCCCACTTAACTCCTAAGAAATTAAAATGGGTCAAACTAAACTTTTTTTTTATAGCAAAAAACAAATTGTCGCCTAATCCACCCCGCTTGCTCCGCAGACTTTGATGGGCAAACTTGGTGAGCATCTGTTTCTTTTGGTTTTATTTTTAGCATTTTATCCAATCCAACCCAATAATATCCATTTAAAAGAAAAAAAAAGTCGTAATTTCAAAACTAATAAAAAAATTATTCTTAGCAGTCATTTTATTTTTAGTAACAACAAAAGTAATTATTATTAGATTTACTGATAATTAAACATTAGCTGTTTTATGTTTTATTGTTAAAAAATTTTAACAATAATTATATAATTATTAATAAAAAAAATTTTAATAATCGTCAAAAGTATATAAAATAACGACATATATATATATATAATTGTCATAAAAACAATTTAAAAAAGACATATAATGACTATTATATTTTTATCATTAGAAATAATTTTTATAATAGTACTAACATACTAACATTCTATATTAATTTTAGTATATAAATAATATTTTTATAAAATTATAGATTTTAAATTTTAAAAAAATTTGGAGCGGGCCGAGCCCGCTAGCTCGCTGCTAGGAGAAGTGGTAATGAATTTTAGGGGTGCATATGTGGCGGGTGAAGCCGGGTTTGATATGATCTATATCCGACCTGAAATATACACCGGGTCTATTTATTAGATCCGAACCTGGTCCTAGACCCGATAAAATCAATACACTTTCGGGCCACAATTATACCGGGTGAAAACCGGACCGTTAACATTACATTATGTTGATACCTTCTTGTAAGCTAGCATATAAAAATATCCAAATTTTTAAAACTCCAACCATTATTTAACATGGTAAAATTCACTTAGAAAAATATAACAAGAACCAACATTTTTTCAAAATTAAAGCATAACCACAATCAATATTAAAGTATAACCACAATCAATACTAATATTGTTTAATAATACCAAATATTTAAATCAATACAAATAACACAATATTATGCATTAGTCTAAAATCTTATGTATTCTAAACATAAAACATTAACTTATAGTCTTATAATGACTAATAACACAAAATATTAAGGTTTACAATACTTAAATTCCACATAAGAATAGTCATGATCCATTACTAATAACACAAAATATTAATTGTGTATGATGACCGGGCCACCGGGCAGACTTCAGGTGACCCAAGCTATGGCTCAGACCCGACTCAAAATAATGACCGGGTCTATTTTTGAGACCCTTACCCGACCCTAAATCCGATGAAATCACACCAAATTAGCTCCTAAAGTGTTTGAGACCGGGTCAAACCCTCGAACCGGGCCGAATCATGTACACCCCTAATGAATTTTATGAAGATTGAAATAGGTGGAGCAAAACTAGCTAGCTCTCCTACAAGCGAATTTTTTACGGGGCGGAATGTTTGCCATCCTATAAATATGTACACCTTGCAAAGCTAGCATTCTTATGTCAATGTGGCATCTCATCAAAATTGAGTTACTAGCTCGAATTCGAATAATTTTATTGGGTTAAACTATTTAATCGGATTAGGATTAAAGTTCGAGTCATCCAATCCAATTCGGTTAAATCAAAATTTGAAAAATATGAATTTATGCTTTGATAGTTTGATTTTTATTGGTATGTATTCATTTATTTTAATTGTGATATTTAATACATTGTTTAGTGATAATATAAATCTTTAATGGGTATGTTTAATTTTTTAAATGTGATGAATTGATGTTAAAAAGTTTCATATTTTCTCTTTATTTTTCTATTTTTTTTCTATTGTCATATAAATTTAGCATAATATATTTTTTTTGAATCAAAAAGCTCAACACAACAAGTGGAGCAACGATAGTAAACAATTTGGAAATCACTAGGTAAAGGCATAAACTATTTAGCAAAACTACATGATACCCCTTGTTATCTTCGGTATTGCCATCAACAACAGAAGGAATCCACACCTAGCCACTCATTGAAGTTTATGAACGACTAGTAGATAATATCGTCAACCCCTTTTCTTTTTTTCTGAAAGATCCTTATATTCCTTTCAAGCCAGATATTCCAGATTATAGCACAGAAGGATACCATCCACCTTTTGCGCTCCTACTTATTAGTTGATGACTCAATCCAACTCTGAAAATGTTCCTTTAGCGTCCTTGAGCATGACCATTGCCTTCCAACAAAAGATAGCCATGCACACCAAACCTGCCAAGAAAAACACAAGCAAGAAACAAGTGGTGACCAAATTCAACACCGTTATTACACAACACACAGACCACATCTTCTTGGTTAACCACTTCCAACCGACTTAGCCTCTCCTTTATATTGACCCTCCCAGTTAAGACAAACCAAATAAACAATTCAACTCTTGGTGGGACTAGACCCTTCCATACAGTCCTAGTAAAGCTGAAACTCGCTATATCCTTCGGAAGCAATTCCATCTGCAATTTCTGCACAAAGGAGTTAGTAGAAAATACACCCTGTTTATCAAACTTCCACACCACTCTATCTTCTCTGTCATATACAAGATTAACCAGTCTTAATGATTCATGCAGCTGGTTCAGCAGGTCCAACTCCCATTGGAATAGCTCGTGCCTCCATTGGAAATTCTACCTCCACTCTAACCTGTTCCAGAACCTACAATCCCCTATGATGGATCCTTTTTGGTTTGAAACTGAGAAGAGTCTCGAAAAAGTATCTTTCAGGGGCCCACCACGCAACCAAACATCCTCCCAGAATCTCGTTCCTCTCCCATCACCAATTTTCATAGACAACCCATTAATCATCTTCTGTCTTACTTGATGATCCTTGAACTGTATTTGGCATATATCCTTCCATGGCCCCCTGAGTGGGTAATTCCTGGGATGATAGCATCACCGTGGGATTCAGATTGTTGCAAGAGCATACCACCTTCTTCCATAAGGGGCAATCCTCCTTCAAAAATCGCCACCACCACTTAAATAGAAGTGCTGTGTTACGCACCATGGCATCCCCAACACCTAATCCACCTAGCTTTTTAGGGGCCTGCACCACCTTCTACCTGACCATGGCCATACCAAATCTACCATCCTCCTTACTCCATAGAAACCTTCTCTGTAGGGAAATTAGTTTCTTTGCAACAGCCTTCGACATTTTATACAAACTCAAATAATAGACAGGGAGGTTGTTCAAAATAGATTTAATAAGCACCAGTTTACCAACTTTATTGAGAACCTTGGCTTTCCAGATACTCAACTTCTCCTCCACTTTTTTCTATAATAGGCTTCCAAGTCTTCACCAACCTCGGTTCGCTCCTAGTTGGATGCCCAAGTATTTTACCGGAAGAGATGCTGCCTTACAGCCCAGTACGCTACACATACGCTGTACCCACTGAGCATCACAGTTAATAGGAATCAAACTAGACTTATCAAAATTAATACTCAGCCCTGACATAAGCTCAAAGCAGCGAAGGATCCTCCTATAATTCTTTATGGTCTCTTCCTTCGGGGGGCAGAACAGAACAGTATCATCTGCAAACTGAAGATGTGACAACTCGATATGGTCTCTACCCACCAGCAACGGCGAGATTCGCTCATTTCTCACCGCCTCACCAAACATCCTATGTAGAACGTCAACCACAAGTACAAATAGAAATAGAGACAGCGGATCCCCCTGTCGCAAACCTCTTTCCATCTTAAAAGGCTTAGATGGTGATCCGTTTATCAGCACAGACATAGAACTCGTACCTACACACTCCATAATCCAACTCCTCCATCTATGTCCAAATCCCATCTTTTGCAGCACAAGGTCAACAAACTCCACTTGACTCTATCATATGCTTTCTGGAAGTCTAGCTTTATTATTACCGCTTCCTTCTTAGTCGCTTTTATCCATTGAACAGTTTCGCAAGCGATAAAGGCCCCATCATGGATCTTCCTTCTCTTAACAAAAGCGCTCTGAGTCTCACCTGCCAGTCGCGGCATGATTGCTCACATCCTCCTAACCAGTATTTTCGAAATGACTTTATACACTGATGAGCGGATAATTTATACGCTTTTTGGCATTGTTTTTAGTATGTTTTAGTAGGATCTAGTTACTTTTAGGGATGTTTTTATTAGTTTTTATGTTAAATTCACATTTCTGGACTTTACTATGAGTTTGTGTGTTTTTCTGTGATTTCAGGTATTTTCTGGATGAAATTGAGGGACTTGAGCAAAAATCAGATTCAGAGGTTGAAGAAGGACTACTGATGCTGTTGGATTCTGACCTCCCTGCACTCAAAGTGGATTTTCTGGAGCTACAGAACTCAAAATGGCACACTTCCAATTGCGTTGGAAAGTAGACATCCAGGGCTTTCCAGAAATATATAATAGTTCATACTTTGGCCGAGTTTAGATGACGTAAAAGGGCGTTGAACGTCAGTTCTACGCTGCAGTCTGGAGTTAAACGCCAGAAACACGTCACGAACCAGAGTTGAACGCCAAAAACACGTTACAACTTGGCGTTCAACTCCAGAAGAAGCCTCTGCACGTGTAACATTCAAGCTCAGCCCAAGCACACACCAAGTGGGCCCCGGAAGTGGATTTATGCATCAATTACTTACTTCTGTAAACCCTAGTAGCTAGTTTAGTATAAATAGGACTTTTTACTATTGTATTTTGATCTTTTGGAAGATCCTGGATTGTATTTTTGATCCTGTGATCTCGTTTGGGGGCTGGCCATTCGGCCATGCCTGGACCTTTCACTTATGTATTTTCAACGGTAGAGTTTCTACACTCCATAGATTAAGGTGTGGAGCTCTGCTGTCCCTCATGAATTAATGCAAAGTACTACTGTTTTTCTATTCAACTCAACTTATTCCGCTTCTAAGATATTCATTCGCATTTCAACATAAATGTGATGAACGTGACAATCATCATCATTCCCCCACAAACGCGTGCCTGACAACCACTTCCGTTCCACCTTAGATTGAATGATTATCTCTTGGATCTCTTAATCAGAATCTTCGTGGTATAAGCTAGATTGATGGCGGCATTCATGAGAGTCCGGAAAGTCTAAACCTTGTCTGTGGTATTCCGAGTAGGATTCTGGGATTGAATGACTGTGACGAACTTCAAACTCGCGAGTGCTGGGCGTAGTGACAGACGCAAAAGGAGGGTAAATCCTATTCCAGTATGATCGAGAACCTCAGATGATTAGCCGTGCTGTGACAGAGCATTTGGACCATTTTCACAAGAGGATAGGATGCAGCCATTGACCACGGTAATGCCTCCAGATGATTAGCCATGCAGTGACAGCGCATTGGACCATTTTCACAGAGAGGATGAAAAGTAGCCATTGACAATGGTGATGTCCTTACATAAAGCTAGCCATGGAAAGGAGTAAGATTGATTGGATGAAGACAGCAGGAAAGCAGAAGTTCAGAGGAACGAAAGCATCTCCATACGCTTATCTGAAATTCTCACCAATGATATACATAAGTATTTCTATCTTTATTTTCTATTTATTTATTATAAAATTTCGAAAACTCCATAACTATTTTATATCCGCCTGACTGAGATTTACAAGGTGACCATAGCTTGCTTCATACCAACAATCTCCGTGGGATCGACCCTTACTCACGTAAGGTTTTATTACTTGGACGACCCAGTGCACTTGCTGGTTAGTTGTATCGAAGTTGTGAAAGAAAAACAATTTATTAAGACGTGTGTACAGAGTTTTTGGCGCCGTTGCCTGAGATCACAATTTCGTGCACCAAGTTTTTGGCGCCGTTGCTGGGGATTGTTCGAGTTTGGACAACTGACGGTTCATCTTGTTGCTCAGATTAGGTAATTTTCTTTTTGTTTTATTTTCAAAAAAAAATTTTCAAAAAAAAAAAATTTTCAAAAATCTTTCAAAAATTTCTCATCTGTTTTCGAAAATTATTCTAAAATTTTTTTTAAGAATGAATTCTAGTGTTTCATGAAGCATGTTGAAGCCTGACTGGCTGTAAAGCCATGTCTAAATTCATTTGGACTGGGGCTTCCAACCCAACATTATCAAGAGCAAGTTAGTTGCTGCTAATCCACCTGCTGCTGTTCCAGATCCAAAAGATTTACATCCTAAAGCTGACTGGCTATTAAGCCATGTCCAACCCTTTGATTGGAGCTTTGGGCTAATATTGAAAGATTCCTGGAATTCTTCTTAAAGATTTTGGACTTCTTATTTTCTTTTTCCATATGTTTTTCGAAAAAAATTTAAAAGAAAATACAAAAAAAAATCATAAAATCATAAAAACCAAAAATATTTTGTGTTTTTTGAGTCTTGAGTCAATTTTTAAGTTTGGTGTCAATTGCATACTCATCTTGCTTTTTTCAAAAATTGCATTCATGCATTGCATTCATCATGATCTTCAAGTTGTTCTTGATAAACCTTCTTGATTGATCTTCATATTTTATTGTTTTGTGTTGTATGGTGTTTTTCATATGCATTCTTGCATTCATAGCGTCTATACATGAAAAATTTCTAAGTTTGGTGTCTTGCATGTTTTCTTTGCATTGAAAATTTTTCAAAAATATGTTCTTGATGTTCATCATGATCTTCAAAGTGTTCTTGGTGTTCATCTTGACATTCATAGCATTCTTGCATGCAGTCTTTTTCATGTTTTTCCCTCTCATCATTAAAAATTTAAAAATAAAAAAAAATATCTTTCCCTTTTTAACTCATAAATTTCGAAAATTTGAGTTGACTTTTTCAAAACTTTTTAAAATCTAGTTGTTTTTATGAGTCAAATCAAATTTTCAATTTAAAAATCTTATCTTTTCAAAATCTTTTTCAAAAATCAAATCTTTTTCATTTTTCTTATTTATTTTCGAAAATTTTAAAAATATTTTTCAAAAATCCTTTTCTTATCTTTATCTCCTAATTTTCGAAAATAACATCATCAATTAATGTTTTGATTCAAAAATTTCAAGTTTGTTACTTGCTTGTTAAGAAAGATTCAAACTTTAAGTTCTAGAATCATATCTTGTGATTTCTTGTGAATCAAGTCATTAATTGTGATTTTAAAAATCAATTTTTTTTTCAAAACTAATTTCAATCATATCTTTTAAAAAATATCTTTTTATCTTATCTTTTTTAAAATTTGATTTTAAAATATCTTTTCTAACTTCTCATCTTCTTATCTTTTCAAAATTAATTTTCAAATTTGTTTCAACTAACTAACTAACTTTTTGTTTGTTTCTTATCTTTTTCAAAACTACCTAACTAACTCTCTCTCTCTCTCTCTAATTTTCGAAAATACCTTCCTCTTTTTCAAAATTTCTTTTTAATTAACTAATTATTTAAATTTTTTATTTTAAATTTCGAAAATTACTAACATTTTTCAAAAACTATTTTCGAAAATCACTAACTCTTTTTCAAAAATTATTTTCGAAAATCCTCTTTCTCTCTCATCTCATTCTATTTATTTATTTATTTACTAACATCTCTTCCTCACTCACCAAAAATCCGAACCCCCTCTCTCTCTGAGTTCATATTTTCTCTTCTTCTTTTCTTCTACTCACATAGGGACCTCTATACCTGGGTAAAAAGGATCCCTATTATTATTATTTTTCTGTTCTCTCTTTTTCATATGAGCAGGAGCAAGGACAAGAACATTCTTGTTGAAGCAGACCCAGAACCTGAAAGGACTCTAAAGAGAAAACTAAGAGAAGCTAAATTACAACAATCCAGCAAGCACCTTTCAGAAATTTTCGAACAGGAAGAGGAGATGGCAGCCGAAAATAATAATAATGCAAGGAGGATGCTTGGTGACTTTACTGCACCTAATTCCAATTTACATGGAAGAAGCATCTCCATCCCTACCATTGGAGCAAACAATTTTGAGCTGAAACCTCAACTAGTTTCTCTGATGCAACAAAACTGCAAGTTTCATGGACTTCCATCTGAAGATCCCTTTTAGTTCTTAACTGAATTCTTGCAGATCTGTGATACTGTTAAGACCAATGGAGTAGACCCTGAAGTCTACAGGCTCATGCTTTTCCCTTTTGCTGTAAGAGACAGAGCTAGAGTGTGGTTGGACTCTCAACCCAAAGATAGCCTGAACTCTTGGGATAAGCTGGTCACGACTTTCTTAGCCAAGTTTTTTCCTCCTCAAAAGTTGAGCAAGCTTAGAGTGGATGTTCAAACCTTCAGACAGAAAGAAGGTGAATCCCTCTATGAAGCTTGGGAGAGATACAAGCAACTGACCAAAAAGTGTCCTTCTGACATGCTTTCAGAATGCACCATCTTGGATATATTCTATGATGGTCTGTCTGAATTAGCTAAGATGTCATTGGATACTTCTGCAAGTGGATCCATTCACCTAAAGAAAACACCTGCAGAAGCTCAAGAACTCATTGACATGGTTGCTAATAACCAGTTCATGTACACTTCTGAGAGGAATCCTGTGAGTAATGGGATGCCTCAGAAGAAGGGAGTTCTTGAAATTGATACTCTGAATGCCATATTGGCTCAGAATAAAATATTGACTCAGCAAGTCAATATGATTTCTCAGAGTCTGAATAGAATGCAAGCTGCATCCAACAGTACTCAAGAGACATCTTCTGAGGAAGAAGCTTATGATCCTGAGAACCCTGCAATAGCAGAGGTAAATTATATGGGTGAACCTTATGGAAACACCTATAACCCCTCATGGAGAAATCACCCAAATTTCTCATGGAAGGATCAACAAAAGCCTCAACAAGGCTTTAATAATGGTGGAAGAAATAGGTTTAACAATAGTAAACCTTTTCCATCATCCACTCAGCAACAGACAGAGAACTCTGAACAAAATACCTCTAATTTAGCAAACTTAGTCTCTGATCTATCTAAGGCCACTGTGAGTTTCATGAATGAAACAAGGTCCTCCATTAGAAATTTGGAAGCACAAGTAGGCCAGCTGAGTAAAAGGATCACTGAAATCCCTCCTAGTACTCTCCCAAGCAATACAGAAGAAAATCCAAAAGGAGAGTGCAAGGCCATTGAATTGACCATCATGGCCGAACCCACAAGAGAGGAGAAGGACGTGAATCCCAAGGAGGAAGACCTCCTGGGACGTCCAGTGATCAATAAGGAGTTTCCCTCTGAGGAACCAAAGGACTCTGAGGCTCATCTAGAGACCATAGAAATTCCATTGAACCTCCTTACGCCCTTCATGAGCTCTGATGAGTACTCTTCTTCTGAAGAGAATGAGGATGTTACTGAAGAGCAAGTTGCCAAGTTCCTTGGTGCAATCATGAAGCTGAATGCCAATTTATTTGGTAATGAGACTTGGGGAGATGAACCTCCTCTGTTCACCAATGAACTAAATGTATTGGATCAACTGAGATTGCCTCAGAAGAAACAGGATCCTGAAAAGTTCCTAATACCTTATACCATAGGCACCATGACCTTCGAGAAGGCTCTATGTGACCTTGGGTCAGGGATAAACCTCATGCCACTCTCTTAATGGAGAAACTGGGAATCTTTGAGGTACAAGCTGCTAGAATCTCATTAGAGATGGCAGATAACTCAAGAAAAGAGGCTTATGGACAAGTAGAGGACATGTTAAGGTTGAAGGCCTTTACATCCCTGCTGATTTCATAATCCTAGATACTGGGAAGGATGAGGATGAATCTATCATCCTTGGAAGACCCTTCCTAGCCATAGCAAGAGCTGTGATTGATGTTGACAGAGGTGAACTAGTCCTTCAATTAAATGAGGACTCCCTTGTGTTTAAAACTCAAGGTTACCCTTCTGTAAACATGGAAAATAGGCACAGTAAGCTTCTCTCAAAACAGAGTCATACAGAGCCCCCACAGTCAAACTCTAAGTTTGGTGTTGGGAGGCCACAACCAAACTCTAAGTTTGATGTTGAACTCCCATATTCAAACTCTAAGTTTGGTGTTGGGGAGTCTCAACAATGCTCTGAACATCTGTGAGGCTTCATGAGAGCCCACTATCAAGCTATTGACATTAAAGAAGCGCTTGTTGGGAGGCAACCCAATTTTTATTTATCTAATTTATTTTCATTCTTGTTGTTCTTTCATGTTTTATTAGGTTCATGATCATGTGGAGTCACAAAATAAAAAAGAAAAATTAAAAACAGAATCAAAAACAGCAGAAGAAAAATCACACCCTGGAGGAAGGGCTTACTAGCATTTAAATGCCAGTAAGGAGCATCTGGCTGGCGTTCAACGCCAGAACAGAGCATGGATCTGGCGCTGAATGCCAGAAACAAGCATAGAACTGGCGTTCAACGCCAGAAACATGCTGCATCTGGGTGTTGAACGCCCAGAACAAGCATCAGTTCGACGTTTAAACGCCAGAATTGCATGCAAAGGCATTTTACATGCCTAATTGGTGCAGAGATGTAAATCTTTGACACCTCAAGATCTGTGGACCTCACAGGATCATCTCAGGATCTGTAGATCCCACAGGATCCCCACCTTCCCTCCTCATAATCCTAGTTTTTTTCCACATCTTCTTCTTCATCTATTCTTTCTTCTTTTGCTCGAGGGCGAGCAACATTCTAAGTTTGGTGTGGTAAAAGCATAAGCTTTTTGTTTTTCCGTTACCATTGATGGCACCTAAGATCGGAGAAACCTCTAGAAAAGGGGAAGGGAAGACAAAGGCTTCCACCTCCGAGTCATGGGAGATGGAAAGATTCATCTCAAGGGTTTATAGCTCAGTGGTAGAACATGTGGCTACAAATCAAGAGATCCCTGAGATACCTCAGGGGATGCACTTCCCTCCACATAATTATTGGAAGCAACTGAGGACAGGAATACCAAAAATCACTAGGGATCAAGCCACAAAGACAAGGAAGAGACATAGAAGAGCTCAAGGACATCATTGGTTCCTCAAGAAGGAAACGCCACCATCACTAAGGTGGACTCATTCCTTGTTCTTAAATTCTCTGTTTTTCATTTTCTTTATGTTAAATGCTTATCCATGTTTGTGTCTTATTACATGATCATTAGTATTTAGTAACTTTGTCTTAAAGTTATGAATGTCCTATGAATCCATCACCTCTCTTAAATGAAAAATGTTTTAATTCAAAAGAACAAGAAGTACATGAGTTTCGAATTTATCCTTGAACTTAGTTTAATTATATTGATGTGGTGACAATACTTTTTATTTTCTGAATGAATGCTTGAACAGTGCATATGTCTTTTGAAGTTGTTGTTTAAGAATGTTAAATATGTTGGCTCTTGAAAGAATGATGACAAGGAGACATGTTATTTGATAATCTGAAAAATCATAAAAATGATTCTTGAAGCAAGAAAAAGCAGCAAAGAACAAAGCTTGCAGAAAAAAAAAATAGCAAAAAAAAAAAAAAGAAGAGAAAAAGCAAGCAGAAAAAGCCAAAAGCTCTTAAAACTAAGAGGCAAGAGCAAAAAGCCAATAGCCCTTAAAACCAAAAGGCAACGGTAATAAAAAGGATCCCAAGGCTTTGAGCATCAGTGGATAGGAGGGCTTAAAGGAATAAAATCCTGGCCTAAGCGGCTAAACCAAGCTGTCCCTAACCATGTGCTTGTGGCGTGAAGGTGTCAAGTGAAAACTTGAGACTGAGCGGTTAAAGTCAAGGTCCAAAGAAAAAAAAAAGAGTGTGCTTAAGAACCCTGGACACCTCTAATTGGGGACTTTAGCAAAGTTGAGTCACAATCTGAAAAGGTTCACCCAATTATGTGTCTATGGCATTTATGTATCCGGTGGTAATACTGGAAAACAAAGTGCTTAGGGCCACGGCCAAGACTCACAAAGTAGCTGTATTCAAGAATCATCATACTGAACTAGGAGAATCAATAATACTATCTGAACTCTGAGTTCCTATAGATGCCAATCATTCTGAACTTCAATGAATAAAGTGAGATGCCAAAACTATTCAAGAGGCAAAAAGCTACAAGTCCCGCTCATCTGATTGGAGCTATGTTTCATTGATAGTTTGGAATTTATAGTATATTCTCTTCTTTTTATCCTATTTGATTTTTAGTTGCTTGGGGACAAGCAACAATTTAAGTTTGGTGTTGTGATGAGCGGATAATTTATACGCTTTTTGGCATTGTTTTTAGTATGTTTTAGTAGGATCTAGTTACTTTTAGGGATGTTTTTATTAGTTTTTATGTTAAATTCATATTTCTGGACTTTACTATGAGTTTGTGTGTTTTTCTGTGATTTCAGGTATTTTCTGGCTGAAATTGAGGGACTTGAGCAAAAATCAGATTCAGAGGTTGAAGAAGGACTGCTGATGCTGTTGGATTCTGACCTCCCTGCACTCAAAGTGGATTTTCTGGAGCTACAAAACTTAAAATGGCGCGCTTCCAATTGCGTTGGAAAGTAGACATCCAGGGATTTCCAGCAATATATAATAGTCCATACTTTGGCCGAGTTTAGATGACGTAAAAGGGCGTTGAATGCCAGTTCTACGCTGCAGTCTGGAGTTAAACGCCAGAAACACGTCACGAACCAGAGTTGAACGCCAAAAACACGTTACAACTTGGCGTTCAACTCCAGAAGAAGCCTCTGCACGTGTAACATTCAAGCTCAGCCCAAGCACACACCAAGTGGGCCCCGGAAGTGGATTTATGCATCAATTACTTACTTCTGTAAACCCTAGTAGCTAGTTTAGTATAAATAGGACTTTTTACTATTGTATTTTGATCTTTTGGAAGATCCTGGATTGTATTTTTGATCCTGTGATCTCGTTTGGGGGCTGGCCATTCGGCCATGCCTGGACCTTTCACTTATGTATTTTCAACGGTAGAGTTTCTACACTCCATAGATTAAGGTGTGGAGCTCTGCTGTCCCTCATGAATTAATGCAAAGTACTACTGTTTTTCTATTCAACTCAACTTATTCCGCTTCTAAGATATTCATTCGCACTTCAACATGAATGTGATAAACGTGACAATCATCATCATTCCCCTACGAACGCGTGCCTGACAACCACTTCCGTTCCACCTTAGATTGAATGATTATCTCTTGGATCTCTTAATCAGAATCTTCGTGGTATAAGCTAGATTGATGGCGGCATTCATGAGAGTCCGGAAAGTCTAAACCTTGTCTGTGGTATTCCGAGTAGGATTCTGGGATTGAATGACTGTGACGAACTTCAAACTCACGAGTGCTGGGCGTAGTGACAGACGCAAAAGGAGGGTGAATCCTATTCCAGTATGATCGAGAACTTCAGATGATTAGCCGTGCTGTGACAGAGTATTTGGACCATTTTCACAAGAGGATAGGATGCAGCCATTGACCACGGTGATGCCTCCAGATGATTAGCCATGCAGTGACAGCGCATCGGACCATTTTCACAGAGAGGATGAAAAGTAGCCATTGACAATGGTGATGTCCTTACATAAAGCCAGCCATGGAAAGGAGTAAGATTGATTGGATGAAGACAGCAGGAAAGCAGAAGTTCAGAGGAACGAAAGCATCTCCATACGCTTATCTGAAATTCTCACCAATGATATACATAAGTATTTCTATCTTTATTTTCTATTTATTTATTATAAAATTTCAAAAACTCCATAACTATTTTATATCCGCCTGACTGAGATTTACAAGGTGACCATATCTTGCTTCATACCAACAATCTCCGTGGAATCGACCCTTACTCACGTAAGGTTTTATTACTTGGACGACCCAGTGCACTTGCTGGTTAGTTGTATCGAAGTTGTGAAAGAAAAATAATTTATTAAGACGTGCGTACAGAATTTTTGGCACCGTTGCCTGAGATCACAATTTCGTGCACCATACACACAACCTACCATACTGATCGGTCTCAAGTCTTTGATCTCCTTTGCACCAATGAACTTAGGGGCCAATGCCACCCAAGTGAGATTCGCATCCGCTGGTAGCTTAGATGTAAGGAAAAAATCCGTTACCGCTGCTGTAAAATCAGATCCAATTTCAGCCCAACACCTCTTTATAAAGTTCATGTTGTACCCATCACTTCCTGGCGCCTTGCAAGATTCACAATCCCACACTGCTTCTTTAATCTCTTCAGGATTCGGCTGCACCTCCAGAGCCAAAGCATCATCTTCACTAATTCTTTCTACTAATCCGTCCCGAAACCCGATCAAAGGAGACTCTTCCTGATGATACAAACTCTTGTAGAAATCTCTAATCGCAATCTTAATCCGAGCTTGATTCCTTATCAATCTTCCATTAATGAGCAACACATCAATCCTGTTATTTCTCCTTCTCGCAGAAGCTAAATTGTGGAAGTACCTTGTATTCTTGTCAATGTCCTTCGCATGTCTAGATCGCGACATCTGCTTCCAATGTAGTTCCTTCCTTACATACCATTTCTCACAGAAAGTCACCAGCGCCCTTCTTCTTGCCTCCATTGTTCCATCATAAACACCACCACCCACCTTGTCATCAATCTTCTTGATCTCTTCCTCAAACTTCATGATTTTCTTGTCCATCTCCCCAAAGTTATCTTTATGCCATCTTCCCAGAGAACCTATCAGAGCCTTCAATTTATCAGTGAATTGTGCCTCACCAAGGCCTCTCCATTCCTCCTTGACCATTCTCAGAAAACCTTCATGGGTAAACCACGAATAAAGACTTCTGAAAGGCCTTGGCCCGTCGCTTCGCCCCCTCTCTTCCACTATAATAGGACAATGGTCAGACAAACCCCTAGGACCACCTCGCATCCGAGTCTCTGGAAAATTTTTAAGCCATTCCAGGCTAACCAGAACCCTATCAATACGGCTGCATGATCGACCTCAGAACCATGTAAACTTGCGGTCAGTAATTGGCAAGTCCACCACACCCATGTCATGTATCCAATTCTTGAAGTCTTCGACTGACAAGGGTAATGTATCTGTCCCCCGTCTTTCTTCCACCTGTACAATCTCATTAAAGTCCCCATGAAGCAACAGGGAACCTGACATAAGCCAGCTATGTAGCTCAACTCCTCCCAAACAACAAGCTTCTCATCTCTAGTATGCGCACCATAGACGAGAATAAAAGCACAATTAAAATTATACTTCACCATCTCCCCTTCAACACACAACCATCTCTCTCCTTTGTGGCTATTTCTTAGTTTAAAAAATTCACCATCCCAAATTAATAACAATCCACCAGATGCACTATCAGATTCAACAAAATCCTAACCCGCACAACTATTCCCTCAAATATTTTTTACATCAAAATTAGTCACTAATTGTCTTTTAGTCTCTACCAGGCCTACCATGTTTAATCTAAACATACTTCTCAGATTCTTTATCATCCGAGCTTACCATCCCCCCTCAACCCCCTAATATTCCAAGAGCTAAAAATTATTTCAATAATTTATTGCACACCTTTTTATGAGATTTGGGTCTGCTTCGCCTCGCTTTAGCCCTTTGTTTCGCCAACTTCTTTTTCAGAGCAATTTCTTCGTTCTGCTGTTGTAGGATCGCCATAATATCATCTTCTTCGTTATACAGTATTGCTCCTGATTCCTTTGCTAAGTCTCAAGTTCTTTTGTTTTCCAACAGCTGCTCCTCCAATGTTAAATCCTCATTGTCACTGACTTCATCATCATTGGCCTGAGCTACATCCTCCAAGCCACCGTCGTCCACATCATAACCATCTTTGTCATTAGGCTCTAGTAAATTTCTGTCGTCACCAGCTTTTATACCAGGCCCAGTCTCTCCAAATTCTTCAGCATCTTCACCATTTCGGTCATCATCATCACCGTGATCAGCATTATCTTCCGCGGCCACTGCTGCTGGAATTCCATCAGGCCCTCTTCCATGGACTGCCACTCTGCCTCTTCCCGCCTCCACCATGCGTGTACTCAGTCGCAGCTCTTCATGCCCACTAGCCGGTGCCAAACCTGTCACGCCCACTAGCATAATATATATAGTTTAATATTTTGATTTTAAATTTCATCTAGACCTAATTTTCATCCGGTCTAAATTCTATTTTATTATGTTGTGTTATATTAAGACCAGAAGAAAATCATTGAAGGTTTATAACAAAAACTTAAAACACAAAAAAGGGATAGACAGTACTAGGGGTGTTCAAATTCAAACCGATCCAAATTAAAGCGTTCATCCAATTCGATCCAAACCGAAAATCGATTAAAACCGCACTAATTCGGATTTGATTGGATTCTATTTTTTGCAAACCGCTGGATCGAATCGGATTTCAGATCTACTTTTCATAACCGATCCAATCCAATCCAAACCGCACAATGTGCTATAATATTATTATTTTATTATTATATTTACAATTATACTTATAACATGTTTAATTTGTTATACATTTTTCTATTATTCATGTATTATTATTATTTAATAAATATTTTATGTTCAAAATGTTATTTATTTATTTATTTTAACTAACCTATAATTTTATTTCTATTGTTATGTTATCGTTGGCTTTTTAAGATATTGTTAAGACTTGTTATGTCATTGTTGATTATTTAAAATTTGATGTTGAGACTTGTTATATGCATTTAATTTTTTTTATTTAAAAAACTGCAAATCCAAACCGATCCAAACCGCTTGTAATCGGATCGGATCGGATCGGATCGGATTTCCAAAAAAATTTCATCCAATCCAAACCGCACCGCACATAAATTAAGCGTTCGGATCGGATGACTTTTTCCCTTAAAACCGAACCAAACCGCACCGCAAACACCCCTAGACAGTACCCAAAATATGCATTATTTCTACTGAGGCAGAGGATATGGTTTATCCTTTAGATAAGTTCCCATTCCCACCCCTGGTTGGTGTAAGAGTGTGAGTAGTGGATCGATAAAACAGAAAAAAAAAAAAAAAAACTAAACAAGAGGAATTTGGTTAAGTTATCAAAATAATAATGCTATTTAGATTATTTTTTCTAGAACATTTCTAATATGAATTTTACTCATCTTCTATGTTGAAACTTTTTTTGCTCATAGATAAATTACTAACTCTTCTAGAAAGTAATGATTTCTTTTCAAGTAAAGTTGTAAACTATTTCAATGAGTAACCAACTAAAGATTATTTAATATATATGAACAACTTTTTGCCATTGCAGACGTAGTATTACTTGTCTTAATTTATCATTTACTATATATTCTTCCCTTGCTATTAACATTATTCTTTCAAAAATAACAAAGTAAATGATCAAACAACATTATTGATATATATCAACAAAGCAACTAACATTCATTCACTATATAGTAGAAATTAAACATCACATATAATAATTTCATCATCAGCAAAGCCTGCAATCCTAGACATTTTTATACTATAAATATAGAACCAATAATATTGAAACAAACTCAAATTAAACCATTGTCCCTACACCATCACCATCACTCTTCTCTTCACCACAATCAGCCACCACAACTTTTTGCACATTCTTATAGGAATACCGGCAAGCGAAGAACACAAACAAGAACAAGTTCAACGTGGTTATCACCGCCAATAGGCCATAAAATTTGTCTAACCTACTCGTGTTCAAATCCTTACCGATCCAACTTTTACCGGTCTTACCGGTAACATGATCAACCATTGTTATGAGCCAGCTACTAAGAAAGTTTGCAGCACCAATAACACTTAAATAAAGTGCAATCCCTAAGCTTCTCATTGAATCCGGAACTTGGTCATAGAAATATTCTTGCAACCCTACAAGGGTAAAACCGTCGCCAATTCCAATAATTAGAAACTGTGGCGCCAACCAAAACGCACTCATTGTTAGTGAACCCTTTAAAGGGTTCATCTCAACATAGTGAAGTCTCTTGTTCTCTACAACCGCCGCAATTACCATTGTAACGATAGAGAAAACCATTCCGAAACCAATCCTCTGAAGGATGTTGATTCCTCTCTCGTTCCCCGTTAGCCTTCTTAGCAGAGGGACGAGGATCTTGTCGTAAAAGGCGACGGATATTATCATTCCGATGGCGGCGAGGGTGAACATTGAAGCTGGAGGGATTTGGAAGCCTTTGGCGACGGTTCTGTCCATGATAACACCCTGTTTGATGAAGAACGTGGATGTTTGTGCGGCACATATTCCGAATGGTAATGTGAAAACCCAAATGGGGATCATGTTGATAATTAGCTTCATCTCTTCCACTTTGGTCACACTTGCAAGCTTCCATGGACTTTGTTTCTCTGCTATGTTTCCACCATTTTCAATGATTGCTGCCTTGTCAAGAAATCTGAAACAAATTCAACCACAAATTATTATATCATCAACTTATATACACATAACTCTGCTTAATACTAATAAGTTGCATAAGGATGATATATAAATTTTTTAACACCTATATTATATAAAATTTAAAAATTATAAAAAATTAGAAAAATGATAATTTTTTACTCCATTTTTAATAATATTACTCCACACATTATTATTTTTTTTTTAATTTATCCATGCATAAATTTGTAAAAAAAAGATGTAATATTATCAAAATAGGAGTTACAGTATCTATTTCCAAAAATTAAAGTATCAAAATAACATAAGATTTAAAAGAATTGGCATTAGTTCATTTCATTTAAACTTATTTTGAATATTTTAACTATAAGATTTGACTTCTTATAAAGACTTTTTATTCTAGATTTTTCTATTATAATATTTTATTAAAAAAGTATTTACAAGTATCTAACGAGATACATATCTAGTACAAATATGACAAGTCACCAAAAAAAAAAGTACAAATATGACAATATTTTTAATGTAAAAAAGAGAGTGTTGGTTAGCATTGATTTAAATGTAAAAAAAAAAAAAAAGAATTGATGACCTAAGATTTGTTGTTATAAATTGCAATTGAATAACCATATAGTATACTACTTACTTGAGCTTCTTGGTGTGGCCTAAGAACCTTCCATTGTTGTTGTTGTTGTTATTAGACTTGGAAACCTCATATAATTGATTAGGATTAGAAGGATAAGGAAGCTTCCTTTTGGAAATGGCGGCAACCAAAACTTGCAACATTGGAGTCAAAGGGCTACCCATTGGTGCCCTATAACGATAACATTTCCTTCCCAACAAGAATATGATCAATGAGAAAGCCATGACCAATGTGAGAATAACATCAGCAACTCCCCAATTAACATGATCTTGTACATAAACAATTAGGGTTACTCCAAGAATGAGTCCGCTACAAAGACCACAGTTCCACCAGTTGAAGAAGGACATTTTCTGCCTCCTTTCCACGACATGGTCGTCGTCGAATTGGTCGGCTCCGAAGCTTTCCAAGGAAGGTTTGTGGCCTCCGGTTCCAACGGATATTAAGTAGATGGCTAGGAAGAAAACCACTTCATGGATCCTCCTTGGTTCAGCGCATGTGCTTGTATCATCACATGGCTTTAAGCCTGGTAAGAACCATGACAGAGAAAGCAGAATCAAACCCTGCATTTTTCATTGTAAACAAGTTAGATTTACTTATTCCTGTTTTATAATTATACTCACATTTTCAAACTTTTTGCTTCGGATATAAGAGTATTTTTATTTTTTTTTACTAAAGATAGAGAGATTCAAATTCGCAATCTCATAAATGAGTATAAAAAATTATATCATTTAAGTTATAATTTATTAACGGATATAAGAGTATTTTAATATGGTGTTTTAAAAATTTTAAATTTGACGTGTCCATAAAATAAAATAATTTTAAATTTTATTTTATATTGGATATAATTAATTAAATGAGACCAATTTTACTTTAGAAAAACGATTTTATTTTGATAGAAAATCAATTAAATTTTATCATTTTATATAAAATTTAAAATGAATTAAAATTAATCACATTTAGTTTTAAATGTGATGTGTCTATAAAGTGAGATAGTTCTAAATTTTATTTTATATTAAATATAACTGATTAAATAAAACCAATCTCATTTTAAAAATTCGAGGTTACTATAGTAGAGAATCAATTAATTTTTGCCATCTTATATAAAATTTAAAATAAATTAAAATCAATCACATTTAATTTTAAATTATTATTTATAACCTATAATTTTATAAACAATGATATAATATTTTGAGAGACTCAAAATAAATATTGAAGATTATCTAATTAATTTTGAGAAAATCAATTGTACAGAAATGAAATCAAACACATAATTTGAATTGAATGATATATAAATGATTGAGATTATTGTTAGGTACCAGAAGATAAACAATGCAAGAAGCAATGACAGTAGTGTAACGGCCGAAGAAAGCATCAGCAAGAAATCCTCCAAAGAGTGGCATCAAAGTGGTGACACCTGTCCAATAATTCACATTCCTAACGGCTGTCTTAAGATCTTGATGAATAATCTTTGTCAGGTAAAGGACCAAGCTAGTTGCTATTCCAAAGTAACTCAACCTCTCACTGAATTCAATTGCTGCAAATCAACAAACATCATCAAATCAATCATGTCAATCAATTTTTTACTACATAATGTATGTTACTTTTTAACGTTTTATTTTAGGTGAGTTCTATGGTGTCTATGGTGCCTAAATTATCTAACTTGCTTTTAAAGGTAAAAAATAAAATGTTTAAATCAAAAATAAAATATTTAAAATTTATTAAATATTATCTATTTGTCTTTTTTGATAAGTTAGACACAATTTTAAAGACACCATAGCATTCACCTTTATTTTATTTAAAGCACTCTTTGTTGTTTAATTTATGGTTAATTAGGAAAATACATTTGTTAATTAGTATTTATTTGAACGTTATTAAATTGATAAAAAAATTAATAAAAATTTTATTTTTAGTATGTTTAGTAAATTTTTAATAATGAAAATAAAGTACTAAAAAAACATTTTTTTTGAAAAATTATAATTTATATTTTTTACATAATAAATAAATAAATAATTTTATCTTATTTTATCCAAACATAATTGATAAATAAATTTTTTTTTTACATGAGATATCCAAACATAAAATCACTTTTACTTTTATAAAAAATTTTCTAAAAAAATATCATTAAAAAAAATCTTTTTCAAAAATAATGTCCGAATAAATCCTTATACAGTAATAATATCTTTTTTTTATCAACTTAATTTTTTTTAAAAAAAATTATAACATAATATCAAAACTTTCTCAAAAAAGAAAACTGAAAAAAGAAAAATATAATCCATCACGTCCTTTAATTTCTTTCTTTCAATTTGAAGAAATTGCATGTGACACCAACATATATATTATGCTACATACACGCGACAACACATACAATTTTATTTTTTAAGGTATTTATAAATCTCCTGTACAAATGAAATTTAAGCATATTCAAATGAAAAAAAAAAAAAAAAAAAGGAATCATAGCATAAATAGTACAAAATGGGAATCTTAAAAGACAAACAATCATTGTAATGGCAAAATTATTATATTCATAGTAATAGTCTCTACTATCAATACCCGTAAGTTGTGTGGCTGATATCATTTATCATCCTTAATGCTTACTAGAATATGTCTTAGTTTTACATAGTGGGAACCCACCACTTTCGGTGGTTGTATATATTGCTCTTGACCAATCCAATTCATTATTAGAATATATCTGATCATAATATATAACAAATTATTTAATTTCCTGGCTCATTATTTTTTGGGCATTGAATTGATTTATATATCTTTATTGTTAGATAAAAATATTAAAATTTTCATAATCTAAATTTTATAAACCATGTAATAATAAAAATTGTAAATCAGTTTATTTATCTTATTTAAAAAAAAAATACAAATAACAAACAACATATGTAAAATATAAATATTGTTAGGTAATTAATGTTTTTAGTTAATATTAATTAATTTTTTTAATTATAAATAATACTAAAAAATTAACAGAATTTATTATTTTTGACTAATAATTAACTAATAATATTTAAAATACTGACTAAAATATATTATTAGATTGTTAGACCAAAAATATTAAATTAATGACTAAAGATACTGATTAATAATAAAAATATTAGTCATATTAAATTATAAATTTTAAATTCTAAAATTAATTAGTGTTTTTTTTTTTTTGTATTTTTTTCTTAAAATACATAGTGCTAACTATATGAATTGAAGATAGCAACGAAATCCCTTGAAATTGTCCACAATCTAAATTTTGTGGAGAGAAGTTGACTTTCTTGATGGGATATAGAGAGGTCTCTATTATTGAAATTGCTCTATTCTCATTTGTATGAATCAAATGCAAAGGTATTCGAATTCCAACTTCTAAACCTAGTTCAGATGGGATTTGAGATTTAAGTTAAAGTATATAGGTTGAAGTTGTTAAGATATAGGGGGGGATTAAAGAGGAATCTCAGACAAGACAAAAAGTATTGGTGGAAGCATGAACATATGTAGTGGGAATATTCACATAAGAATATGAATATATTATTACGTTTTATGAAAAGCTTATGAAATAAAAACACCGCTCAATAGTTAACTTAAAGCATACTAATTAGTAATATCTGGAAGATTAATTGGCTTAATATATATTATATATTCCAATTTTTAAGCTAGTTTATATACATACATATGAAGCACTAGTTAAGTCCTAAGTACTTATTCCATTCATTCATGTGTAAGAAATTAACATACACTAAAATAAAGTAAGAATCAAGTGAGAATATCATTTTAAGTAAAATGATATCGTCGTTTGTATTCTTTTGTGAAAACTAAACTATTTATCGACCGAACTATATTAAACTACAATTATCTATTATGAATACAATTTGTATTAAGTTTTTTGTATAAATTGAACATATCTTATAGTCTAATAATTCATATTCATGTAGATTTTAAACTCCTATTATACTACTATTAACTTTAATTTAACGGTTAATTTTCTTAAAAAGACTTCTATAAAAAAATTCTTGATATAATATTTTTTAAATTTATACCATCAGTGCAATTATATATATGGGAAAAAAAATAAAAAGCTAAATTAATCAACAAGATTATATAGGGTTTCGCTAAGATATATACTAGTTAAACGTTTTTATAAATAATTTTTATTAAATTTGAGTTCATCAAATTGCCATAAAATTAAAGTAAGAGAGTGAATAAAAACACCATTGTGATGAGTATAGAAATTAGGACCACGACAATTGAATACTTGAAAGAGAATTATATTACAGAATCAAAGAGAAATCAAGAGAAAAATATCATATCACAAGAAAGAGAATTAAATAGATTTCACATAATACTCTTCTACTCTAGTATATAGCCTATCCTATTTATACTAGTTTCTACAACAATAGCAACAAAGCCCAATACAATACACTACACTAGTTTAGACCAATTAGGCTACTTGTTATAGAGTTTTTAAAACTTCTAATGCAATTAATATATATAAAGAAATTTTCATGTTTAGTCTTTTAAATTCTTATAAAGAGAATGAAAAATTGGTGATTATTAGATAAACCCTACACACAAATAAAACAAATTAAATAACATATGATGACTATTTCGAAATTGGGAGTGTTAAGAAAATTGATTAGTGATTAGGAAGTTTGAGAACCAAAAAGGCATATAATAAGGATCAATATTCAAATACCCTCCAAATAATAAGAATAAAAATGGTACGAATTTAATTTGATGCATTAATAGTTAAAACGTTTTATATCTTCATTTAATTACATCTGTTTTTTTTAAGTAATTATTTATATAATTAATGTAAAAAAAAATATTTTTGTTAATGTGATATTATACATGTAATTAGATGTATGTATAAAACTATTTTACACTAATAGTATATTAAAATTAAATTTTAAAAAAATGATATTAACTTTATATATAAGATACACATATATATGCTGAAGAAATTAAGTTGCATGACAAGTTTATATATCTTACCAATAATGAAGAAAGAAGCTTTCCAAGAACCAGTTGAATCTCGGAGAGGAACCCTTCCCTTATAATCAAGTGAAGAATCATGAACCAATTTCATCTCATGATCAACCTCTCCGCTTTTTGCATCAATTGCGTTCTTCTCCATATGACTTGAATAACTAAGATGGCAAGTAGAAGAAGAAGACTTATTAATGGAGGAATTATGTTGTTGCATTTGACAACCTTTACCATTTTGGAACCTCCTTATATAGAGGAGCTAGTAGCAGAGGAATGAATGAAAGGATTTTTGCTTTTCTTTTGACTCACTATCACTCATGGGTTGGTATTGGAATAATGAAAAATGTCCCTCTCACATACAAACACATGCAATAATTGTGAGATTTTCTTTTCCTTTCTTCTAAGGACCAAACCAAAAAAAGAATAAGTAGTTGGGATTGCCTATATCTCCTAACGTTAATACTAGAAAGACAATAATAACTATGTTAGTTCTTATAGTTTCGTGAAATTTTTAATTAGGTCCTTATACTTTTTTTTTTTTAATTGGATTCCTGTACCAAATTTTTTTTCAATTAAATCCCTCTTAATAATAATTGGTTTAATTTTATAGAGACCCAACTAAAAAAAAAAGAATTGGTACATGGACCTAAATAAAAGGAAAAAAAAAGTGTAAAGACCCAATTAAAAAAAATTTGATGCAAGGACTCAATTAAAAGAAAAAAAAGTATAGGGACTTAATTGAAAATTTTGCAAAACTATAAGGAACAGCAGAGTAATTAAACCTATCAAAAATTATCTTATATATATAACATTTATAATTATATATTTATTATTATAATAATAATTAATAAATATTAAATAAGATCATTTTAGATTATTTGAAATAATTTTTAATTATCTCCTAATAAATATTATTAATATCATAATTTTTGACTTTATATATTGATACAAATTTTAGTAAATTTGTGGAGTGAAGTATTAACTAAAAGTAGCAATGAAAGATTATGCCCTACTGAAAAAATTTAAATTTTTGGAAGAAAACCTCCAATCCTAAAATACAATACTTGTAAAAGATAAATTCATACAAAATTACCTATTTTTCAGTAAATTTATTAAAAAAATTCAAAATTTTAGATATATCAAATCAATTTTAGAAGAGTGTTAGAGGATCGACAAAATTTTGTGATTTGTAACCATCAATTAATTATTATTAATTTAATGTTTTTAATAGTATAAAATTATATCTAATAATATAAGATTATTCAATTTTTTTTTAAGAAGTGTTGGTCTCTTATACTTTCTTTTAATTTTATTAGGGGCAAATGATGTACCACACATATATAATTTAAATATTTTGGTGAAATTATTTTTGCCAAATGATGATATAGATGAAATAATGTCATGCAAAGATGCTGAAAACTAAGCACTAGCTAGGGAAACGTCATTGTTGAAATGGAATAGCATTCATTCGTGCCCATTTTCTTATAAATGGGACCACAGCACTGTTAGTTCTATACAAGCCACCAATGAGTTTTCGTGTTAGCCATCCAAAACAAACTATGCCTTTAATTTGCTTCATCATGCATATTGAGTTTTCTTTTTCACAACAATTTATTGATGGATTTGTATCTTAAAATACATATTATTTTATTTATTTATTGTGAATATATTCATATTAGATTTCATGAAAGTCTAAGAATTATTCACACATATATATACAAGTTGAGTTGCATAACGGATCCTATACACTTTTACTCGTTTTATTTGTGAATTATTGTCCCCCTTTAATTTCTTGTCGACTGAAGAACATAAAGTTATGAGATGACTCGATTTGCAAAGTGACTCTTTTTCTTCTTTTTTAATTTTTTTTCTGTGTAATACTTTTTGAAGACTAATAAAGTTATTATTATTTTTAAGATAGATTCGTTTTTGCGATAGGACAACCTTGTATATATTATACCGTATACATAGTTTAGATTATGATGCCTTAAGAACTTCACATAAAAACCAAAAGTACACATAAAAAGAGTTTGGATAGAAGTACACACAAAATATTATAATTTATAAATATTAAAATACACTCAAGAAATTATTTTGATGGACAAAAATATTGTATTATTAGTGAATTTGTAAGATTTAAGAGTATCTTTATTTGTCCTTCGAATTACATATTCATAAATTTTGGTATGTATTTTTATTCATGTCAATTTTTTTATGTGTATTTTTATTTATTTATTAAAAAAAGATATTAATAGTGTTAAAGAGGGAGTCAGGGAAATGTCTTAGCTAATCATACGGCATGAGGACTTAAAAAAAAAGAATTAAGAGATTAATTCTAAAAATACATCAACTTTCAACAACTGTTACACAAAAGTAGCACTCAAAACTTAAAATAAATTTGAATAGATTATTTCTAAAACTATCCACAATTCTGCGAATCCGGCAAAATTAAATCTTCAAAAAGTAAAAAAGCTAAATATTATCAAACTTTCTGATGTTCTCAATTATCATGAGCACATTTTGAAAGCCTCAAATTAACTGTTTTTTATTTTTAATTTAAGAAATTATTAATTAATTCTGACTTATTATATCTTCTATAATTAAATAAAAAAATTAAAAGAATATAATTTTTTTTATATGTTATAAAGAACAACAATATCAGAAAGTACATACTCGGTATTAAACAGAGAAACTCAATAAATATACTAGAAGAATAGAACATAAGTAAAAAAATATTTTTGTCTTTTTCTTTTAATGATTTATATTTTTAATAAATTTGATAATTATGTATAAAAATACAATTATTTGAAAAGTTATCTTCCATTGTCAAAGTGTAAATGATATCAACACTTTCCCTTTATAGAAATCTGATCTCATAAATATGTTTAGCCTCAATTGGCTAATGGTATTTGTCTACCTTTCTCTCTGAATTTTGTTGCTGATATGTTATTTGCTATGTACTTTTCATCCCTGCAGTAGTGGACATTGCTTTTTTATTTTTCTTTTAGTCAAAATTAATATTATTCGAAGATATGATAATTTAGGGGGAACAAACTTGTCAAAACAAGATGAAGATAGGAACATGAGGTTTGGTTTCGTGTTTTTTTTTTTTTAAATAATTTATTGAATAAGTTGGCTTTTAAAAGATATCTATTTTTTTAAAGTTTTAATTATTTAAATTTGATAAACCTTATTTAAAAAAGTCTTTCAATAAACATAAACAACAATAATTATATTTAGTAAAATAATTTTTAAAAAATTATAATAAAAATAAATTCTAACCACTGCTATGATCTTTCTTTGTAACAAATTTTAACCACGTTATATAGGCATAAAATATATAAAAAATAAATAAAAGAATATCTAAACTGATTTAAATAAATAACAATGAATAAGAAAAATGAATAACTAGAAATTGACCTTATTAAATGATTACGGAAAAAACCAACACATTTATGGATAGGTTTAATGGCGACGTCAACGATGACTAAGAACTTACTCTTTTTCTGATTTCAAAAGTTATTACGGATAAATAAAAGAGACAACACATTTACGTAAAAATTTAATGGCGGCAATAATGAGAACATGAATGACAACAGCAATGAACTTACTCTCCTTCTAATCTCTGACGTTACAGTGAGCTTATGGTGACAATAGCAAAGAGATGAATGTGGTGGCGAGTGGATCTAGGTTTTAAATTTCACTCTTTTTTCTTTACTCAATTTTTTGTTAGACAAGTTTTTGTTTGAAGTAAAATTTGTTTGGATTTAATAAGAGTAAGTTAGAATCCGACTATTTATTTGGACAATTGGACTTAGCAATTTATACTAGCATTAATTAATGGGATTTTATATCATTATCATCATTATATTATTCTACAACGAATAGTATTCTGACACCAAAAATACATATTAACGTAGCGTATTTTAGTGCCAATATGTATATTTGTCTCTTCTCAACTTATTTTAAGAAATTATCTTTTTTATAATTATATAAAAATTAATATCTAATACATAATTAGACTAATTGTTAATCATTAATATTTTCAATCATTCTAATTATATTAATGGTCAATCTTTTTAATCGTCAATCATTTTAATATAATTTTGAATCAAATATAATTAGCCATAAATGTGACATTAACATTAATAGCTTTGTTAATTTTTCTATTATGCATATGTGTATGATATTGATATCAATAATTAATTCTTATAATTAATTTCGTGCTACTAAAAAGTACATATAGTGTTTCTTTTTGTTTGTTTAATGTTACAACGTAATTGTTCTTTGCCATAATCGTTTACAATAATGCACCACATCTATTAAATACCACCTCGAGTTGTATTTATTAATTCGAGTTCTAGTTACAAGGATGTAAGAGTCTAACGAAAGGGCAATGAATTATATTTTACTGAAGAATAATTGGATCTACTTATATATTACGACAAACCTAATGGAAGTGGGTAAACTTAGTTTTCTTAGGAGGAACTCGATTTTTTATTGAGCAATGGCTTTCAATCATCCCCTCTATGCTTTCTACGTCTACCAAAAAAATTTTAAAGTGGAGCCTATAATGAGATTAAATTTCCTCAATTTAGATTCAATTTTCAAAGAATTTTGTTAGGTTTGGAGATGTAATTTCAAATATTGGTACTGTATTTAAATTTTCTACTTTTAAATTTTTCGTGATAAAAAATAATTAATTTTATAACATATTGTGATTTTTTTTCTAAAACCACCAGCTTTCTAATGCGTCAATGCAATGTCAGAATAAAGGTCAATTTAGTTTCTGGCTGTTGTTATTCTATGCTGTAGTACATGGATAACAGATTATGAATCTTATTTAACAAGAGGATGGTCTGAATTTGTATGGATTATAAATATTCAGCTGATGACATTATTTCAGTTAGTTGTTGTTACGAGAATGACTCTAATATATATGTATTTAAGGTCTAGAATAGTTTAAATATTATTTAAATAGTTTAATTATAATATTATCATTTAATTAGATTAGTTTTAGAAAAATTTAAATTGTTACCTCAATTTATATATTATAACGATTATTTTTTATGTTATGTTATTTTTAATTTTTTTTAATATGAAATTTCTTTTTTTTTTTGTTTTCTAATATTATATTTCAGTTTTTTTTAAAATATGTTAATAATTATTATTTATTATATTATTGCTCAAACAAAAACTAAATTATTATGTATAATACTACTAGTTGTACTAAAATTTTTTTATTAACATTGTATAAAATAATTAATAGTCCAATTAAAATTTATCAACAACTGTAAAGTTAAAAATTTTAGTTATCCATTGCGATATATATATTTAGTTGAGTTAAAGTTTTGCTAACGTTAATGAATAGGATCATTGGGTTAAAAATTAGTTGTCAAATAATATATATCTAGATATATATATATAAGGAAATAATGGGTATAAAAAACTAAGTTAATAACTATCATTAATGATTATAATTAATATATATCAAATTAATTTAGAATTAATTAAAAATCTATTCATTTAATGTGATTAATTTAGCATTAATGTATATCAAATTAATGACTATAATTAAAATTTAATTGTCCAGTATGATTTATGAATATTATTGTGATTAACGAAGGTTAATGTTATTTATAAAAACTACAAGTACAATGATATTAATAGAAATAAAAAATCATTCTATGAATTATATACATATGAAAAAAATAATCATAATAAAAAAACAATTAATATATGTGACTTAAATATATTTATTTATAATTAATATATGTATATATAAATAAAAAATATTTAAAATTATTTAAATATAAAAATATATCCTAAAAATATGAAAACTATTAATTAAACAATTAATATATACGTATACATAATAAAAAATTATTAATTACAAAATTATAATAGCTTTTTAATTTTATAAATCAATCACATATAATTAGAATGATTTATTCTACTAAATAATAGATAATTAAATTAATTTAATATTAATTAAATTTTTCTATTTTTAATTTAGAGTAAATCAATCCTACACTATATATGTCCCCTTAGTATATTACGTGATTATAAATTTTTATATTTGAAACTTATATTTTTTTTAATAATTGTTATAACTATTAGGTTATATTCTAATATTGAGTTTAATATATTGTTAAATATAGATTTTTTAAATTTTTTATTTATGTTTTTTTTTATTTTATCTTAATTTATTTACAAGTACGATTTTATTAAGAATCTCAAGGTAATATTTGGACATAAAATTTAAAAACCTAAAGTTAGAATACTTCGATACAAAAATAAAGATAACCTGTGGACATGCAATATCAATGTTAGAGATATAGTCTAAAATTTTGGTTGTTTACAAAAAAATATGCACACATATTTTCTCATAAAAATGAAGATGTTGATTTATAGCATACTATGTCTTTTTCTTTAATTAATTCAATTATTTTGTGAATTTATTTGTTATGTACTTTTACTTAGTATTTGCACCAATAAAAAATAATAAATTGAGATTAATTTAAAGTTAAATATATTAAAGAATAATTTTTTATTAAAAATAATTCAGATACAAATAAAATAGTAAATATTTTTTGTGCATTGTATGGGTACATACACTAATATTATTCTATAATGGGTAGTATTTTGGCTCCAAAATTGCTAACGTGGTGTATTTTTACCAATATGCATACTTCTCTCTCCTGAATTTATTTTAAAAAAGTATCTTCTATATAATTATATATGAAAATTAGCATTTAATGCATAATTAGACTGATTATTAATTATTAATATTTTTAATCATTCTAATTATATTAATTATCAATTATTTTAATTGTCATTTGTTATCATATCATTTTTAATTAAACAATCGACTATGACATATTAATATCAATGATAAAAAATTAAACATAAATATGATACTAACGTAAATAGCTTTGTTAAAATGCTTTATAATGCATGTGTGTATTAATTAGTAGCAAATTAATATCGATATTAATAATTAATTTTTTAATTAATTTCGTACTACTAGAGATTATATATAATTTTTTGTGTGGTTCATGAGTCTAAATTTAAGAGGCAAAGTATTTTATTTAATTTTTTAATTTATTATTCTTCCTTGACTATTTTATAAAATAAGAATGTATTCTTTGTTTTTTATCGAAGTTAATCCTTTTAAGGTACAAGTTACAATTTTTATGATTTTTTTATGTAGTCATTCTATTATTATTCTTTTGATAATTTGATAATTGTTCTTATTCAAACTTATTATTTTTGTCTATCGAGCAATTACTTTCAAGGAGCTTTTACGACCAAGTTCAAATTTCATCCTCTTCAAGCTTTCTATGTCTACCTGAAAATCTTTGAATCTTCTCAATTTATGTTCAATTTTGCTAGAATTATGTCAAGTTTAGAGATGCAATTTCAAATATTGGTACTGTATTTAAATTTTTTTTATTTCAACTTTTCATAATAAAAATAATTTTATAATATATTATAATTTTAAAAAAAAAAATATTGGCCTTCTGATACATCAGTGCGATGCCATTGATGAAAATAAAGGTCAATATAATTTTTCGGTGTGGCTATTCTTCTATACCTTACCGTATTACATGGATAGTGGATGATGAAACTTATTTAACAAGAGGATGATTTGTATTTGCACGAATTCTAAATGTTTAAAATTATGACATTGTTTTAGTTGGGTGTTATACGAGATTCACTCTAATTTATATTGTCTAAGGACTAGAATAGTTTAAATATTATTTAAATAATTTAATTCTAATATTAGTATTTGATTAAATTAATTTTAAAAAAATTTAAATTATTGTCTTAATTTATATATTACCACTATTATTTTTAGATGTGTTGTTTTTAAATTTTATTATATGAAGTTTCTTTTTTTCGATTTTTAAATTTATTTTTATTCTTATCTGCTCTCAGTATAACAAAAAAAATAGTTAAATTAAAAAGTTTGCTAATAATAAATAATATCTTTGATATGATAATTATTTTAATCAATTATATAAAATTATTGTAAATAAATAATAAAACAATTAATAGTTGGATTAAAATTTTATTAACAATAGTATTTATTGAAAATTTTATATGTTCAATAATATATTCAGTTAGGTTAAAATTTTATTAATGTGTAATTAATAGGATCATTGGATTAAAATTTTATTAACATATATATATTAATATATAATTAATTACATGTATAATCTTATGATAACTTATAATAAATAGTATATTAAGATAAACTTTAGTTTCTAATAATATATATATATATATATATATATATATATATATATATATATATATATATATATATATATATAAAATATGTTAATGGTCAAAATTTATGACTATAATTAATATATATCAAATTAATTTAGTATTAATTAAAATATTATTTTTCTATCTTAATTCAGATCAATTCTATCATTATTATTATTAAATAATTACACAATTATAATTAACATTATTTTGCATAATCATAATATTAGCCATAACTTATAAAAAATTTAACACTATCCATAATTTTATTATTCTTATTATACCAATTTTTTCTTATAAATTTATGGCTTTAATAATGTGATTTATGAAGATTATCATGATTAACGAAGATTACTATGATTTGTGAATATTACACGTACACTAATATTAATAATAAAGAATAAAAATTTTTTTACAATAATTGTAGGCTGAAAAATAATTATATCATGAAATAAAAAAATTATTAATTATAAAAAGTAATTATAATAAAAAATAATTAATATATACGACTTAAATATATTTATCTATCATTAATATGATACGTATACATAGATAATGAAATATTTAGAATAATTTAAATAAAATAAATATATTCTAAGAATAAGAAAATTATTAATTACATAATATATATATATATATATATATATATATATATATATATATATATATATATATATATATATATTATGTAATTAAGAAAACTATCATAATTTATGAAGATTGTTATACGTATGTGATATTAATAGAATAAAAGTGTACGAGATGTCTCCGGTACGGGTTGAAGGGTGGATCGGGAACTGGCGGGTCAGAGTTGAAGCCGGATCGCTTGACTGGAGCAATGGGGGGAGGTACCTGCAAAGACACTCCGACGCTCAAGTCAGAATGGATCTAAGAGGTATAAGGTATGAGGAATGAATGAATACCTGGGGGACTTGAGTCCTCTATTTATAAGTGGTGATGAATATCTTATCTTATCTTAACTGGTTAAGATAAGATGAGTGAATTCGAAAGTTGGTTAGGAGCTCTGGAGGGCCGGTTTTTGGGCCTTATGAGCGAGGCGCGGGTCGGACCCGGGGAGCCGGGGTTGGATGCGGTCCCGGGTCCGAGATCGGTGGTCCAGATCCGTAACAGTTGCCCCCACAGCGGGAGAGCGAGCGAGGTCAGTCTATCGCTGGGAGATACTATTTTTACGTGGGCTAGGCCTTTGGCTCTTCTCGAGTGATCGTTTGGTTCTTTTGAGAGGAGGTCGGTGCCTCGGTTTCGTTTTGTGGAAGATTCGTCTGACCGTTTTGGTGAGTCATGACTCTTCCATGTCTGCTGCGCCCGTTGCGTTTTTTGAGGCGTGATTTATTCGTTTCTCTTTTCGAGTGGGCATTTATTGTGAGGGGACGTTTTCCTCTATTGCCCTTACATTTCCTTTGCTTTCCAGGGGTATTTGCGTTATTTTGCTTTTTTCGAAACCGTTTTGGTTTTCTTCCTACAGTTCCCTCTTTATTTCTTTCTTCCTTCAGTTCCTTCTTCATTTCTCTATTGCTTTTTCTTCTCCGAAAGGGCTTTTTCGCATTCTAGCTTTGGTTGATCTTCTGCCGTGGCATTTTTTCCTCTGGTTTGTTTCCTTGCATTTTATCAGGTTGGTATTCTTCTGCTTCTTTTTGTTTCCTCTGTGATTTGTGCTTTGTCTTTTTTTTTGTATTTGTTTTGCCTCTGCATAGGGTAGATTAGAGTTGCCTTTTGGTGTATGATGGTATTGCATTGTGGTAGATAGTTCTGTTGGGGTAGTGGGTTTTTGTAAGGGGGGTGAGCACCACCGTATAATTGGTGGTGCCTAGTGGTGTCTGTTTGGTTTCATCCACCGTTTTGTGCCGCGGGATTTGGCTGACAGTGGTGCTCGTCGCTATTTTAGGTATGGCTCGTCGACGGACTGAGGGTGTGAGGGTTCCGGTGGCCCCGGCGGGGGGTGTCCCCGACCTTTTCTCTTGGGTCACTAGTGATGTATGGGGACGCCGTCGCGGATGACGGAGGCGGACCTCCAGCGGCTCCGCGATCAAGGAGCTGTTTGCGGGGTGGTGATGCCGAACGCCACTACGAGCTTTCTCTTCTCGGGGTTGACGAGAGAGTCTGCTATACCAATCTTGACTCACCGACTGTGCCGGATTGGATGTGGGTGTATGAGGCGATGTTTACCTGGCTTGGTGTTCGGCTCCCCTTTTTCCCGTTTGTTCAACAGTTATTGAGCCGGTGCTCCGTGGCGCTGTCTCAGCTGCATCCGAATAGCTGGGCGGCGATACGGTCTTTCGAGCTCGTTTGTGAATTTTTGGAGCTTCCTGCCTCGGTAAACGTCTTCCTTTTTCTCTTCTTGTGTACCCTTCTGACCAAGGAGGGGAAGCACAAGAAGGGGTATGTGTCTTTTAGAGCTCAGCCTCATCGTCGGATCTTCGGGTTGTATGAAGATTCTTTTCACGGTTTTAAGAGCGGGTATTTTAAGGTTCGTCCTGCAAGGGGGCATAATCCTTTTTGGCTGACGTTGGAGGGTGAGTGTCGGTTTCCCACCTATTGGAACTTTAAGGCGGGGCCGTCGGTATTTACTCGGGTTTCGCAAGAGTTTCTGACCTCGGAGGAGCGGGATATCACTCTTGTTTTGTGGCAGTTGTTTGGGGAGCGCCCTCTTAATCCTCGGGATGTGATGTGTGATCCGGTTGCTTGTCGGTCATATGTTGGTGTGTGTCTGTCCTTTTCTTTGATTTTTGTGTTTGTTTTCCCGTTTTTGTAACTTGGAATTTTTGTTTTCTTTCAGTTGAGATGGCTGGTGGTTTGACTTCCTTGGCACGACTGAAGGCAGCAATGGCCCGGGAGGAAGGGTCGTCGTCTCCGGCTACTCCTGTTTCTAATCCTGTCGTGGGGTTGCAGGCTGTTTCTCAGGAGGTAGTTTCTTCGGGCGTGCGGGCCAATGCTCAGGTTTCTCCTGGTCCTGCGAACTCACCTGAAGTCGTCGTAGTGATGGCTGCTGAGGCTTCTCGGAAGAGAAAAAGGGCTGAGGAGCGAGACTTTTGAGGAGGAGGGTCTTGTGCCTAGTGTGATGGACCGACGCTTCGATGCCCCGGGGTTCATTGATCAACACTTGATGCCTGGTACGGAGCCGTTTTTTGATGGCTGCGATGTTTCGTTTCAGGCCAAGTCGGTGTATCGTGCCCTCCTTCGGTCTGCCGTTGTCGTTCGGAAGGCTGAGCCCGTGATGGCTCAGGTCGGTTTGTTGGATAAGAAACTTCGCCATTCTCAGGCTGAGGTGGCTAAGTTGAAGGAGGAGCTCGAGGCTGCCGAGGCTGCGAGAGAGAGGGCAGTGAAGTCTTCTGAGGAAGCCGGGGCGGAGATTCTCCGACTTTCCGAGGTTGAGACTTCGCTTCTTTCCCAATTGGCAGAGGAGCGGCAGCAGGCTTCTAATGCGGGTTCTCAAGCTGCCGTGCTTCTTACTGAGTCAGAGACTCTGAAGGCCGAGGTTGCTTCCTTGAAGAGGGAGAAGACGGAGTTACTGAGTTATGCAAAGGATGCGATCGTGGCTACCGAGGAGACAATGAGGGCTCAGGCTTTAGTGCTGGCTCCGGGAGTGGATGTGTCCGTGATGGGAGCATTCAAGACTGTTCGTGACGGCCAGATTGTCGACCTTGAGTAGCTTTCTATCTTTGTTATTTTATTTTGAACTGTGTTTTGAATATTTTGGATGGCCAAGGGTCGTGTAGTTGCTACTTCGTGACACTGGATTCTGCTTAATGGTATTTTCGGCCGTTCGGGCCTTATTGTATATTCCGTTTTATGGTTTTTTCGGCCGTTCGGGCCTTTTGTATGTTTCGCTTTAAGCTATTCCGTTTGTTTTATTGGTTCCCTCGGGCCGTCGTTTGGTTGGGTTTTTTATGGATATCCGTGTATTGGGCCTGGGGGGTGATCAGTCCCCCAGTCGTGGCCGTGTCTTTGTTCGTATTTGGGACGTTTAGAAGGGTAGAAATAGCTTTTAACGAAATATTTATTGAAGGTTGGGCCTCGTTAAAACCCTCCGTCTTGGGGGGAAAGAGTACCCGGGATTGATACTTTAAGCAAATTCAAAATAAAAAAGGGGTGACCTAGTTAGGTCGACCTAAGTGTAGTATCGCCGTAAATTGGCGGCGTTCCAGGTCCTTGGGACTTCGTCGCCATTAAGCCGTTCGAGTTTATATGCTCCCTTTCCGATTACCGCCTTGATTCTGTATGGTCCTTCCCAGTTGGGAGTGAGTTTCCCTTCTCCTGGGGTCGGGGGACCGATGCCATTTTGTCATAGGACGAGATCGTCGGTTGCGAATTCTCGTCGGACGACGCCATGGTTGTATCTTAAGCTGATTCTCTATTTTAGGGCTAGCTCTTTGATATGAGCTATGCTTCTTTCCTCGTCGATGAGGTCTCGTTTTGCTTCCTCGTCGTTACCGCCGACCGTTTTTCTGGGGCTTGGGTCTCCGATTTCTACCGGGATGACCACTTCCACACCGTATATTAATCGGAAGGGTGTTTCTCCCGTGGTCGTTTGCGGTGTGGTTCGGTATGACCATAGGACCGATCCGAGTTCGTCGGCCCATAGTTCTTTGGCTTCGTCGAGCCGCTTCTTGAGTCCTTTGACGATTATTTTATTTGCGGATTCCACCTGTCCGTTTGTTTGGGGGTGTTCTACCGAGTTGAAACGGTGAGATACGTGTAGTCCTTCTAAAAATTCTCTGAACCTTTTGTCGGCAAATTGGGTTCCGTTGTCCGAGATAACGATCTCGGGGATCCCGAATCGGGTGATGATCTATCGCCAGAGGAATTTTCGGCATTGGGCTGCCGTTATGGAGGCTAGGGGTTCGGTTTCGATCCATTTAGTGTAGTAGTCTATGACGACGATGAGATACCTGAGTTGACCGGGTGCCGTAGGGAAGGGCCCGACGAGGTCAATACCCCAGGTGCCGAATGGCCGTTCTGCCGATATGATGCTTAGCTGGTGAGGGGTGGCTTGGTGGATATTGGCGTGCCTTTGGCATTTGTCGCAGTTTTTGACTATTTTTATGGAGTCTCGGATGATTGTGGGCCAGAAGTAGCCTGCCCTGATGACCTTTTGGGCTAACGTTTTGCGTCCGACGTGGTGGCCGCAGCAGCCTTCGTGGATTTCGCGGAGTATGTACTCCGTGTCCCTGGGTTCAACACACTTGAGTAGGGGTTGCGAGAATCCGCGTTTGTATAATTGTCCTGTGACAATAGTATAGTTGGCGGCTTCCCTTTTTATTCGCTTTCCCTCTTTGGGGTCTGGCGGCAGTGTTCCCTCGAGGAGGTACTGTAGGATAGGGTGGGTCCAAGACCCCTGGTTCGAGAGTGTCAGATGAGCGGTGGTTATCGTTGACACGGAGGGTGACTTAACGACTTCCTGGATTAGCGACTTGTTACCGTGTCCAGGTTTGGTGCTGGCTAGTTTGGAAAGTAGGTCTGCCCTGGCATTTCGTTCCCTAGGGACGTGCTGTATGGTAACGTGCTCGAATCCTTCTTTTAGTTTGTTTACCTTGGCGAGGTATTGTTGGAGTAGAGGATCTCGTGTCTGGTAGTCTCCGTTAATTTGGGAGCTGACTACTTGGGAATCGGTATTTACCTCTAGGACCTTTGCTCCGACTTCCCGGGCTAGGGCTAGGCCTGCCAAGAGGGCCTCGTATTCTGCCTGGTTGTTTGAGACCAGAAATTCGTATCGTACTGACTGTTCGATTACGACTCCGTTATGGCTTTCGAGGATGACTCCGGCGCCTCCAGAAGTGATGTTCGAGGAGCCGTCAACGTGTAGCTTCCATGATTCGGGGGTGGAGTCTCCTGGTGTCATTTCGGCGATAAAATCGGCCATGGCTTGTGCTTTGATCGCGTATCGGGGTTCGAACTTGATGTCGAACTGGGATAGTTCGATGGACCATGCTAGCATTCTGCCAGCTAGGTCGGGTTTTTGAAGTACCTGCTTGACCGCTTGGTCGGTTCGGACCGTCACGGAATGGGCCTGGAAGTATTGTCGTAGGCGTCGGGAGGCTGTAAGGAGTGCGAAGGCCAGTTTTTCTAAGCGTGAGTAGCGAGCTTCCGTATCCTGTAGGACTCTGCTTATGAAGTATATGGGTTTTTGTTCTTTTTTCTCGTTTTCACGGATGAGCGCTGCTACGAGTGCCTCCTCCGTTATGGAGAGGTACAGGTAGAGTGTTTCCCCTGTCTGGGGTTTGGCGAGGATTGGTGGTTCCGCTAAGACTCTCTTGAAATGTTGGAATGCTTCTTCGCATTCCGTCTCTGGTATGCGAAATTGTTACTCAGGTTGTGAATCATTACATATCTTCACAACTTCGCATAACTAACCAGCAAGTGCACTAGGTCGTCCAAGTAATACCTTACGTGAGTAAGGGTCGATCCCACGGAGATTGTTGGTTTGAAGCAAGCTATGGTCACCTTGTAAATCTCAGTCAGGCAGATATAAAATGGTTATGTAGTTTTCGAAAATAGATACAATAAAATAAGGATAGAAACACTTATGCAAATCATTGGTGAGAATTTCAGATAAGCGTATGGAGATGCAATCGTTCCTCTGAATCTCCACTTTCCCGCTGACTTCATCCAATCAGTCTTACTCCTTTCCATGGCTGGCTTTATGCAAGGGCATCACCGTTGTCAGTGGCTACATCCCCTCCTCTTGTGAAAATGGTCCAAGATGCCCTGTCACGGCACGGCTAATCATCTGAGGTTCCCGATCATGCTGGAATAGGATTCACCCTCCTTTTGCGTCTGTCACTACGCCCAGCACTCGCGAGTTTGAAGCTCGTCACAGTCATTCAATCATTGAATCCTACTCGAAATACCACAGACAAGGTTTAGACTTTCCGGATTCTCTTGAATGCCGCCATCATTCTAGCTTACACCACAAAGATTCTGATTAAGAGATCTAAGAGATACTCATTCAATCTAATGTAGAACGGAAGTGGTTGTCAGGCACGCATTCATAAGGAATGATGATGATTGTCACGTTCATCACATTCAGGTTGGAGTGCGAATGAATATCTTAGAAGCGAAATAAGATGAATTGAATAGAAAACAGTAGTACTTTGCATTAATCTTTGAGGAACAGCAGAGCTCCACACCTTAATCTATGGAGTGTAGAAACTCTACCGTTAAAAATACATAAGTGAAAGGTCCAGGCATGGCCGTGTGGCCAGCCCCCATGATCTAAGAACTAGGCGTCCAAAGATATCTAATACAATAGTAAAAAGTCCTATTTATAATAAACTAGCTACTAGGGTTTACAGAAGTAAGTAATTGATGCATAAATCCACTTCCGGGGCCCACTTGGTGTGTGCTTGGGCTGAGCTTGAAGTCTACACGTGCAGAGGCTCTTTCTGGAGTTGAACGCCAGGTTGTAACGTATTTCTGGCGTTCAACTTTGGTTTGTGACTTGTTTCTGGCGTTTAACTTCAGACAGCAGAGTAGAACTGGCGTTCAACGCCCTTTTACGTCGTCTAAACTCGGCCAAAGTATGGACTATTATATATTGCTGCAAAGCCCTGGATGTCTACTTTCCAACGCAATTGGAAGCGTGCCATTTTGAGTTCTGTAGATCCAGAAAATTCACTTTGAGTGCAGGGAGGTCAGAATCCAACAGCATCAACAGTCCTTCTTCAACCTCTGAATCTAATTTTTGCTCAAGTCCCTCAATTTCAGCCAGAAAATACCTGAAATCATAGAAAAATATACAAACTCATATTAAAGTCCAGAAATGTGAATTTAACATAAAAACTAATGAAAACATCCCTAAAAGTAACTAGATCCTACTAAAAACATACTAAAAACAATGCCAAAAAGCGTATAAATTATCCACTCATCACAACACCAAACTTAAATTGTTGCTTGTCCCAAGCAACTGAAAATCAAATAGGATAAAAAGAAGAGAATATACTATAAATTCCAAACTATCAATGAAACATAGCTCCAATTAAATGAGCGGGACTTATAGCTTTTTGCCTCTTGAATAGTTTTGGCATCTCACTTTATCCATTGAAGTTCAGAATAATTGGCATCTATAGGAACTCAGAGTTTAGATAGTGTTATTGATTCTCCTAGTTCAGTATGATGATTCTTGAACACAGCTTCTTTATGAGTCTTGGTCGTGGCCCTAAGCACTTTGTTTTCCAGTATTACCACCGGATACATAAATGCCACAGACACATAATTGGGTGAACCTTTTCAGATTGTGACTCAGCTTTGCTAAAGTCCCCAATTAGAGGTGTCCAGGGTTCTTAAGCACACTCTTTTTTTGCTTTGGACCTTGACTTTAACCGCTCAGTCTCAAGTTTTCACTTGACACCTACACGCCACAAGCACATGGTTAGGGACAGCTTGGTTTAGCCCCTTAGGCCAGGATTTTATTCCTTTAGGCCCTCCTATCCACTGATGCTCAAAGCCTTGGGATCCTTTTTATTTGCCCTTGCCTTTTGGTTTTAAGGGTTATTGGCTTTTTTTTTGCTTGCTTTTTCTTTTTCTTTCTATTTTTTTTCGCCTATATATTTTTTTTTCTGCAAGCTTTGTTCTTTGCTGCTTTTTCTTGCTTCAAGAATCATTTTTATGATTTTTCAGATTATCAAATAACATGTTTCCTAGTCATCATTCTTTCAAGAGCCAACATATTTAACATTCTTAAACAACAACTTCAAAAGACATATGCACTGTTCAAGCATACATTCAGAAAACAAGAAGCATTGTCACCACATCAATATAATTAAACTAAGTTCAAGAATAATTTCGAAACTCATGTACTTCTTGTTCTTTTGAATTAAAATATTTTTCATTTAAGAGAGGTGATGGATTCATAGGACATTCATAACTTTAAGACAAAGTTACTAACTACTAATGATCATGTAATGAAGACACAAACATAGATAAGCACATAACATAGAAAACGAAAAACAGAAGAAATAAGAACAAGGAATGAATCCACCTTAGTGATGGTGGCGTTTCCTTCTTGAGGAACCAATGATGTCCTTGAGCTCTTCTATGTCTCTTCCTTGTCTTTGTTGCTCCTCCCTCATTGCTTTTTGATCTTCTCTTATTTCATGAAGGATGATGGAGTGCTCTTGATGTTCCACCCTTAATTGTCTCATGTTGGAACTTAATTCTCCTAGGGAGGTATTGATTTGCTCCCAATAGTTTTGTGGAGGAAAATGCATTTGAGGCATCTCCGGGATCTCATGGTGATGAGATTTATGCGCCTCTTGAGCTCCATGAAGGGGCTCTCTTGCTTGCTCCATCTTTTTCTTAGTGATGGGCTTGTCCTCTTTAATGAGGATATCTCCCTCTATGTCAATCCCAGCCGAATTGCATAGGTGGCAAATGAGGTGAGGAAAGGCTAACCTTGCTATAGTGGAGGACTTGTCAGCCACCTTGTAGAGTTCTTGAGGTATAATCTCATGAACTTCCACCTCTTCTCCAATCATGATGCTATGGATCATGATGGCCCGGTCTATAGTAACTTCAGACCGGTTGCTAGTGGAAATGATTGAGCATTGAATGAACTCCAACCATCCTCTAGCTACAGGCTTAAGGTCCAGTCTTCTTAGTTGAACTGGTTTGCCTTTTGAGTCAATCTTCCATTGAGCTCCTTCTACACATATGTCCATGAGGACTTGGTCCAACCTTTGATCAAAGTTGACTCTCCTTGTGTAGGGGCGTGCGTTCTCTTCCATGTTTGGCAAGTTGAACGCCAACCTCACATTTTCCGGACTAAAATCTAAGTATTTCCCCCGAACCATAGTGAGATAATTCTTTGGGTTCGGGTTCTTACTTTGATCATGGTTCCTAGTGATCCATGCATTAGTATAGAACTCTTGAACCATTAGGATGCCGACTTGTTGGATGGGATTTGTTAGAACTTCCCAACCTCTTCTTTGAATTTCATGTCGGATCTCCGGATACTCATTTCTTTTGAGTTTGAAAGGGACCTCGGGGATCACCTTCTTCTTGGCCACAACATCATAGAAGTGGTCTTGATGGGCTTTGGAGATGAACCTTTCCATCTCCCATGACTCGGAGGTAGAAGCTTTTGTCTTCCTTTTCCCTTTTTTAGAGGATTCTCCGGTCTTAGGTGCCATCAATGGTAATGGAAAAACAAAAAGCTTATGCTTTTACCACACCAAGCTTAGAATTTTGCTCGTCCTCGAGCAAGAGAAGAAAGAAAAGATGATGAAGAAGAAGAAATGGAGGAGAGGGAGAAGGGGTTGTGTTTCGGACAAGAAGAGAAGAGAGGGTTGTGTTGTGTGAAAATGAGGAAGAATGGAGGGTTATATATAGGGATGGGAGGGGGGTGAAGGTTCGGCCATTTTGGGTGGGTTTGGGTGGGAAATTGATTTTGAATTTTGAAGGTAGGTGGAGTTTATGAGGTAGGTTTATGGGGAAGAGTGGATGGATGTGAGTGGTGAAGAGTTGATAGGGAAGAGAGATTGAGGTGATTGGTGAAGGATTTTGGGGAAAAGTGTTTATGGGATTGTGTGAAAGAGGGGTGAGAAGAAGTGAGTGGAGGTAGGTGGTGATCCTGTGGGGTCCACAGATCCTGAGGTGTTCAAGGATTTACAACCTTGCACCAAATTGGGCATGCAAAATGCCCTTGCACACAACTCTGGGCGTTCAGCGCCAGATTGGTGCTTGTTCTGGGCGTTCAGCGCCAGCTCTCCTTCAGGGTGCATTTATGGCGTTCAAACGCCCAGATGCTGCCATTTCTGGCGTTCAGCGCCAGAACCATGCTCTGTTCTGGCGTTGAACGCCCAAAACATACTTCTTATTGGCGTTTAAACGCCAGTAAGGTCTTCCTCCAGGGTGTGATTTTTCTTCTGCTGTTTTTGATTCCGTTTTCAATTTTTATATTTATTTTGTGACTCCACATGATCATGAACCTATAAAGACATATAACTAAGAAAAATATAGTTAGATAAATAAAAATTGGGTTGCCTCCCAATAAGCATTTCTTTAATGTCAATAGCTTGACAGTGGGCTGTCATGGAGCCTCACAGATGTGCAGAGCTTTGTTGAGACCTCCCAACACCAAACTTAGAGTTTGGATATGGGAGTTCAACACCAAACTTAGAGTTTGGTTGTGGCTTCCCAACACCAAACTTAGAGTTTGACTGTGGGGGCTTTGTTTGACTCTGCTTTGAGAGAAGCTTTTTATGCTTCCTCTCCATGGATGCAGAGAGAGATCCTTGAGTTGTAAACACACGGTTGTCCTCATTCAATTGAAGGATCAATTCTCCTCTGTCCACATCAATCACAGCTCTTGCTGTGGCTAGGAAAGGTCTTCCTAGGATGATGGATTCATCCTCTTCCTTTCCAGTATTCAGGACTATGAAATCAGCAGGGATGTAAAGGCCTTCAACCTTTACTAACACGTCCTCTACTTGTCCATAAGCCTGTTTTCTTGAATTGTCTGCCATTTCTAATGAGATTTTAGCAGCTTGCACCCCATAGATTCCCAATTTCTCTATTACAGAGAGAGGCATGAGGTTTATCCCTGAACCAAGGTCACACAGAGCCTTAAAGATCATGGTGCCTATGGTACAAGGTATTATGAACTTTCCAGGATCCTGTTTCTTCTGAGGCAATGTCAGTTGATCCAGATCACTTAGTTCATTGGTGAACAAGGGAGGTTCATCTGCCCAAGTCTCAATACCAAATAATTTGGCATTTAGCTTCATGATTGCACCAAGGAACTTGGCAGCTTGCTCTTCAGTAACATCCTCATTCTCTTCAGAAGAGGAATACTCATCAGAGCTCATGAATGGCATAAGGAGGTTCAATGAAATCTCTATGGTCTCTAGATGAGCCTCAGAGTCCTTTGGTTCCTCAGAGGGAAGCTCCTTATTGATCACTGGACGTCCCAGGAGGTCTTCCTCCTTGGGATTCACGTCCTCTCCTTCCCTTACAGGTTCGGCCATGGTGCTTATGTCAATGGCCTTGCACTCTCCTTTTGGATTCTCTTCTGTATTGCTTGGGAGAGTACTAGGAGGGATTTCAGTGATCCTTTTACTTAACTGGCCCACTTGTGCTTCCAAATTTCTAATGGAAGACCTTGTTTCATTCATGAAACTTACAGTGGCCTTGGATAGATCAGAGACTAAATTTGCTAAATTAGAGGTATTTTGTTTAGAGTTCTCTGTCTGTGCTGAGTGGATGATGGAAAAGGTTTATTATTGTTAAACCTGTTTCTTCCACCATTATTAAAGCCTTGTTGAGGCCTTTGATCCTTCCATGAGAGATTTGGATGATTTCTCCATGATGGATTATAGGTGTTTCCATAAGGTTCACCTAAGTAATTCACCTCTGCTATTGCAGGGTTCTCAGGATCATAAGCTTCTTCTTCATAAGAAGCCTCTTGAGTACTGTTGGATGCAGCTTGCATTCCATTCAGACTCTGAGAAATCATATTGACTTGCTGAGTCAATATTTTGTTCTGAGCCAATATGGCATTCATAGTATCAACTTCAAGAACTCCCTTCTTCTGAGGCGTCCCATTACTCACAGGATTCCTCTCAGAAGTGTACATGAACTGGTTATTAGCAACCATGTCAATGAGTTCTTGAGCTTCTGCAGGCGTTTTCTTTAAGTGAATGGATCCACCTGCAGAAGTATCCAATGACATCTTTGATAGCTCAGATAAACCATCATAGAATATATCCAGGATGGTCCATTCTGAAAGCATGTCAGAAGGACACTTTTTGGTCAGCTGCTTGTATCTTTCCCAAGCTTCATAGAGGGATTCACCTTCCTTCTGTCTGAAGGTCTGAACATCCACTCTAAGCTTGCTCAGCTTTTGAGGAGGAAAAAACTTGGCTAAGAAAGCCGTGACCAGCTTATCCCAAGAGTTCAGGCTATCTCTGGGTTGAGAATCCAACCACACTCTAGCTCTGTCTTTTACAGCAAAAAGGAAAAGCATGAGCCTGTAGACTTCAGGATTTACTCCATTAGTCTTAACAGTATCACAGATCTGCAAGAATTCAGTTAAGAACTGAAAAGGATCTTCAGATGGAAGTCCATGAAACTTGCAGTTTTGTTGCATCAGAGAAACTAGCTGAGGTTTCAGCTCAAAATTGTTTGCTCCAATGGTAGGAATGGAGATGCTTTTTCCATGTAAATTAGAATTAGGTGCAGTAAAGTCACCAAGCATTCTCCTTGCATTATTGTTGTTGGGTTCAGCTGCCATCTCCTTTACTTGTTCGAAATTTTCAATAAGGTTGTCTCTGGATTGTTGTAATTTAGCTTCTCTTAGTTTCCTTTTGAGAGTCCTTTCAGGTTCTGGATCAGCTTCAACAAGAATGCCTTTTTCTTTGTCCCTGCTCATAAGAAAGAGAAGAGAAAAGAAGAGGAATCCTCTATGTCACAGTAAAGAGGTTCCTTATTGTTAGTAGATAAATAAATAAATAGAATAAGATGGGAGAGGGAGAATTTTCGAAAATTATTTTTGAAAAAGAGTTAGTGATTTTCGAAAATAGTTTTTGAAAAATATTAGTAATTTTCGAAAATTAAAATCCAAAATTAAAAAGAAGTTTTGAAAAAGAGAGGGAGATATTTTCGAAAATTAGAGAGAGAGAGTTAGTTAGGTAGTTTTGAAAAAGCTAAGAAACAAACAAAAAGTTAGTTAGTTAGTTGAAACAAATTTTGAAAAGATAAGAAGTTAGGAAGTTAGAAAAGATATTTTGAAATCAAATTTTTGAAAAAGATAAGATAAGAAGATATTTTTGAAAAGATATGATTGAAATTAGTTTTTAAAAAAGATTTGATTTTTAAAATCACAATTAATGACTTGATTCACAAGAAATCACAAAATATGATTCTAGAACTTAAAGTTTGAATCTTTCTTAACAAGCAAGTAACAAACTTGAAATTTTTGAATCAAAACATTAATTGATGATGTTATTTTCGAAAATTGTGTCATAAAGATAAGAAAAAGATTTTTGAAAAATATTTTTAAAATTTTCGAAAATAACTAAGAAAAATGAAAAAGATTTGATTTTTGAAAAAGATTTTGAAAAAGATGAGATTTTTAAATTGAAAATTTGATTTGACTCAAAAACAACTAGATTTTAAAAATTTTTGAAAAAGTCAAATCTAATTTTCGAAATTTTAAGAGAGAAAAAGGAAAAGATATTTTTTTGATTTTTGAAATTTTTTATGATGAGAGAGAAAAACAAGAAAAAATGATGGAATGCATGAGAATTTTAGATCAAAACATGTGATGCATGCAAGAATGCTATGAATGTCAAGATGAACACCAAGAACACTATGAAGATCATGATGAACATCAAGAACACATTTTTTGAAAAATTTTTAATGCAAAAAAAACATGCAAGACACCAAACTTAGAATTCTTTAATGCTTAGACACTAAGAATTCAAGAATGCATATGAAAAACAAGAAAAGACACAAAACATGCAAATGCAAAGATCAAACAAGAAGACTTACCAAGAACAACTTGAAGATCATGAAGAACACTATGAATGCATGAAAATTTTCGAAAAATGCAAGATGAGTATGCAATTGACACCAAACTTATAACATGACTCAAGACTCAAACAAGAAACACAAAAATATTTTTGATTTTTATGATTTTATAATTTTTTTGTATTTTCTTTTAATTTTTTTCAAAAATCATTTTGAAAAAGAAAAATAAGGATTCCAAAATTTTTAATATGAATTCCAGGAATCTTATGCTCTTTAGTCTAAAGCTCCAATCAAAGGGTCAGGCATGGCTTAATAGCCAGCCAAGCTTTAGTATGTAACTCAGACATGACACGTCTAACATGCCCTACAGTCGTGGCTTTACAGCCAGCCAGGCTTCAACAAGCTTTATGAAACACTAGAATTCATTCTTAAAAATTCTGAAGAAAAATATATTTTTGAAAACATTTTTATTTTAAATTTTTTTTGAAAGATTTTTGAGAAATTTTTGAAAATAAAACGAAAAGAAAGTTACCCAATCTGAGCAACAAGATGAACCGTCAGTTGTCCAAACTCAAACAATCCCCGGCAACGGCGCCAAAAACTTGGTATGCGAAATTGTTACTCAGGTTGTGAATCATTACATATCTTCACAACTTCGCATAACTAACCAGCAAGTGCACTGGGTCGTCCAAGTAATACCTTACGTGAGTAAGGGTCGATCCCACGGAGATTGTTGGTTTGAAGCAAGCTATGGTCACCTTGTAAATCTCAGTCAGGCGGATATAAAATGGTTATGTAGTTTTCGAAAATAGATACAATAAAATAAGGATAGAAACACTTATGCAAATCATTGGTGAGAATTTCAGATAAGCGTATGGAGATGCAATCGTTCCTCTGAATCTCCACTTTCCCGCTGACTTCATCCAATCAGTCTTACTCCTTTCCATGGCTGGCTTTATGCAAGGGCATCACCGTTGTTAGTGGCTACATCCCCTCCTCTTGTGAAAATGGTCCAAGATGCCCTGTCACGGCACGGCTAATCATCTGAGGTTCCCGATCATGCTGGAATAGGATTCACCCTCCTTTTGCGTCTGTCACTACGCCCAGCACTCGCGAGTTTGAAGCTCGTCACAGTCATTCAATCATTGAATCCTACTCGGAATACCACAGACAAGGTTTAGACTTTCCGGATTCTCTTGAATGCCGCCATCATTCTAGCTTACACCACGAAGATTCTGATTAAGAGATCTAAGAGATACTCATTCAATCTAATGTAGAACGGAAGTGGTTGTCAGGCACGCATTCATAAGGAATGATGATGATTGTCACGTTCATCACATTCAGGTTGGAGTGCGAATGAATATCTTAGAAGCGAAATAAGATGAATTGAATAGAAAACAGTAGTACTTTGCATTAATCTTTGAGGAACAGCAGAGCTCCACACCTTAATCTATGGAGTGTAGAAACTCTACCGTTAAAAATACATAAGTGAAAGGTCCAGGCATGGCCGTGTGGCCAGCCCCCATGATCTAAGAACTAGGCGTCCAAAGATATCTAATACAATAGTAAAAAGTCCTATTTATAATAAACTAGCTACTAGGGTTTACAGAAGTAAGTAATTGATGCATAAATCCACTTCCGGGGCCCACTTGGTGTGTGATTGGGCTGAGCTTGAAGTCTACACGTGCAGAGGCTCTTTCTGGAGTTGAACGCCAGGTTGTAACGTATTTCTGGCGTTCAACTCTGGTTTGTGACTTGTTTCTGGCGTTTAACTTCAGACAGCAGCATAGAACTGGCGTTCAATGCCCTTTTACGTCATCTAAACTCGGCCAAAGTATGGACTATTATACATTGCTGGAAAGCCCTGGATGTCTAATTTCCAACACAATTGGAAGCACGCCATTTTGAGTTCTGTAGCGCGAGAAAATTCACTTTGAGTGCAGGGAGGTCAGAATCCAACAGCATCAGCAGTCCTTCTTCAACCTCTGAATCTGATTTTTGCTCAAGTCCCTCAATTTCAGCCAGAAAATACCTGAAATCATAGAAAAACACACAGACTCATAGTAAAGTCCAGAAATGTGAATTTAACATAAAAACTAATGAAAACATCCCTAAAAGTAACTAGATCCTACTAAAAACATACTAAAAACAATGTCAAAAAGCGTATAAATTATCCGCTCATCAGTCTCCCATTTGAAAGGGGCCCCTTTTTTCATTAGTTTGAAGAAAGGGATCGTCTTTTGAGCCGATGCCCCGAGAAAGCGTGATAACGCTGTCAATCGGCCGGTGAGCTTTTGGATGTCTTTAAGGTTTTTTGGGCTCGTCATTTCGAGGACGGCGCGGCATTTCTCCGGGTTTGCTTCAACTCCGCGTTGCATGATCATGAAGCCGAGGAACTTCCCTGCCTCCATTCCGAAGGCACATTTTGCCGGGTTGAGTCTCATTTGGTGCTTTCGTAGGGTGTTCATTATGACCTTGAGGTCGTCGGTGAGTTGTTCGCCGGATTTGGTCTTGACGAGCATGTCGTCTATGTAGACTTCTAGTTTGCTTCCGGAAATGTTTTAAAATATCTTGTTGACAAGTCTTTGATAGGTGGCTCCCGCGTTTTTCAGGCCAAAGGGCATCACTATGTAGCAGTATGTCCCGTCAGGAGTGATGAACGCTGTTTTTTCTTCGTCTGGTCGGTGCATCGGGATCTGGTTGTAGCCGAAATACGCGTCCATGAAGCTGAGGTATCGGTGGCCGGATGCGGCATCTACTAATCCGTCGATGTTTGGTAAGGGAAAGGCGTCCTTTGGGCAGGCTTTGTTGAGGTCCGTGTAGTCGACGCACATTTGCCATTTTCCGTTAGATTTTTTCACTAGTACGACGTTGGCTAGCCATGTCGTGTAGGGGAGTTCTCTGATGAAGTTGGCTTCGAGTAGGGCTTTAACTTGCTTTTTGACCTCGGCGGCTCGGTCTGATGACATTTTTCGTCTCCTTTGTGCCACTGGTTTAGCTTTGGGGTCCACGGCTAGCCGGTGGGACATTAGGTCGGGGTTTATTCCCGGCATGTCGGCTGGTGTAAATGTGAACAAGTCTCTATTTTGTTTCAGGAGTTGGGAGACTTCTTCTTTGAGATCATATGGGAGGTTCCTATTAATGAAGGTGTATTCATCTTTGGTTGGCCCTATTTGTAGCTTTTCCATATCTCCTTCTGGCTCTGGCCTGGGTTGGCCGTCTTGTCGGGCATCCAGATCGGCTAGGAATACCCCGGCCGCATCTCGGGATTTCTTCCTTAGGGCTAGGCTGGTGTTGTCGCATTCGGCTGCGACTTCTCGGTCCCTGTGGATGGTACCGACGGAGCCGTCGTCGGTTCTAAACTTCATAAGGAGGTATTTGGTAAAGATGACTGCGAAGAAGTCATTGATTGTTTTCCTTCCGAGAATCACGTTATAGGCTGTGGAGTCTTTTAGGACTACAAATTCAGATAGGATTGTCTTCTTCTGGCTGCTCGTTCCTATGGTAATGGGAAGTGTGATTGAGCCATCTGGTTTGAGAAAGTTGTCTCCGAGTCCCGTGACGCTGTTGCGGTGTGTTTGGAGGTTGTCGTTGTGGAGCCCTAGTTTATCGAAGGCTCCTCGGAAAAGAATGTTTGAGTCTGCCCCGGTGTCTACCAGTATCCTTCGCACTAGTCCTGTTCCGATTTTAGCCGAGATGACGAAAGGGGCATCCTCGGCCGAGGTGCCGTGCTGGCAATCCTCTGGTAAGAAGGTTATCGTGTTGTCAGCTGTAGCGGTTGGGGTTTGGTTTCTGACAGCCATTACTTTGAGATCTTTTTTCATCGTTAGTTTTGACTTACTTGATACGTCCTTGCCTGTGATGACGTTTACTATGATGGTCGGGTCTTCCTCCGGGCTTTCCCTGGGGGGTTGCTTTTGGGTTCTTGGGTTATGCCCTTCTCTCTCCGGTGACCTGTCTCTTTCCGCGCGTCTTGGTTCTCTGATGATTTTGGCAAATTCTGGGAGTTTGTCGTCTCGTATGGCTTGTTCGAGGGCGTCTTTAAGGTCAAAACAATCTTGTGTTTTGTGACCGTAACCCCGGTGGTAGTCGCAGTAGAGGGTTTTGTTGCCTCCCGTCCTTTCCTTGAGTTGTCGGGCTTTTGGAATGATGCCTTGATCTGCTATTTGGTGGTATATCTCGATAATTGGTGCTGTCAGGGGCGTGTAATTAGAGAATTTGCCAATTCTTGGCGGTCGGCTTGTATTTGCCAGTCTGGGGTGGTCCCTTTGATTCTCTCTGGGTGGTGGGTGTTGGCGAGAAGCCGAGTTGCCGTGTTGGGTGTTGCCGTGTTGCCGTTTGTTGGCGGCGACGACCTGGCTGACTTCTTCATCATTGATGTAATCTTTGGCGATGTTCTGGATCTCGTGCATGGTCCAAACTGGTTTGGTGGTGAGGTGTTTGCAAAAATCTTCGTTCATGAGTCCGTTGGTTAGGCAAAGGCTTGCGACGGAATCCGTGAGCTCGTCGACCGTCAGGCATTCGTCGTTGAAGCGGTCGAGGTATTTCCTTGTGGATTCTTCTTGTTTTTGCGTGACCCCCAGTAAGCTGATGGGGTGTTTGGCTTTAGTGATTCTGGTTGTGAATTGGGCCATGAACTTTCGTGTCACATCGTGAAAACTGGCTATGGATCCGTTTGGGAGGGCGTTGAACCATTTGATTGCCGGTCCTGCTAGGGTTACCGGGAAGGCTCTGCATCGGACCGCGTCGGCCGCTCCTTCCAGGTTCATTCTGGCATCGAAGGCCGTTAGATGTTCCTGGGGATCTTTGGTTCCATCAAACTTCATGTCGGTAGGTTTGTCGAAACCTTTGGGGAGTTTTGCTCTTAAGATTCTTTCTGTGAAGGGTGTAGCTCCCATTATTGTATGGTCGTTTCTCGTGCGCTTGGTGTTTCGGTATCTCCGATCTTCGTCTGAGTAATGTTGATGACTCAGATCTCGGGAAGCGCTGCGGTTGTGTTTCTTGTTGTATCGCCGTTCTGGCGATTTCTCATGCCCGTGGTCGCGTGAGGCACTGCGACCGTCTCTTCTGTCGTGTCGTCAGGTTGGCGACCTACCGCGGCGAGACCTTGATCTGGAAGTTGCGTGGCTTCCGTGTTCGTTGTTGTGTTTTTCTCTATTGGTCAATTTGCCTTCGAGTTCCTGGACCCGGAGGCAGAGATCCTGGATGATCTGTGCCGCTTTGTCCCTAGCTTTCTCAGGATGTCGTTGGTCCGTGACGACGTAGTCGTTCGCGTGGTGGACAGTACTTGCTATTCTTGCTTGGTTTGTGACCTCCTGGTGTTCTGGGGTTGGATGAAGTGGTCGGGAGTTATCCTGGCTTGAGGGGGTTTCCTCCAGAACGTCCCCCATCCGGCTTGGCTGGCGCAAGTTCCCCACAGATGGCGCCAATGTACGAGATGTCTCCGGTACGGGTTGAAGGGTGGATCGGGAACCGGCGGGTCAGAGCTGAAGCCGGATCGCTTGACTGGAGCAATGGGGGGAGGTACCTGCAAAGACACTCCGACGCTCAAGTCAGAATGGATCTAAGAGGTATAAGGTGTGAGGAATGAATGAATACCTGGGGGACTTGGATCCTCTATTTATAAGTGGTGATGAATATCTTATCTTATCTTAACTGGTTAAGATAAGATGAGTGAATTCGAAAGTTGGTTAGGAGCTCTGGAGGGCCAGTTTTTGGGCCTTATGAGCGAGGCGCGGGTCGGACCCGGGGAGCCGGGGTTGGATGCGGTCCCGGGTCCGGGATCGGTGGTCCAAATCCGTCACAAAGAGAATCATTGAATGATTGTGGACTCAAATAAAAATAATCATAATCAGAAAATAATTAACTTATATAACTTAAATATATTTACGTACAATTAATATATAAGTATATATAAATAAAAAATATTTAAAATTATTTAAATAAAATAAGTATATCCTGATAACAAAAAAATTATTAATTAAATAATTAATATATACGTATATACAAATAAAAAGTTATTAATTAAAAAAATATTTATTTTTAATTTTAGGAATCAAATACACATAATAATAATTTGTTTTGACATAGATAATTAAATTAATTGAATATTATTTTTTCTAATTTAGAATAGATTAATCTTACAATATATATCTCCAATGTATTATATAATTGTAAATTTTTATATCTGAAACTTGTATTTTTTTGACAATTGTCATGGCTACTAGATTATATTCTAATCTTAAATTTAATATAATGTTAAATGTAATTCTTTAATTAGTTTTTTACTTACATTCCTTTATTCTTTTATTTTATTTTAATTTTTTTATAGGTATGATTTATTAAGAATTTTAAGACAATATCGAGACACAAAGTTTAGAAATTTAAAGTTAGAATAATTTGATTATGAAGTGTCAAACAATTTAAAATGCGTATACAAAAAGCTCTCATCGAAATGATTCTACTTAATGAAGAGAGGTAATATGGAATTTTATATCATATTTAAATTAATTTACTATTTTTTTATCGTGATATTATTTTACAACGGTTTTCATATACGATGCACAATAAAAAATCCAAAAGTATTTCTATTTAGAAAAAGAATATCTAGAGGAAGTGTTTATGTTATTACCAACTACTTTAGCATAGATCAAAATAATATTAAGTTCAAGTCAACCAGGCATGAATATAGAGTTTACTTCAGAAAGGATACCATTTTGCACTCAGTTAAAGACTCTTCGATCCCAATAAATTCGTTTTGCTTTGAACCGTACGAAGAAATATTTCAAAAAAAAGAGAGAAGACTCGCACTTGATAGGTGAGAGTTCTGTAGTTCATACTAAAATTGTTGGCATCAATTTATTTTGATAACTTTTTAAGGTAGGGTAATAACACTTTGTATTTTTAAAATTCCAAATGTAATAGACCTTTTAACCAGAAAAAAAAAATTTAGTGATCTCTAATCAGTTTAAAGTCCTTTTTTTTTGTTATTTAGAGGTATCTAATAAGTTTAAAAGTCCTATTTTTTTTTCCAGAACTTGATGAGATGTGATAAGTTAAAAAAATTGTGATAGTTTTATTAATTTTGTTTTTTAAATATTTAAAAGTTATTATGTTTTTAACTATTTTGTCTTCATGTGGTATAGGAATGGACCTAAATTGAGATGCACGTTGCAAAAAAAATTGCAAGATAATTCATCGAGTATAAGCAAAATTACCCAAATAAAAAGTATATCATTATATTACAATTTGAAAAGGTTAAAAATTTTGACCATAAGTACCTATTTCTTTTCTATAATATTTTTAGCCATATATATAACTATAAATTTTAAATAACATATTATTTTATAATTGTTTTTAAATAATAGAAGTTTCATATGCCAATTATGAAAACACACTTTTTATTAATAAAGCTTTTTGAGAAGTACAGAAATTTAGAAAAAGGTATCTGATTGATTATTTACTTTTCGAGATATGACTTTATCTAAAAAAATTGTTGGCCGCAACTTTCAAATGATATTCTGCATAGAAATCAAAGGCATTTGAATTTGAATGGTATAATTTTACTATCTTATTTGTATATGTTATAACTTCAAATAATATTTTATGACTAGATATAATTTGTTAATTTAGCTTTTTTTAAACTGTGATAAATTTAATGTTGTCTGATGAGACTATCAAGAATTTTGCATTGTCAGACATAAAAAATACATTTTTATGAAAGAAGCTTGCAAGAATATTCCAGTAGTAACTACTCATTGCAGGATGAGCGACTAATAATAGAGAAACTCAAGTATGACAGACATCAATTATAGACCTTAACATCATCGATGTTGTGTACGGTGACAATGGAATAGAAGAAAGCTTATGATAGAGTTATGAGAGCTGTGAACTAATCCCATGGAAATTTTTTTTTTTCCTTTATGGCCACAGTGGTTGCGGCAAAATGTTCCTTTACAACTTGATATCAGCAAAAGTTAGGTCAGAGGGTAAAATAGTGTCGCTTCCAGTAGAATACCCTCACTTCTCCTACTAAATGGTAGGACTGCATTCTATATTCAAGATACTTCTACCTATAGATGAATATTTTACGTGCAATATTCGACAGGGCTTTTCCCTTACCAAATTGTTGATAAGGACAGATTTAATAATCTGGGATAAGGCATTTATGCTTAGTAGGTATTGTTATGAGGTACTAGATAGATGTTTGAGGGATATTATGAGGCATGCAACAATTGCTAATAGTGAGCGTCCATTCAGGGGAAGACGGTTGTACTTGGTGAAGACTTTAGACAAATATTATTTGTAATTACAAGAGGATCTCAACAGGATATAATGAATGCAACCATAACTTCTTTGTACTTTTGGGAGTTTGTTGAAATTCTACAACTGTCAAAGAACATGAGGCTAATTTCGGGATGCAAAAAAGGAAACTAACAAGAAATCAAGAAATTTAGTGATTAGATGTTAAAAGTTGGTGATGGCCTAATAAAAAATAACCTAGATGGAGAGTCAGAAATTGAAATTCCTATGGATATGATCATTCCAGATTTTGAACACACATTTGATGAGTTAATTAACTTTGTCTTTATAGGTTTGGTGCATAACTATTTGTCAAGTAATTACTTTAATGATCTAATAATACTAGCACTGATCTTAGATGTTCGTTGTTGACAAAATAAATAGTTAATTACTATCAATTATTCCTAGTGATGAAAAGGTGTATCTTAGTTTAGACAATCTTTGCGTTGAGGAAGGTAATATGAAAAGCCACTTAAAATTGTTTGGTATAGAAGCATTAAATGTTCTTAATTGCTATGGTCTTCCACCTCATAAGCTCACACTTAAGATTGATGCTCCGATAATGCTACTTAAGAACATAGACCAGTCAAATGGCCTATGCAATGGTATATGACTACAGATTAGAAAACTTGAAAATCACTTAGTTGAATGTGAAATACTAACAAGGACCAAAATAGGAGGAATCAGATTAATCCCACGAATGAATATGGTTCCAAATAATAATAACATTCAATCAAGTTTTAGAGAAGACAATTTTTATTGATAGTGTCTTTTGGCATGACAATTAACAAAGCTCAAGGACAGACATTGAAAATCGTGCACTACAAGAAATATTGTTAAAATTGACGGTCGATAATATTAAAATTCGACGGCAAAATGGACGGCGAAGATGGTCGTTATTAAGCTTGTCAATTTTTCAAAATTCTATTAAAATCGACGGCTTGCCTGGCTGTCAATAATAACTTAATAAAATCGACGGTGTTTCTGTCTATAATATGAGTTTGAGAATTTTACATTGTTACTAAAATCGACAACATTTTTGTCGATATTTGATTCAATAAAATCGACAAAAGGGCCGTCGATTTAATTATTTAGATACCGACAAATGCTTAATAAAATTGACAGCACTTTTGACGATATTTGATTTAATAAAATCGACAAAAGAGCCGTCGATTTAATTACTTAGATACCAACAAATTCTGTGTCTGTATTTTTTTTTTTGTCTATTTTAAATTTAAAAAGCAACAATACTATCGTCGATTTTAATAGCTATAATTTTTTAATTATTTTTTCTATTTGAAAATTAGTAGACAATTAATACAAATAAACTTTTAAATATAGAAATAAAATTTATACAAAATATTAGATAAATAAACTTCTAAATATAAAAATAATGAGTTTACAAACTTATCAAAATAATAAATAATCCTCTAACATAAAGACTTTAGGCAAGATAAATAACTAAACTTAGACTTATATTCGTTTAAATTGCAATCTACTAATAATACATAATATTCAAAGCAAAGTAAATAACCCTACTCATACTCATCTAAATAATCATCCGAGTCATCAAGATCATCAGAATCATCGTCCTTTAGAGAACTTTGTGGTTGTCCTGGTCGCTGCAGAATAGGTAGGAGTTTTCTACCTGCGGCTGTGCTTTTTTGGGAGCTTGGAAAAGTAAAAGGAGGAGGTGGGAGAACACATGATCCAGAACTAGTAGGACCCATGGCCATCACATACTCAGTCAAGCTACTCAATTGATGACTAAACTGATCCATCTGTGAGTTACTGTTGTTGAGATCCTCACGCAAGGATTCAACAATCTGTTGCTACTCTTTTTTCTCCCTTTGGTAGCGGTCTTCAAGCTCTCTATATTTAGCGGCATGTTGTTCAACTTCCGTATTGAGTATTGCGATTTGTTCTCTAAGATCAAAAACATCAGTGCTAGTGGTCGTGGTTGGCCCATCAACTCGAGGTCGCACTATGGAAGAATATCTTACCTTACCCATGCCATATACCCTACCTCTTTGCTTTTCACCCACTGTCTCAATCCATATGCTTTTCTCAGAGACAGGTGGTGGATCAGTTACACCAGCCTCTATAGCAGCCTGCCGCTCTTGTTCAGCCTGAAACATACGCTCTTGAAATATATCCTACAATGAGGAGAAATGATTGATAAATTACTATAAGTATCAATAATGCAAAAATTAAGGGAATATGTGAAAAAAATAAGTCCAACATTACAATGAAAGTAAGTTACCTTTGTCTTTCGAGAGTGTTCATCAACCTATTGAGTCCTATCCTCTTTGCGAGTATGAGTGTGTTTAAAAAACTCATCCATACGTGATGGTCTTCCAAGTGAATGATTCTACATAATGTAACCAAATTATCAATAAATATGGATGTACAATTGATGATGTACTGAACTAAGCCACTGCACTTAGATAGAGCAGCTTACAAAGTACAAAGAGAAAACTTACATTTGAAAATAGGCTGACATTTAAGATTGTAACATTTCTAAATTATTAAGGGATGCAACAAGTGACATGTTAAAGGTGATATTAAACCAGTTAGAGAGATTAATAAGAACCATTCCCGGGCCTTAAGATTTTGGACCATCTGGCTACCAACATAGAAGCAAAGTTTCATCGACCATTTTCAACAATTATCATCTTAATCCTTGTTATCATATTTGTCTTAATTAGTAGAGAAACCTTTAGTGAACTCATTCATTATGGGATATCTTCCAAATTCATCCATCATCTGCAATTGAATGTGTCAGCATGATAAACTATTATTTTATGATTTATATTGTGTTTAATTGAGTGGTTTTATCAAATCTTTACCCACTTATTCATATGATTAGCATGTATTTACAATTCCATCCCAAAATTGTTTATGATTGAAAACTTACTTCCTAGAGACTTTTAATTATGTATTTTAATTCTCCTATATCCCATTCGATGCTGTGATCTGTGTGTTAAGTGTTTCAGGCTTCATAGGGCATGAATAACTTGGAAATTGGAGAGGAGACTTGCAAAAATGGAAGGAACACAAGAAACTAAGGAGATGACCAGCGAGCAATAACGCGAGTGCATGGCCCACGCTAACGCACGAAATGGAGAAGTCGCAGCGATGCGAACGCGTGCCTGACGCAAACGCGTGGATTGGAGTCTGCACGAATGACGCAAATGCGTGAACGACGCAAACGCATGACAAGGAAAATCACTGAATGACGCAAACGCGTGGACGACGTGTACGCATGACCTGCGCGGTCTGCAAAAATAACAGAATATGCTGGGGGCAATTTTGGGCCGTATTTTGACCTAGTTTTCGGTCCAGAAACACAGACTAAAGCTAGGAAACGTACAGAAACTCAAGAGAGAGACCCATAGGCATACACAGAGATTCAGATTCATCACATTAGGATTACTTTAGTTTTAGATCTGAATTTGGATTAGTGTCACATTGATAGTTTATGCTTTTGCTTTGGATTTTGGATGTTGAAGAGCCATTACCTCCGTGAAGACACTACTTTAGTTTGTTCCTTTATCCTTTACTCCTTTCAGTTGATTATTGACTCTATTCAATTAAGTATGTTACGTTTTGAGTTTATTAATATATAGAATTATTTTTATTTTTAATTAATTTTAATTCTCTATTTAATTTTATTTAATTATGTCTTCTTATATTTTTATGATTGTTAATTTCATGTCAATGGAGTAGATCCTCCACTTGACATGGGGTTGATTAAGAGGAGACACTTGGGTTGGAATGCTCAAGTGCCTAGTTAAATTGGACGTTGTTGGCTAATTTTGTATCTGCTAATGCTGGACCTTTCCAATGGAGAGGACTAGGATTTGCGGGTAAGAGTTGGTTTAATCACTAAACTTTCCTTTATTCAGTAAAGGTTAACCTAGTGAGAACAACAACCTCTTTACACTACGCTTGAGAAGATTCCAACAAGGATGGAACTTCCACTTAATTATTCCCCCAGTCAAGATTTTTTATTTGGAATATCAATAATTATTCTTAGTTTATTTTTATTGCTTTAATTCTCAATTAATTTAGTTATTCATTATCAAACTCAAACTTTCTGGAAATTTTCTGATTAATAAATTGGCACTCTTTCCTGCAACTCGTTGGGAGACGACATAGGACTCATACTCCCAGTATTTTTATTTCTAAAACTTGTGACAACTCTTTTTAAATTGGTGAGGCAGATCTTAACTGGTTAAGAGCTATACATGCAACGCTATTCTCTTATTTGAAATCTCTTAATTGGTTGACTTCTGCCACGCACCAGTGCACCCCACTTAAACCTCATTCAATGGTGAAGAATAGATGAGTCAGGACATTGTCCCATGAGAAATGACTTCACTAGCATAACTCTAATTATTAGTTATCTTCACAAGATTCTGAACTATGCTTATTACATGCCTAGCTTATGCACGGGAGCGCACATGAGAAATCATTAAGAAGATATAGTTTCCCTCTCCTAGCAGAATAGGATTATAGACTCAGCCACCATCTGTATGTTTGGCAGCGTTTATGCTCTATCAAGCAAAGCAGTGACAACTGACATAAATCTTCAAGGAAGCAGATTTTACTCCCAATTTTTTTTCTTATATATAATAAACCTTCATGTGACATATTCTGATGATGGCAAGTAGCCACAGGAGACAGATACTCATGCAATTTGAAACAGAGAGACATGGAGACTAGCGCAGGTTTAGTCACAGAATCTCATCAATGTAAACTTTCACATGACATATTCTGATGATGGCAAGTAGCCACAGGAGACAGATACTCATGCAATTTAAAACAGAGAGACATGGAGACTAGCGCAGGTTTAGTCATAGAATCTCATCAATGTTATGACTATTTACCGGACATTTCTAAAGCCTAAATTGTTAAGAGAGCAGGACTTGAATATCTTAACATGTTTTGAAACTGCATAGTAGCATATATAGCTCAATGAATAGGTAAATTTTGATAGTATAAATTATGTTGTCAACTGATAGTATAAAGTAAAAAAGAGAGTTCTATAAGCAATTTACCAAGTGTAACCTCGCTTCTGGAAAGGTAGTGCCTCCTGCAGTGTGAAGGGAGGTACCTCTAGTCAATATCCTGACAGTTGTATTTCTCGTCTGTAATTATTCATAGGCATCAGTGTCCCAACGTCTCATCAATTCACCAAGAACTTCTGGTTCAGATCCAATATGGATGGGTACCTTTTTTGCGAATGGTATGGAGCATACTTTGCAAGCGCTTGGTAGCCCTAAACCTTCAAGCTTGATAGATATCATCCTCTTTCATGTCAAGAATGTCAAAGCATTTCTATTTTAATAAAAAGAAATTTTATTAAAATGCTGTTTAATAGATTGCATAATATAAATGACATTATTTTTGGAAAAAAAAAACATGGAAGTGGAACCCAACACCCAGGTGGCTTCTTAAAATGAATCCCCGTGCTGTCCACCTCTCTTTTCTTTCAACCAATTACATCAACTATATATATATATATCAGATGGTATAGTATATAATATGGCATTGAAATTCTAAACAACAAGACCTGAGGTAAAAATGTATCAACAACAAATTAGTCCTGCATCACGTTTAAATTAAACAGATTATGACATATATTTTAGTAATTAATTAATGAGATTAGCATGTGCAGTAAAAATATGCAGGTCCTTAAAAATTTAGCCTTATAATTACTGTAATATAGTAATTAAAATTTACTTTCCACTCTATCCACCATATTTTTCGAGTATCATCATCTGCCTCATCAAAACTCAACCAAGGCTTGTTGTAGTTTTTCTTAAAAACTTGAGAAATACGCTTCAAGCCAGACTTAGGTGGGTGCCAACTACATCAAAAACCAAAAAAATGATAAAGACATATTACTTAGTAAAAATGAGACATGCTATTCATAAAATTTAAATCAAATAACAAACCATTTGGCACCATCATATCTAAGCTTGGGAGCACTTGTGCTAGAGTGACTAGTAGCAGCAGAAGTTCCTTGACCTTGAGTATCTTAGGTACCATTAGATGTGGTTTGTCTTTTCCCACAAGATCCTAATCGACTGGGAGCTACAATAGCTGGATCACTCTGCACACCATGTGAGGCAGTGTTGGAAGGTTCATTGGCTTGTTGAGTGCATGATCTTGGCACACCCGGAGTAGGCATCATGTGTATCTGAGGATTCTGACGAGAGGGAGTAGTAGTAGCAATAGGTGGCGGTCTCCCATTGGTCGGAGCAGTTTTTATGCACGGACAGTTATATGTGACACTTTCAAGAGTTAAGAGCAAGTAAGAAATAAAAGTTTTAGTTCAGAATCATGAGGGGATCTCTGATAATTACATGATTAAAATTATGTATAAAGAAGTTTTTGATAATTGAAATGATCAAGTAATGACGTAATGTTTAATCAATTAGTATCTCTTTATTTTTAATTGTGCTTTTTCATATTTTTTTTTTGAAATTGGATAAAAAATTTTATATAAATAATATTTAAATTTTATTTGATACATGAATAGAGGTACAACTTATAGATGTGCAACGATCAATGTTAGAGACAAAAAATATGTACACACATTTTCTCTTAAAAATTAAGACATTAATGTATTGCATATTATGCCTTTTTCTTTAATTAGTCTAATTATTTTGTGAATTTTTTTGTTATATACTATTGTTTAGTATTTACATAAATAAAAAAAATATTAGACTTTATTTAAAATTAAATATATTAAAATATTTTTTTATTAAAAATATGTCAGATATAAATAAAAGATTAAATCTTTTTCGTACATCGTACATATATATTTATTAGTTTTATCATAAATAAAATATGTTATAGAAATTTTTTAAAATTTTCACAATTTTTTTACAAATAAGTAGACATCTTATAGTGAAAATAAGATTAAACTTATATATTTATTAATATATGAAGTGATATTAAATTTTTTTAATTTTAATAAGTATAAATAAATTTAAATTTTTTTTAAATACTTTAAAAAATACTTCTAATTTTAAACACTGTAACTACAAATATATGATATTTTTATTACCAAAAATTCAACAATCTCCTGGACGCATGTCCCCATCACATGATTGGTAAACTAGTATTGATCAGCTACTTCACTCAAGGCATGAACCCCCAAGATAAGACTACACTGGAAGGTGCTAGTAATGGTTCTTTGAAAAAGTACAAAACCGCAGATGAAGCATGGCAGCTGATCAGCGACTTAGCTGAGTCCACTAGGAATCACAGACAGAGGCGCAACCATCCCAAGGCTGTTGCCGAAGTTTCTTCTAGCATTGAAACTACTGCTCTCACACAGAGTATATGTGAAATGACCAACCTACTGAAACAAATGCAGTTGAATCAACAACAAGCACAACAAGCTCAGCCTCTCTCACCACAGCAAAGCCAACAGTTGGTCCCACAAAGAGTATGCGGGATCTGTGCTGATTATAGTCATTATATTGATGAATGTCTGCAGCTCCAACAGGAAGACAACACTATGGCAGCCACTCACAACTTCTATGACCGCCCGAATCAGGGATACAATCAACAAGGTGGCAACTATAACCATGGATGGCAGGACAACTCCAATCAAGGCTGGAAAGATAATTCTAACCATAGCTGGAGGGATAATTATAACAGAAGAGGCAGAGACAATAATGAAAATCAAAGGTGGAATAACAATAACAACAACAGACAGCAGAATCAGAACCAACCTTACAGAGCACCTCACCTAAGACAATCACAAGGAACCCAGCACAACCAACAACAAGTTCCTCAAGTCACTTATTCTAATTCTTCATCAAATGATGAGATGCTCCGTTCTTTTGCACAAGGACAACAGGATATACAGGCGCAGCTGAACTCTAGTCTGAATGGCTTGATTGCCACTTTACAAGCTCTTGTCTCCCGGATGGATTCATCACTTAATTCCACACATCAACCTTCAAGCTCCAGTGGAATTCCTTCTCAACCACTGCCTAATCCCAAAGGTGGCATCAATGCCATTATCTTGAGGTCCGGAACCACATTACAGGAGAGGAACCATGAGGAGCCAAGCCCACAAGAACATGTGCCAGCAGAGGATGTGGTGGAAGTGGAAGATGTTGAAGAGGAAGAGGACGTACAAGACTTAGTTGAAGAAGAGGAAGCTCAACCATAGAATGAAGCACCAAGGGATGCAGAGGCTGCAAATCGCGCCCATCCTATTCCCTTTCTATAACTTGCAAGGAAACCCAGAAGCAGATGGAACTTGATCCCAAAATGGTAGAAATATTCAAAAAGGTCGAGGTAACTGTTCCCCTTTTTGATGTTATTCAGCAGGTACCTAAATATGCGAAGTTTCTAAAAGATTTGTGCATACATAAAGATAAAATTAATGAATTAGAAACTATTCCTTTAGATAGTTCTATATCTGCTTTAATGGGAGGTATACCTGAAAAATGTAGTGATCCAGGTCCATATATGGTTAACTGTACCATTGGAGGTGTGATATTTTCTGACTGTATGTGTGATTTAGGAGCATGTGTTAGTGTAATGCCTTTGTCTATATATGATACTTTGAGGCTCCATCCCTTAAAAAGGTCGGCAGCTCGTTTTGTGTTAGCAGATAAAAGCATTATTACAGTAGTTGAAATTGCTGAAGGTGTATTAGTGAACATTAAGGGGCTCACATTTTCCATTGATTTCTACATCCTGGAAATGCCCCCTAATGACTCAGGAAGACCATCATCAATCCTTCTTGGAAGACCATTTCTGAAGACTTCAAAGTTCAATCTGGATGCATTCTCAGGAACTTACTCCTTTGAGATAGATGGCAGAACAGTGAGTTTCAGTTTAAATGAAGCTATGAAGCATCCTCCGGAAGATCATTCTATCTTCCAGTGCGACATTATTGATGAAACTATAGCTGAACTTCAACAAGAAGAAATGGAAGAGAAGCACATGGAGCAAGGTCCAAGTGTGGGGACACTTTTTGAAAACAATGAAGACCCTTTACCATTATCACTATCCCCGAGTGATCCAGAGCCTAGCTATGAGCAAAAATTAGAATTAAAGCCCCTCCCTCCACACCTAAAGTATGCTTACCTTGAGGACAAGCAGAAGTTTGTAGTTATCATTGCAAAGGAACTTACCTCTCAACAAGAAGAGCAACTACTCAGTGTGCTAAGAAAACATAAGAAAGCAATCGGATGGAGCTTGGCGGATATAGTAGGCATCAGTCCCCAAATTTGTGAGCATAGAATATTCTTAGAAGAGGGAGCAAAGCCTGTCCGTCAACCTCAAAGAAGATTGAATCCCACCATCTTAGAAGTTGTCAAGAAAGAAGTGACCCGGCTACTTGAAACAGATATCATCTACCCCATCTCAGACAATGAATGGGTCAGCCCAGTACAAGTAGTACCCAAGAAGTCTGGAGTCACAACTGTAAGAAATGAGTATGGAGAGCTCCTGACAACTAAAGTGCAGAATTCATGGAGAGTTTGCATTGACTATAGGCATCTCAACCAAGCCACTCGCAAGGATCATTACCCCTTGCCATTCATCGATCAAATGCTTGATCGCCTGTCAGGTAAATCTCATTATTGTTTTTTAGATGGTTATACGGGATATTTTCAAATTCATATAGCTCCTGAAGATCAGGAGAAGACCACTTTTACATGTCCCTTTGGAACATATGCTTATAAAAGAATGCCTTTTGGCTTGTGTAATGTACCTACTACTTTCCAAAGATGCATGATGAATGTCTTTTCAGATCTTATTGAGAACTGTATGGAAGTTTTTATGGATGATTTTAGCGTATATGGTGATTCATTTAGCCTTTGCTTGTACAGTTTATCTAGAGTGTTAGATAGATGTGTTAGTACAAACCTTGTATTAAATTTTGAAAAATGTCACTTTATGGTAAAACAAGGAATTGTATTAGGACATGTGGTGTCTAATACTGGAATTTCTGTAGATCTAGCAAAGGTGGATGTTATTTCTAGTTTACCTTACCCCTCCTCCGTGAGAGAAGTCCATTCGTTCCTTGGCCACGCAGGTTTTTACAGGAGATTCATTAAGGACTTTAGTAAGGTAGCATTACCTTTATCCAGATTGCTACAGAAAGATATTGAGTTTGAGTTCAGTGAGGATTGTATACAGGCATTTGATAAGCTGAAGATCGCTCTGACTCAAGCTCCAATTGTGAGAGGACCGGACTGGAGCCAGCCATTCGAAATTATGTGTGAGGCTTCCAAACATGCAGTAGGAGTGGCGCTGGCTCAGCACGAAGGTAAGGATCCTTTTGTAATCGCTTGTGCATCTAAAACTTTAGACGCTGCTCAATCTAACTACACTACTACTAAAAAAGAGCTTTTAGTTATTGTTTTTGCTCTGGATAAATTTTGAGCTTATTTACTTGGTACTAAGGTAGTAGTGTACTCAGATCATGTAGCTCTAAAATACTTATTAGCTAAAAAGGAATCCAAACCAAGGCTAATACGTTGGATACTGCTGCTACAAGAATTTGATTTAGAAATTAAAGATAGGAGTGGTAACCAAAATTTAGTGGCAGACCACTTGAGTCGCCTTGAGCATATTAAAGATGTCTCCACTCCTATAAATGATAATTTCCCATTTGATAGCTTACATGCAGTATCTAAACTAGTTCCTTGGTATGCACCTGTAGCTAATTATCTAGTTAGCCACATTTTTCCTCCAAATCTCACTAAGCATCAAAGAGACAAGCTGAAAAGCGAGTCAAAATATTTTATATGAGATGACCCATATTTGTGGAGATGTGGTGCTGACCAGGTAATTAGACGGTGTGTGCCTCAATCAGAATTCTAGTCCATTTTAGAGGCTTGCCACTCATCTGAGAGTGGAGGACATTTTGGCCCTCAAAGAACAGCTAGAAAAATTCTAGATTGTGGATTCTGGTGGCCTACTTTTTTTAAAGACGCTGCTGAATTTTGTAAATCTTGTTCCTCATGCCAAAGGTTTGGTAATATATCCAAGAGGGATGAGATGCCTCAACAGATTATGCTTTTCTGTGAAATTTTTTATGTTTGGGGCATTGACTTCATGGGTCCATTTCCAAATTCTAATGGTTACTTTTATATACTGTTAGCTGTAGACTATGTTTCTAAATGGGTGGAAGAAATTTCTACCCGCAATGATTATGCTAACACTGTTGTTTCCTTTGTTAGAAACCATATTATCTGTCGCTTTGGATCACCACGAGCAATCGTGAGCGATCAAGGCACCCATTTTTGTAACAGGAGACTAACAGGATTACTCAAGAGGCATGGGATAATTCACAAGCTAGCAACAGCTTATCATCCCCAGACCAATGGACAAGCAGAAGTCTCTAACAGAGAGATAAAACCTATTCTAGAAAAGATAGTAAAACCTCACAGAAAGGACTTGAGTGCTAGGCTACAAGATGCACTCTGGGCATATAGAACATCGTACAAGACACCCATTGGGATGAGCCCCTTCCGCCTGGTATACGAAAAGGCTTGCCACCTTCCAGTAGAGGTGTAACACAAGGCTTTCTGGGCTGTGAAGGAGTGCAACATGAATCTTGAAAAAGCTGGTGCTGAAAGAAAACTACAACTAGCAGAACTGGAGAATCTTCGCCTAGAATCATATGACAACTCTAGGAGATACAAAGAAAAGATGAAGGCTGTCCATGACAAGCATATAAAAAGGAGAGAATTCAGACCAAGGGAGTTAGTTCTTCTTTATAACTCCAGACTGAGGCTTATGCCAGGTAAACTGAGATCAAGATGGGAAGGCCCCTACAGAGTAGAAAAGACAGAGCCATACGGAATTTTTCACCTACGTCATCCTACTAGCTCCAAATTTCTAAAGGTTAATGGACATCGCCTGAAGCTTTATCATGGTGAAAAGATGAAGGATCACAAAAAACTCGAGGTTTTCCTCTTGGAAGACCCACCAATAGTAGCAGAATGAGCCTGAAGAGCGTCCAACTTAAGGACGTAAAAGCAAAGTGTTAGGTGGGAGACAACCCACCATAGTATGATCGTTCCGTTTCAGTTTTAGCTTTATTTTTACCTTATATTATTTTTTTTATGATGTTAATGACTCTTCTCATCACCCCTGCATATGGCTGCATATAGTTTGCGTTAGCATTCTACATATCTTAAAAAAAAAGCACGCACGCGACGCGGCAGCGTCGCTGACGCATCCGCGTCACCAGTGCGATTTGAAGAAAAGAGAATGGGACAGAAAGTCACGCGAGAGCGTGGCTGGAGGCGTGCCTTAGGCACAATTATGCCCACGCGACCGCGTCAATGACGCGTTCGCATCGTTTGGAAAATGGCCTACCACGCGTCCGCGTCAACCACGCGAACGCGTGACCCTAAAAATCGACGTAAAAAAGGTATATGGCAGAGAGTTATGATGGAGTGAGGTTGGAATGATGCTGGAAGCACCAGCCTTACCACGCGACCGCGTACCCCACGCGGCCGCGTCGTCTTTTAAACATGGCCATTCATGCGATCGCGTCAATCACGCGATCGCGTCAACCACGCAATCGCGTCAACCAAATATTTTGGCAAAATGAGTTTGAGACAGAGAGTTGCGCGAACGCGTCGCTGCCCTCGCGCCATTCACACAAATCAAGTCACACGACCGCGTGACCCACGCGTTCGCATCACTTGAAAAACATCACACACCATGCGACCGCATGACCCACGCGTCCGCGTCACATGCGGCGCACAGAATATCCATATCAGCCAAAATATCTTATCTTTTCTTCCCCAAATCCTAATTTTTCTTTTCCTTTATTATTTCTTTCTTCCCCCTTCTTCTTTCTCTACTCAATCTCACTTTTTACTTTCTCCTCCCTTATTTTTCACATCCATTATCAAGGTTCTTTTCTTTCTCTCTTTATTTTTATTTTTTCATTATTTTTATTTATGTTTACTTCTTCTTTTACCTTCATTATCTATATTTTCTCTTCTTTTCTTTTCTTTTTATTCCTTTAATTGGTGTTAAAAATTTAACTAGGTGATTATTATCTTTTATATTTTGCTTGTGAATTATTGTGGAATTGTTTGACAATTATATATCACTTTTCATAAGGGTTGCTTGCATGTTCAATTTACTAATTTCCATGACATATTCAACATGCATGCCAAGTGTTTGTGAAAAAGCCCGTATGACATTGTGCACTTTTTAATTTATTCTATTTTAATACTTTAATGCCTGTTTTTCACAAAAACCCTTGTATATTTTATTAATCAAATATAATTGTCAATACAAACAGTTTGCTAGTTTGAATGACTTGGTAATCTAACTTGGACATTGAATGCTTGATCTATGCTACTCATGCCTTTGCCGGCATGCCAATAAACATCTTGCATTTAATTGCCATCACATGCACTTACTATATTACCTAAGATGAACTTTTCACATGTAGTCTAAACCATGTGTTAACGACATCCTTCTTTCCCGTGCATTGATTATCACCCTTAATATTCGCTCCCTTGCTCGAACCCTTAGCTTTACATGTACTTACCTCTTTCCTTTTTTAGGATGGCCACCAAGAAAGGTAAAGAGAAAGCTACTCCCAAACCACCAGCAAGGAGAGGAACAAAAAGAGCATTAGTAGAAGAGCCTTCTTCAACAGCGGTTAAACCCTCAACAAAAAGAATCAAGAGGATCATCAAGGTCGATGAAAAAGAGAAAACCTTTCCAGCAAAGGACACTGCGCGGTTCACTAACCGCTACTGTGAGCAGATGTTCCCCATCCTGGCAGCAAGGAATTATAACAATGAGCACCTTCTCATCCTCCCTACCAACATTGCTAAACTTGTTGAGCCCCACATTGAGCGAAGACAATGGAAATTCCTACGGAGACAGCCACGGCAGGTTAATCTATTATAAGTAGTAGAACTCTACTCCAATTTTCACATGCCAACCATGCAGTCTGTCTATGTTCGTCAGAAGCAAGTCCCCATAACTAAAGAAGCCATTCAACGAGCATTAGATCTTCCACCTGCTCCAGAAGGATTGGACACATTCCAAGAAGCCTCATTCAAGCGCCAGACATACCAATTTGACTGGGACGTCGTTCTCAGAGTTATCGCACAACCTGACAGCTTATGGATCTACGGATACCATCGATCCCGACCTAAAGGGATATCGGCTTCAACACTCACCTTGGAGGCTCGAGTATGGGCACAAATCATGTCCCATTACGTTTTTTCGAGCACTCACGAGTCCTCCTTCACTGCAGACATGGCTGTTTTACTCTGGTGTATCCTTACAGACCAGCACCTCAATTTACCAAGACACATTCGGCATGCTATGGGACACGTACAAATTGCGGGCAACTTACCTTTCCCCGCCTTCGTTTCAGATCTCATCTCAGCAGCCGGAGTCTCCTATAGAGCTGGAGATACCAAAGCCATGATTCCACGAGAGGATCAGTACATCCCTAACGGGAAGTATATCAGACCTACAACAACAACTATCAACCGAAACACAGAACAGGCAGAAGATATTCCTTCTTCTTCCACACCACAAGCACCTTCAACAAACCAACTGCTCAACTAGATACTTGAGAGGTTAGACCGGCTTGAACGCAAAGAAAAGCAGAGAGAGCGCCGTAACAAGCGCAGATTTACATACCTCAAAGAGCTACTTGTTGGTAACCAACCACCTAGAGAAGACCCAGACACCCCGGACTCCACTTCATATACCAGCACAGGGAGCCATGACGATCCCAATAGTGGAGATGCTGCTACCAGCCCCCCTTTGTTCCTGACAGATGGCACCGAGGATGGTGCAAAACTTTAAGTGTGGGGAGGTCGGTCAGTACCTGACTTCCGGAGGTAATTTCTTTTCCTTAAAACACCAACAATATAGGATATATAGTTAATTTTTCTTTTGTCTAGGATAGAATAGATTGCATAGAAATAGGTTATTTGCATGCATGTTCTACTTGATTGAAAATAATAAGTTTCTTCTAAGACCCTATTTTTGAAAAATTTCACTAATTTAAAATAAATCTTTTGCGTTAAACTTGTTAGAAGTTGTAATTGGAACATAGTTTAAATAGCTAAGAACACACAACCTGTGAGATTTAAGCTTAATTATATGGTTACATTATTTAACCATAAATATTTTATTCTTGTGTGTTTACTTCTCTATGATTGTAACCTTTATTTTGTTTCATCCTATGTGTCCAATGTTTAATGTGTTATATGCATGCATATGATTGAGGTCATTATTTAATTTTAGCTCACTTATTCCAAATAAGCCTACCCTTTAAATTACCTTTGTTAGCCACTTTGAGCCTTTTAATCCCATTTGTTCTATATTTTACCACATTACTAGCCTTAAGCAGAAAAATAATTAAATATCCCAATTGAATATTTGAATAGCTTAAGATAGAAATTATGTGTTAATTATGGGAAAATTGTGGGAACAAGGGTTAATAAGGGAATGTGTCATGATAAAATAATAGAAATTTGGGTACCTACTCATGTGAAACTATAAAAATTAAAAATCCATGTGCATTGATAAGTTATGTTTATTTTCCTAATTAATTTTAAAAAAATAGTAATAATTAAGTACTTAAATAAGGAGACAAAATTATCCCAATATTAAGCTAATAAAAAGATATATGCATATGTGATACAAGTTAAAAGGAAAAGTTAATACATGAGTATGTAATGTAGAAGTGAAAATTTTGGGTAGCTAGGCATGATTCTAGAGTTATACAGAGTATATGTATGCTGGACAAGAGCTTAAGTTAGTCAAAGATTCAATTTATAGCTCACTTAGCCATATATATACCCTTACCCTTACCTTAGCCCCATTACAACCTTGAAAAGACCTCATGATGTTTGCATTGGTACATTAAATATTGTTGATTGATTAGGTGAAAAACAAAATTTAGAAAGCATGATTAGAGAAGTGTAGAGTGATTACCCTATACACTTGAGAGAATAGAGTGCATATACACCATCAGTGAGGGTTCAGTGCTTAATTCTATGTTCTCTGCTTTTATGAGTTATTTTCTTACAATGTTACCTATTTTTACTATATAAATTAAATTAGTGAGATCTAATTTATGTTTGTCTTGAAGAGCTTGTTTCCTTTTTGCCAAGTAGACAAGAATCATATAGTTGCATTTATATATATAGGTTGCATTGCATTTCATGAGTTTTGTATTTCCCTACTCATTTATTCTATCTCCTTCAACTAAGCATGAGGACATGCTAATGTTTAAGTGTGGGGAGGTTGATAAACCATTATTTTATGATTTATATTGTGTTTAATTGAGTGGTTTTATCAAATCTTTACCCACTTATTCATATGATTAGCATGTATTTACAATTCCTTCCCAAAATTGTTTATGATTGAAAACTTGCTTCCTAGAGACTTTTAATTATGTATTTTAATTCTCCTTTATCCCATTTGATGTCGTGATCCGTGTGTTAAGTGTTTCAGGCTTCATAGGGCATGAATGACTTGGAAATTGGAGAGGAAGCTTGCAAAAATAGAAGGAACACAAGAAACTAAGGAGATGACCAGTGAGCAATGACGCGAGCGCATGGCCCACGCTAACGCGCGAAATGGAGAAGTCGCAGCGACGCGAACGCGTGCCTGATGCAAACGCGTTGATTGGAGTCTGCACGAATGACATGAACGCGTGAACGACACGAACGCATGACAAGGAAAATCACTGAATGACGCGAACGCGTGGACGACGCGTACGCGTGACCTGCCGGTCTGCAAAAATAACAGAATACGCTGGGGGCGATTTTGGGCCGCATTTTGACCTAATTTTCGGCCCAGAAACACAGACTAAAGCTAGGGAACGTACAGAAACTCAAGAGAGAGACCCATTGATAAACCTATATTTTATGATATATTTTGTGCCTAATTTAAGTGATTTATTCAATCCCTCACTCATTTATTCATATAAATTGCATGGTTTTACTTTCCCTTCCTTATTATGTGATGTATGTGAAAAACATGTTTCCTATGCTTTAAAAAGTAATTATTTTAATTACCCTTTATTTCCATTCGATGCCGTGATTCGTGTGTTGAGTAGTTTCAGATCCTCTAAGGCAGGAATGACTTAAAGGATGGAAAGAAAACATACAAAAATAGAAGGAAAGCACAAAATGGAGTTTTGGAAGAAACTGGTAGTGACGCGACCGCGTGAATGACACGATCGCGCGCCTTGAGCGAAACGCATATGACGCGGACGCATGATTGAAGCGACCGCGTAACAAGGAAAACTCCAAATGACGCGACCGCGTGACCCACACGGACGCGTGACAGAGGCCACGCACCAGAAATTACAGAAAACGCTCCCAGCGATTTCTGAAGCCCTTTTTGGCCCAAATCCAAGTCCAGAAGGCACAGATCAGAGGTTATGAAGTGGGGGAATACATCCATTCAGAAGAGAGTCTCCAATTACTTAGTATTCATGAATTAGATGTAGTTTTGAAGGAGAGGTTCTCTCCTCTCTCTTTTAGGATTTAGAATTAGGATTTCTTTTGCTTTCAGGATTATCTCTTTTTATCAGGTTCAATATTCCTTTTTATTTATCTTCTTAATTTAGTTTATGAATTCTTCCATATTACAAATTACTCTTTGAATTAATGTTATTTGAAGTATTTCAGTTTATGATTGCTTTCTTTTATTTATATTACTGTTGCTTCCAATCTGAAGACATTTTTATTCCAGTAGATTTATTTCTCTCCTTTTGGTCTTGGCTAAGAAATCAGTAACTCAGGAGTTATCAAACTCAAACATGATTGATAATTGTTATCTTTGCTAATTGAATTGAACTTCAATAATCCCAATCTTTCCTTAGGGATTAACTAGGATTTGAAGATCAAACTAATTAGTCACTTGACCTTTCTTTACTTTAAGTAAAGACTAACTGAGTGGAATTAAGATTCAATCTTCATCATCATTGATAAGGATAACTAGGATAGGACTTCTAATTTCTCATACCTTGCCAAAAGTTTACTTTACAGTTATTTATTTACTTTACAGTCTTTTACTTATTTCAATTGCGATTTAAATTACTTGTTCCTTATCTTAAAAACCCCAATTTACAATCTTCATAACCAATAATAAGAACATACTTCCCTGCAGTTCCTTAAGAAGACGACCGGAGGTTTAAATACTCGATTATCAATTTATTTAGGGGTTTGTTACTTGTGACAACAAAAACGTTTGTACGAAGGAATTTCTGTTGGTTTAGAGACTATATCTACAACGCGACTGTTTTTATAAAATTCATTACTGGCAAAAATTCTAACGTCACCCATAGGCATACACAGAGATTCAGATTCATCACATTAGGATTACTTTAGTTTTATATCTGAATTTGGATTAGTGTCACATTGATAGTTTATGCTTTTGCTTTGGATTTTGGATGTTGAAGAGCTATTACCTCCGTGAACAAGGACAGATCTACTCTTATGGTTGTGGGGGCAAGCGCCCCCACTACAATTTGGAATTTTATTGAGTAGTATATAATAATAATATTTATTTGCCCCCACTAAATTATTAAATTTGACCCCACAATAAATTTTTATTCAACTTTTGACACTTGATAATCAATTTAAAAATTTCATATTAGATGTCCATTATAATAATCAATTTTCAAATTTAAATAAGATTGACTCGAAAGAATATTATCTATCCATTTGTATTTATTCTTTTGAAATTAGCTTTAGTTTTTTTTTTTCATAATAACTACACCAATTGAATGAATTTTTTCAATTATTAATATTATCAAAAGCTAATTGTATGAAAGTTGAGTTTTAAATGATTGTTTACCGACATATACAAAAAAAAAAAAAGAAGACATTTTGATTATATTGACAAGATTTTAAATTAAAATATGAAATATAAAAAATTAAATTTTAAATTATATGTTATTATTTAAATTACTATTTTAGTATTTTAATTTGTAGTTAGATATTTTGAAACCTAATCATATTTTACAATAACAAAATATAATTATAACAATTATGCTATGTATACATAAAATAATCACTTGTACAGAATAAATTTTAAATATAAATTTTGAAATATAAAATACACATTAAAAATAAGTTAAATAATATATGTATTTATACACAAATTTATAGTAGATAATTTGATAGCTAATTTTTTATGTAAACGTAATATTTTTATTATAAAAATTATTATTATGTTATATATATTTTGCCCCCACTATCAAAATTTTCTGGATCCGTCACTGTCCGTGAAAACACTACTTTAGTTTGTTCCTTTATCCTTTACTCCTTTCAGTTAATTATTGACTCTATTCAATTAAGTATGTTACGTTTTGAGTTTATTAATATATAGAATTATTTTTATTTTTAATTAATTTTAATTCTCTATTTAATTTTATTTAATTATGTCTTCTTATATTTTTATGATTGTTAATTTCATGTCAATGGAGTAGATCTTCCACTTGACATGTGGGTTGATTAAGAGGAGACACTTGAGTTGGAATGCTCAAGTGCCTAGTTAAATTGGACGTTGTTGGCTAATTCTGTATCTGCTAACGCTGGACCTTCCCAAGGGAGAGGACTAGGATTTGTGGGTAAGAGTTGGTTTAATTACTAAACTTTCCTTTATTCAGTAAGGGTTAACCTAGTGAGAACAACAACCTCTTTACACTACGCTTGAGAAGATTCCAACAAGGATGGAACTTCCACTTAATTATTTTCCCAGTCAAGACTTTTATTTGGAATATCAATAATTATTCTTAGTTTATTTTTATTACTTTAATTCTCAATTAATTTAGTTATTCATTATCAAACTCAAACTTTCTGGGAATTTTCTGATTAATAAATTGGCACTCTTTCCTGCAACTCGTTGGGAGATGACCTGGGACTCATACTTCCAGTATTTTTATTTCTAAAACTTGTGACAACTCTTTTTAAATTGGTGAGGCAGATCTTAGCTAGTTAAGAGTTATACGTGCAACGCTATTCTCTTATTTGAAATCTCTTAATTGGTTGACTTCTGCCACGCACCAGTGCACCCCACTTAGACCTCATTCAATGGTGAAGAATAGATGAGTTAGGACATTGTCCCATGAGAAATGACTTCACTAGCATAACTCTAATTATTAGTTATCTTCACAAGATTCTGAACTATGCTTATTACATGCCTAGCTTATGCATGGGAGCGCACATGAGAAATCATTAAGAAGATATAGTTTCCCTCTCCTAGCAGAATAGGATTATAGACTCAGCCACCATCTGCATGTTTGGCAGCGTTTTATGCTCTTCAAGCAAAGCAATGACAACTGACATAAATCTTCAAGGAAGCAGATTTTACTCGCAATTTCTTTTCTTATATATAATAAACCTTCATGTGACATATTCTGATGATGACAAGTAGTCACAGGAGACAGATACTCGTGCAATTTGAAATAGAGAGACATGGAGACTAGCGCAGATTTAGTCACAGAATCTCATCAATGTAAACCTTCACGTGACATATTCTAATGATGGCAAGTAGCCACAGGAGACAGATACTCATGTAATTTGAAACAGAGAGACATGGAGACTAGCGCAGGTTTAGTCATAGAATCTCATCAATGTTATGACTATTTACCGGACACTTCTAAAGCCTAAATTGTTAAGAGAGCATGACTTGAATATCTTAACATGTTTTGAAACAGCATAGCAGCATATATAGCTCAATGAATAGGTAAATTTTGATAGTATAAATTATGTTGGCAACTGATAGTATAAAGTAAAAAAGAGAGTTCTATAAGCAATTTACCAAGTGTAACCTTGCTTCTGGAAAGGTGGTGCCTCCTGCAGTGTGAAGGGAGGTACCTCGAGTCAATATTCTGATAGCTGTATTTCTCATCTGTAATTGTTCATAGGCATCAATGTCCCAACGTCTCATCAATTCACTAAGAACTTCTGGTCGGATCCAATATGGACGAGCACTTTTTTTGCGAATGGTATGAAGCATACTTTGCAAGCGCTTGGCAGCCCTAAATCTTCAAGCTTGATAGATATCATCCTCTTCCGTGTCAAAAATGTCAAAGCATTTCTATTTTAATAAAAAAAAAATTTATTAAAATACTTTTTAATAGATTGCATAATATAAATGACATTATTTTTGGAAAAAAAAAACATGGAAGTGGAACCCAACACCCAGGTGGCTTCTTAAACTGAATCCCCGTGCAGTCCACCTCTCTTTTCTTTGACCAATTACATTAACTATGTTATATATATAAACAACAAGACCTGAGGTAAAAATGTATCAACAACAAATTAGCCCTGCATCACGTGTAAATTAAACAGATTATGATATATACTTTAGTAATTAATTAATGAAATTAGCATGTGCAGTGAAAATATGCAGGTCCTTAAAAATTCAGCCATATAATTTTATTGAGTTAATTAGTGTAATATAGTAATTAAAATTTACTCTCCACTCTGTCCATTATATTTTTCGAGTATCATCATCTGCCTCGTCAAAACTCAACCAAGGCTTGTTGTAGTTTTTCTTAAAAACTTGAGAAATACGCTTCAAGCCAGACTTAGGTGGGTGCCAACTACATCAAAAACCAAAAAATGATAAAGACATATTACTTAGTAAAAATAAGACATGCTATTCATAAAATTTAAATCAAATAACAAACTATTTGGCACCATCATATCTAAGCTTGGGAACACTTGTGCTAGAGTGACTAGTAGCAGCAGAAGTTCCTTGACCTTGAGTATCTTAGGTACCATTAGATGTGATTTGTCTTTCCCCACAAGATCCTGATCGACTGAGAGCTACAATAGCTGGATCACTCTGCACACCATGTGAGGCAGTGTTGGAAGGTTTATTGGCTTGTTGAGTGCATGATCTTGGCACACCCGGAGTAGGCATCATGTGTATCTGAGGCTTCTGACGAGAGGGAGTAGTAGTAGCAATAGGTGGCGGTCTTCCATTGGTCGGAGCAGTTTTTATGCACGGACAGTTATATGTAACATTTTCAAGAGTTAAGAGCAAGTAAGGAATAAAGGTTTTAGTTCAGAATCATGAGGGGATCTCTGACAATTACATGATTAAAATTATGTATAAAGAAGTTTTTGATAATTAAAATGATCAAGTAATGACGTAATGTTTAATCAATTAGTATCTCTTTATTTTTAATTGTGCTTTTTCATTTTTTTTTTGATACATGAATAGAGGTACAACTTATAGATGTACAACGATCAATGTTAAAAATAAAAAATATGTACGCACATTTTCTCTTAAAATTAAGACATTAATGTATTGCACATTATGCCTTTTTCTTTAATTAGTCTAATTATTTTATGAATTTCTTTGTTATATACTATTGTTTTAGTATTTACATAAATAAAAAAAATAATTAGACTTTATTTAAAATTAAATATATTAAAAATATTTTTTTTATTAAAAATATGTCAGATATAAATAAAAGATTAAATCTTTTTCATACATCCTACAAATATATTTATTAGTTTTACCATAAATAAAATATGTTATAGAAATTTTTTAAAATTTTCACAATCTTTTTTACAAATAAGTAGACATCTTATAGTGAAAATAAGAGTAAATTTATATATTTATTAATATATGAAGTGATATTAAATTTTTTTAATTTTAATAAGTATAAATAAATTTAAATTTTTTTAAATACTTTAAAAAATACTTCTAATTTTAAACACTGTAACTACAAATATATGATATTTTTATTACCAAAAATTTTACAAAACTAAATCCCAGGTATCCAACCTCTTCGATCTGGTTGGAGTTAACAACCAACCCACAATGTACAATGTCAGGTTAAAATATCGATCTAATCCTACTTGCTCAATGTACCGTGTACACACACACACAATATATATATATATATATATATTTTGAACTCAAGTTTCTGTCTTTTGCACAAAATACTATTACCAAATTAATTAATAATTCAATTTGCTAAACAATATATATTATCATTCACCTTTATTTTAATGGCTGTCACTAGTGTTTTTTTTTTTTTTTTTTGGGTGAGGGCCAGTGTTTTTAACACTACGATAATTTTAACCACCGGTAAGATAATTGATAACCTACGTGTACGCATTCTTTCATTCGTTCTTAAAATATAAAGTTTAAAAAACATTTCAAATATACCATAGAATATTAATAATTTTATGGTTAAAACAATACCTAACTCTATGGTATTCTTGAAATGTTTCCTAAAGTTTAATAATAATAATAATAATAATAATAATAATAATAATAATAATTTTCAAAATTTTATGCATCGTGTTAGAATTTTTTTAGAATTTTTTAACTCTAAAATTATCTATATTAAATCATTAACAAAAAAAATATTTAAATGCAGAAGCGTATGTAAATTTATAAATATAATTAAAAAAATTTGGTTCTTTAATTTTCGTCAATTATAAAGCCTTCTATATCCTTGATATGGTTGAATTGCAACTCTTCTGATAGAAAAGGATTATGGAAGGTGACTTTGATATGTTTGAGACCAAAATCCTAAATTACTATTTATATTTGAGTGTGGTATCCATTAAACCTTATAACCCAAATAAAATAGTATCATTGATTTTATTTTATTCAATTCAATATTTATGACAATAAATGAGATTATCGTAATATAAATTAGTTAATGTAAAATAGTTTGATTTGTGATTATATATATATATATATATATATATCCATAATTAGATTAGAAAATTAAATAATTTTTTAACTATCTTTCACTTGGACTATATATCTATATTTTTCAGACATAATCATATCTTATAAACCTTATGCGTGCATTTGAATGTAATTTTCTTCATTACTTCAACAATCTGGATCGTCTTATATATCAGTTATGGAATTACTGCAGCTTTTATCACATTAGTACCACGACGAAATCACGATGATCACCATACTGATATACTCAATGGCATAGATCAAATTTGGATGGAAAAATTCAGAAATTATATGCGAAAATGATCTTATGCATGCCTATTTTCAACTGGTCTAACTTTAATAAACATTATGAGATCATGAGTCAAAGTAAAAACAAAACTAAATACTTTTTTTCTGTAAAAATATCTATATTCGACTATTCGTAAATTTGTCTAAATCATATGAGTATTCAAATGTACACTTCCACTGAAACAATATATCGTAAAATATATGACATCCATATAAATATTATCCACATGAAAGACCTTGTGTGTTTGTTTTTTACTAACTAAATATGCATGCATTTGTGGAGTTTGTGTTAATGTACTCGCAAGACACTTAAACACTCTGAATTCTCTTGTTTAACAAAAATTTAAAATATTAGACTATTAACACATTGTCATAAAATAACTCAAGTGATCTTTTAAATTTAGTTTTCATAATTTGTGACAAGTATTCGTAGTCACCAAAATTGATGCCTTTCAAAAGATGTTTTATATTCAATTACTTTAGTAGAAAGAGTAATAAGTATCTTTTTAACATCTTTTCAAAAAATTCTTTCAATGATACATGCAATTAATCTTTGCCTTAGACATTCTACAAAATTAGATTCTGAACACCAAATGATGATTCTCTAACTTTAATTTCTGACTTCATATGTGTGAATATGTAATGTTTTACTGTAACAAAATTTGTTTATCTACTATGTAGTGATCCATTTTTAATTGACTCAAATATTTGTCAAAGATACTAACAAAGTACAAAATAACTGTAAGTATACAAATTCGTTATCCATCAAATTATTGCTGAAACATAATAAACCTTATGCAATTTTGAACTTTATAACTTTTTTGAGCTACTTAGTGAGATTATACTTGTCTTTTTTAGAGTTGAGTATATACCTTATTTATAATTCTATATATCATTGAGATACAATACTTACTCCAACTGAAATGATATAAATCATCAACCATATTTATCTCAAAAAATCATATGAAATAATAATTAATTTAAAAAATATAAGTTACTAATGATAGAAAGTCTCTCTTTTATTTTTTTTTAATTTCAAAATAAAAATTGATTTAAAAATAGACTAACATTGGCAAACATAATTTTAAAGCAAAATAATATATTCACACAAGTTACATATCATATGAATAAAAATTCATATAATGGTGTACTCATCACAAATACCCAGCACAACATTAATATTAGCTTTTGGACAGAAATATTAATTTGTAAGTGGTATTTTTAATAAGTAATTAAACATTGATAATAAATCCTGTCAAATAATAAGTTTATTTTTGGAGAAACTTATTGTTCAAATAGAACCAAATAAGTATTACATGTTTATTACCACAAATGCGCATGTAATTTGGCCAAATATAAAATTTTCTTTAGGTCGATCTGCACTCGCATAAACTACGTACACATAAATTCATTTAGTGCGGTTTACCAAATATTCTCAACAAAATTTTGTCGAACAATAAGCCTATCTTTAGATCAAATCACTGTTCATATGAAAATTTGAGAATTATACTTATTTGTTACCGCATATATATTTTCTATCAATTGGTTAAACATCAATCTTTCTCTGGGCCGATTAGTAGTTGCATAATTAAATAGAAAATAAACATAAGATTCAATTTTATTATTTGGCCAAATAATAAATTTCTTTTGAGCCGATTATTATTCGCATAAATAATAAGCATTAATTTATTTTTAACAAACTACTCAAATATATAAATATCATTGATATACATATGTAACTTTGCCAAATATAAAAGTCTTCTATATAAAAGACTAAACTATATATATCCTTAATAGGGCTGAATTTCAATGACAACTTTAATATGCTAAAGACTAAAATTTTAAATTATTATTTATATTTGAGTATGATATTTATTAAATTCTAAAATTTAAATAAAATAATATTTTTTATTTTATTTTTATTTAATTTTAAATTAAAAATAATAATAATTTATTCAATTTAATATTTATAATTATAAATAAAATTATTATAATATAAATTATTTAATAAAAAATAATTTAATTTATAATTATAATTAATATGTGTATTTTACATAATTAGATTAGACACATCCATGATATACTAAGCTCTTCTGTATGTTCATTGTACAAAAGATAAGACTCCACTATACAGAACACCTAGTCGCCTACTGTTATATATTATATTATATTATATTATATTCTCTTACTTTATTTTATGTTGGAACTATATAAATATGTATATGTAATTATGTATATAGGGACATATTCATTGGAGGATGAGAACTTCTATTTGCTAAGATTCAAAATGACATAATTCCAGACATTATTGATAAACTGCACCAAGCAAATTCCACTTAAAATAAAGTTACAGATTACTAGATTGAAATGACAATTTCTTTCTAATCAATGCTTTTGCATATCAATCTTGCATATAGAAAAATTACAGTATTAGTCAAAGAGATTTAATTAAGCTTGGTTTGATAAGGTGTGTGGAGAGCTCTTTGTATTTTTGACAAGTGTATACAATTTATTTTATGTTTAGTAAATCATAAAAATTATCAATAACAACAAATAAAAAATTATATATTTGCATTTATAGTTTTTAAAAGATAAAAATAGTTTTAAAAATATCTAATAAAGTGTTTTAAAAGTTAACTTATATTTACTAAAATAAGAATATTTTAATAAACTGAAGAGATTTTATTAGGGTTAAGTACGATTTTGGTCTCTAAAGTATATGTTGAATTTTTTTTTGTTTTTAATTTTTTTATATACAAAATTGTTCCTAAAGTTTAAAATTAAGTTTTAAAATCGTCTGTTTTACTTAAATCTTTCAAAATTACCTATAATAAAAAAATTATAAAATAAAAAATAAGATAAAGAGAGTATTTCTACTCCTGCAAAGGGAGAAGGGAAGAAGAAAAAGAAGAAAAAAGAAAAAAAGAAAAAAAAAGTTAAATCTCTGGGACGATATGATCCACCTCTATCTCTGCTTCCGCCGTCACTTCCGCACGATATTGGTCCCTAAGGTAAGAATAATTTTAAAATTAAGTTAAATTTTAAGGACGATTTTAAATGTAAAAAAAATTAGGAACGAAAAAATTTTTCGACTTATATCTTATTAGAGACCAAAATCGTACTTAACTCATTTTATTAAATGCAATTATCATTATTTATGTTTATTGAAAGTTATTTTTAGTTTAATTTATCAAGTATAAATATTATAATTTTAAAAAATTATCTTTTAAAAATTAATTTTGATAAATTACTTTTGAAAAATAAAAATTCCATCATATATTCATATTGTTTATAGAATTAAATTTCAAATATTTGAATAGAACTACTAATAAAAACGTGTGTGATTCTAAAAAGAATGTGTAATCAACCCTACCCACAATCTAAACTATAATTGGAAAGATGCTTAGATCGAGCCTTAATTTAAGCTCTATATAAAAATCAAATATGTGGCTGGAATTAAGAGGAAACCCATTGTGGTTGACGCACTTCAACCTTCATCAGTGCTAATGCAACCATATCAATAATAAGCTTAATATAAAATTGTATTATGCTCTAGGTCAACCATATCTTTACATTTTTTTAAGGGCAAAACTGAGTGGATTATTATAATTACCATGACAAAATTCAAACCCATAATGGGTTACCACTTACCACCAAGTTACGGTGTTTAATTTATTCAATACATCACGTGATTAACATGTATTTCAATTATATTTATGTTCTCATTTTATCTACTTTGAAATCTAAAGATGCATGTGCTATTAACGTATGCAAATTCATATAAATTTTAGGGTGTTTTTGGACAAAAATTTTTTGAAACTGATTTAATTTAAAACTTAATATCATGAAATTATTTTAGTTTTTTATCCTTTATTTACCACACAAATTTTCATCATACCAATCATTACAATTAGTCAGGGTAAACTTGTGGGTGGCTGGTTTGACCAAAGTTGACCTAGAAGGCTAAAACCACTTGACAACATATGATCTCTATCATCTCTTACTTTTTTTAGATTTAACTATTTTATTAATGATTAAAGGATAAAAATGACTTTTTATATTTTAAACGCAATAAATGATTTTAATTTCAGCCAAATTCTATAATAAAAATAAAGGGATTTTAATTCAGTTATGACCTTATAATGTATATCCTAAACCAATTCAATACCTATTTTTTATCTATTCCAAAAAATTTAATTTTAAAATAAAATCAATTCTAATTTTATTCTAATTCGAGCGCATCCTTAAATATATTCAAGTTTGCTGATTAATGAAATCCTATGATATGTTTTTTTACTAGCAGAGGTGAAGGTCAATTATTAAGGTTTGGAATGGGTTTACTTTTTCAAGAGTAGTTTACCTAAATTAGTTTTCTAAATATATATATTTTTAAATATTTTAGTAATTATATTTGATAAATTAAAATAAAAATATTTTTTATAAGTATATATTATAAGAATTATGTTTGGTAATGAAGATCGGGAATTATGTTTGGTAAACTTACTTTGAAATCTAAAATTATTTTAATAAATATAAATGTAAAAAAAGAGTAAAATGAATGCAAATATTTATTAATATATAAGATTATATTAAATTTTTTATTTTAAAAAATATATAAATTAATTTTGAAAAGCATTTTTATATGTCTTTCAAAAGTATTCTTAATATTTTGAATGTGTGTGAATCCTAATCAAATATAAAATGAGGTGCTTATATATTTTAAAAATTTATAGCTCGTCCTGTTTAGAGTTGAACTCATCCTCACCTGAAATGAATGAAATATATATTGGTTCCGAGAGAATCGGCAGCCATGAGCACCTGTGGCATTCCGACGCTTAAATAAAAAAATATATATATATATGAGATGAGTATAATATTATTTAGAATGAATAATAGTGTTTTTTTTTTTTTTTTTTTTTTTTGGACCATCGTCCTTATAAGATGAATTATATTTGAATGTAATATGGTGCGATTACTTTCTTAAATGTGCTCTTCGTTATTAAGTAGTGAGATTTTCAGCTAACCTTGATTTTGCTAAATATGCCTATTTATAGGGATTTGTTGTTGAACTATAATGGACGGATCACTAAATATTTTACCGAACCGAATCTAAGACTTGATTTAGTAAAATTGTTAATTTTAAAGTAACTTATTAAAATTGGTTATTGAAAGATAGTTTTCTAAAAATTATGGTACCTATGTTTATTAAACCAAACTAAAAATAATTTTTAACAAACACAAACATAAAAAATTGTGTAAAATAGATTTTAAAATTCAAAATGACCATAGTAAATATAAATAGAGAGAAAATTTTGATTGTAAATAAAATTTGACATAAATAATTTAACTATTAGTAAATTTAGATATTTATTAATATATAAAATTATATTAAATTATTTAATTTTAATAAACATATACTAATTTTGAAAAATATTTCTTTAGGTATTTTCAAAAATCTTAAATTTTAAAATTTACAAGTATAGATACATAATTTTCTTATTTATTAAATACGATAAAGTGAAATGTTTATGTTTTGACCGATCGAAAAAAATTTTCTAAACTAATAAGACTATAACGCCTCATTTGGGAAAATTTTAAAGAGACATAAACACCTCACTTCGTATTTAGTAAATAAAAAATTATGTATTTATATTTGTAATTCTAAAAAATTAATTAAAGATGTTTTTGAAAGTATTTAATGAGATACCTTTTATTTAAAATTAGTTTATATTTATTAAAATTAAAAAGTCTAATGTAATTTTATATATTAATAAATATTAAAATTTATCTTTAATTATTAAATTATTGATATAAAATGTTATTTATGATTAAATTTTTTTTCTATTTATATCTATTATGGTTATTTTAATTAATTTTACCAATACAATTTTGTCACATTTGTGTTTATCGAAAGTCGCTTTTAATTTGTTTTTATCAAATATATATTATAATTTAAAAAATTATCTTTTAAAAGACAATATTCATAAATTATTTTAAAAAATAAAAATTTTACTAAAAATTTTGACGGGTTCATCAATTGTTCCAAAAAAAAAAAAAGGTTTATTTAATTATATCATTTGACCGTCTATTTAAAAGTTAGTCTACATCGTTAATAAGCATTGCAATAAGGCAAATTTTAGAAAGATTATTTTTCTTTTCCCATGAAAATAAATCTAAAAGGTAACAAGAAGTAGTGCTAATCTCCACTAATAAATTATCAATTTCAAGTTTGATTCATTTTACCATATTATATATATTATTATTTAGCAAAGCTTATTAATATTTAGTAAATATTTTATATTTTAATTAATTAAAAAGTTTTAAATTTGAGTTTTATTAGAAATAAAAAATATTTTTTTATAGGTTATATATGATGAATGAAAGTCATTTTAGAAAATAAAATTTATGCACTAACTACGTACTTTCATATTCTCATCATATATGTAATAAACCAGTAGAAAAAGAATCGTGCATTATTTTGTCATATTAAGAAAATATTTCTTACAAAAATTTAATTTTAAAAGTAAATCATCCAATGACAGTATCAATATCACAAAAAACATACTAAGAAGTAAATTACTAATCAAAATTAATCACATTTATATCAAACTTCTACCTTTAGTTGTTTAGCACAAGAAAATATTTACAATAATCCAAAAATAATAATATACTTATTCCTTAACATTTACACATTATAACAAAAAACTATCTCAATGACATGCTGCTTTATGCACACTATTTTAATTTTAAAGGTGTAAATATCATCTCCCTGACAAAAATTTTTCCATCCAGGTCCAAACTTATATTAATTTTTTCGTGTTTATATTCATTAAAATATCAGAAAGCAAAAAGAGTGAAAGAAAAAAAGAAAGAAGAGTAAGCTACAAGTTAAATAGTTATATCATATGCACCACTAACTCACCTACTCTCCTTGGCTAAAACTTCTTTTGACATTCTCACACTAAAGACCAGAAAGAACATCAATGTACCTAATCAGTGAGATCAGCTTGACAATTTCCAAAGTTAATTTCTGTCAAAATTAATGTCGCATCTATAATAAAAAGTTAACACAATAATTCATATGAAATTGAACTTAATTAGGATGGAACATATTGCTATAATATGCATAAATAGTGACAAATTATTATCTTTTTCTATAATATTATATTATAATTATAATTATTATCTGAACGATTACAAGGATAAAAAAGAAAAAAAAGCACATGTAAATTAAAAGAAAGCCACTCAGATAAAGATGTCTGCTGTCAGGGTTAAGATTTAGAGTTCTTAAAATTTTTTATATATATATATAAAATAGGGGTATTTTATTTTATTTTTTAATAGAGATATTGTAATAATTTTTTATAAGAAATATTAATTTAGATTGGTTCAAAATTAATTTATTAGTTTTTTGATAAAACTGATTTGTCCTCTCTGATTTTAGAAAAAATAACATAATTTAACTGGTTATATGTATTAAATTTTAATTATTAAAAAATATCCTTAAAAAAAGACGTTTTTAAAATCTTTATCTGAGTGGCTCCCAAATTAAAAACCATAATGCTAGGAAGGAAAAAAAAAGTCGAAACTTATCTTAATTAGCATTTATTAATTATTACAACATTTAATGAATGTTAAACACGACAAGTTCTGTTTATTGCTAATATTTTTTGGTTATGAAACATTTTCGAATTATAAATTATAATTGTATTTGATAATTTGATAATTATAAATTATAATTGTATGATTTGCATAAAAAGTAACTATCTACAAATTTATTTTTTTCAAAACAATGAATCAACTATTTTGTCAAAATACATCAATTCATGTTAGCAGTGACCATATATCTGTTTGATCACGCGTTGAAGCATACTTAAACGACACTACACTACACAGCAGAAAAATCTTTGTGAAATGTGAAGTGAATCTGCACACCGATGGAAAATCGATTGAAAAAGGAGGAAATGAAAAACAAAAATGGCATATTTGTTGTTCATATATATGTATATATATATGGGACCACCGTCCATTAAATCGTTGCATGCATTCGATTCTTCCAGAGATAGGCTTCTATCAATAAAAACCAAAACAAGGAAAAACATTATGAAAAAAAAAAAAAAAACCATCTACATCAATCTGATCATTGATTCTCACAAGCCCAAATTCTTATAAATTTTTGGGCCCCATCTCATCAGAAAAAAGGATTTTCAAAATTGAGTTACAATAATCATCTCAATTATCTTAAAATAATTTGACCATGCATGTTCAAATATAAAATATTTTACTATTAATTAAATTATAAAAGGGGTCCTACTAGTATAGACGATTATGCAACAAAAGAAATTTTATATTTTAATATGATCAAATGAATTATCCAAGTAAAAGAATGCATTATTTTCGTTACGATTCAACTTCATCTCACGGAATATATGCTTAATTAGGTTATGAAATATTCAAAGAGTGAAGCTTGATGCAACTATATGGGAAAAATGAAAACGAAGCACACTAAGCACGTGCTCTATTTTGTAATCAAGTGAAAGACTAAAGGCTACTTACTTTTTATTTATGGATCTTGTTCTTGTTGTTTGTATGTGTGTGAAAGGATAGATTGCATAATTAACATTCAATGGATGCGGCAATGTAAATCATATTCGAATTGACAATGGTGGGTGAAATTATTTCAAGTCTTTAATTTCTAGACAAATATAAATATGACATGACAACACTCACGATTGCATAATACATTAAAACTTTGGCTTTAAAAAAAAAAAGCACTAAGGCTATATTGTCTTTTGGCTGGGAAAAAAATCTAGAAAATTTTCATATTCGAATGATATTTTTTGTGTATCTTACAAAAAAAAAAAAAAAATCAATCTTTTAAAACTTTGTTCATTTTTTTTTAGATACATACAGATAGATAATGGAATTGTTTCTCATACAAGCTTAATGTTAAAAATATATTATAAAAGAAATTAGGTAAATCACGCATATAAATTAAACTAATAATTACTATTGTGCGCATGCCCTACATTATTTTTTTACTGTATTTCTAAATTCTATCCTCTTGTTAGGGTTTTCAGGAATTAGTGTAAATCGTTCTTACCAATAATTATGATATTTCGGAAAAAAGTTATTAAAGGACTACATATAAATCGTTTTAAGCAAAAACAATTTATCAAAGAAAAAAATGCTCATATAAATCGATCTAAGCTAGAACGATTTGTTAGGAAAAAAAACTTACAAGAAGAGTATTTTAAAAAAAATTGGGTGAAGAATGAAAACTTTCACTAAATTAATCGATATTTGTCTTGCACATTTTTTTTTTTTTTGACATTCTCTCTTATAAAAAAATCCATTTTCACTCTTCATTCAAAAACATCCTTTACTATAATATTATCTAAAAAAAATAAATTTCTATAAGTCTTTTTTCCTTGATAATTTGTAATAGAGAAATGTGAGTTTTGAGATGGGTTAAAGTGGGTATGGAATTTCGAACGAAGGAGAGAACTATTCCAACAGGAGTTAGAGTTACTCAACCAACTTCATGACCGGTTACAGATTATAAAATTATTGGTTGGTAGAGAAGATATAGTTGTATGGAAATTTGACAAAAAGGTATTTTTTTCACTAACTTATTTGTGCAAGTGTTGCAGAAAGAGACTCTCTTGGAGGACATCACAAGTTACAGCTTCACTAGTACCATATGGAGAGACTTGGTTTTCTTCAAAGAGTTAAACTTTTTGCATGGTTCGTTTTAGTAGGCAGGGTCAACACGAAAGAGAGATTGAGTAGTCTCGAGATTATTAATCATAATGATAATATCTGTGTTTTGTGTAAAAAGATATAGAATTTGTGCATCATTTGTTTTTTAGTTGTGAGTTTATGTGACAGGTGTGGTGCGCTTGATTGACGTGTGCTGATAGAGCTTGAACCATGTCGGGGACTGTTAAAGAGTCTTTTGAGAGTTGCTGGATTGGAGTACCAGATTGTAAGTCTGAGCAAAAGAAGTGGTTGATAGGCTTCTTTACGGTTATCTGAAATATTTGGTTAGTTGGAATGGAATAGTAGAGTATTCTAGAATTCAGAGACAGGTGTTGAAGAAATCAAGACTAGGTCGTTTTTGAGTTACAAAGATTGGTGTAGTGTTGATCCGTTTGGTTGTTGATGACAATGTCGGAAATAACAACGGATTATACTTTTTTTTTTGTTTATTGTCTTGTGTTTTGTTGTGCTCTTTATTCCTACATATTCCATTTCAGTGTGTTGAACTCTTTTTATTAAAAAAAAAAAAGTCTTTTTTCCTTGGTAAATCATTTTGGTTTAGAACGATTCATATGACCATTCCTTTTAATAAATTTATTATTTAGAACGATTTATTTAATTTCTGTCTTTTTTGTTCTTGGTAAATCGTTGTTGGTGAGAATGATTTACACTGGCCATCAGTAATAAATCATTATAGCTAAAAGAGGATAGAAATGATGAGAAATTTAAAACTATTCAACACAAACGCGTAATACTATTGTTGGTTTAATTTGTAGATATAATTTACCCAAAAACATATATTTTCAATAATATTATGCTTGAAAATATTATATTCGAGTAATATAAAAAAATTGTTTGCTCTCTGTTACAAATGGTTGTGAAATATTATTTTTCAATATTGTCAAGAATAAATTAAGTTATGTTATTTTATTATACATATTTCTGTTAATAAATTCTTAATTTTCAAAATAATTTTAATTTTTATTAAAAAAAATCAGTCTTTTTTATAAGGGTGATAACAAGGTTAATTTTTACCCTATCCGATTCCATCTTACCCTACAATTATTCATATAAAACTCATACCGTTCCTACTCGCAAGTAGTAAAAATCTATATCCTAACCCGTCCCATATTAATTATTAAAATCTAACAAACAAAATTAAATTTTAAAATTTATATAACCATAATTATATACATAACATAAATTAAACTAAAAAGTTAAAAATGATAAAATATCAAATAATATTATTAATCACAAAATGTTAGCCTCCTAGTATTCTCCTCTAAAAATACCACTTCTTTATCACTCTGTTGATGTAATTATAACTAGGATTTAATTAACTTGTATTCTAACTTCTAAGAATGTATATTATGATTAACAAATTGATAATTTTTTTATTAAAAATATAAAAAAATTAAGTTTTCAATGTATTTTTGTATTTATTTAATTTTGTTAATAATAATTTTATTACGTTTCTTTAGGACACATGTTAGTTAAACTTTTATAATTATAATCTTACAAGAAAATTTTTTTATACTTATCATCATATGTAAACGGTTTAGTAGGTATTTGTTTCAAAGTTAAAAGATATATTCTAGTTTAAAATAAATTATTGGATTTTTTTAAATATTTTCAAAATTAATAAATGACAAATATATTTAATTTTTACTAAACACATTTTTGATAATAAACTCTCAATATCAATAAAAGAAAGAGTTTTTTTATAAGAAATATAAGAATTGAGAGATATAATAGTAATTTTATATTTTAATCTTTAATTTATTCCTTTAACATGATAATATTAAATATCCATTTCTTTGGACAGGAATAAAAATTTCAAGTTTTGGTAATAAATTGTTTCTCGGAATAAATTATTCCTAAGAATTAAAATTTTAAATTTTAAATAAATATGAGAAAATAATATTTTCATAGACAATTTTTTAAGAATAAATTAAAATTCCTTAAAACAAATGTTTACTTATATAATTATTTGGAACGCAAGACAATGTTTTGCTTTAAGTTTTTCCTTATACTTTAGTTTTGTAGCTATAGAAATATTTCTCCTATAACATTAATCAAAGAGGGTAGAATTTTCTTTTTTGTAATTACGCTACTTGTCCACAATCTAAATTTTTAAGAAGCTATAGCACATTAGCACGGATAAAACATTTTCATAATGCATTAGTCAATATATATAGTGACAATAGGACGACAATAAGTGCGTGGTATTATGACAGTTTATTTTGTAGTGTCCCTAAATCTTATCGAGACAAAAAGAAAATGTTTTTAACTTTTTATAGGATTTTAGGGTTATATACCTATAGGCTTTTTTTTCCCCTCTACACCTTTCCTGCTATCATCACTAAAACTTAACTTTCTTAGTGTATGGGGATTTAGAGAGATTCTTAAGTATAAAAAAAAAAACTAAAATATTTGGACGGAACATAATGGTAATTGTAATATCTTTAAATTAATTTTTACTGTATCTCAATCGTTCAAATCAAAACAAGACACTAGAAATTAATTAATTTCTTATTATTATATCCCACTACAAGAAAAACGTTGAGTATCGTCGAATTGAGCATCGCAGAATAATAGCAGATTTATCGTCGGATTTACTGACAGTAACCATGTCAAATTCGTAAGGTTAAGTAACTACCAGCAGATTATTTTTTTCGACGATAAATCTGCCGGTAATATTTGAAAGAAAAATAAATTAGATTGGTGCGTCATTTACCGACAGAATAATTGAATTTAGTGAAACGATGTATTTTGGTAACCCGCGATAGTTTGCAGTTAGAATTTTTTGATGGTAAATTAGACGATAAAAGGGGCGTAAATTCAAATCACGAACCTCTTTTCCCTCATTCGAATCCTCACTGCCATCACCTCCATTCTCTCTCTCTCTCTCTCTCTCTCTCTCTCTCTCTCTCTCTCTCTCTCTCTCTCTCTCTCTCTCTCTCTCTCCATCATCTGCTGCCATCGCAACTTTGGCGACCAAGGCTGCAACATCCACTTCTTCCCTTATTTCTTGCTCTGTTCTTCGATCACTATAGGTTCTTGAGCAACTCTTTTCTAATTCCTTTAATTTTAGTTTAATTTAGTTTAGGTTTGAGTTGAATTTCAATTTTAATTTTGAATCAGTTTCAAAGTTAGTTCAATTTAGGTTAGATTCAATACATTAGGTTTTGAATTGTTGAAGTGTTTGGAATTTTTTAATTTTATTATTTTCTGCGTTGATGACTGTTTTGCTGAGATTGTTTGATAATTGTTTAATTTTAGTTTAATTTAACTTAGGTTTGATTAGAATTTCAATTTTAATTTTGAATTAGTTTCAAAGTTAGTTCAGTTTAATTATCTAATCTTAGTGGATTTAGGTTGATTAAGTTAGGTTAGATTCAATAGATTAGATTTTGAATTGTTGAAGTGTTTGGACTTATCTAATTGTTTAGTTGCTGCATTGATGATTGTTTTACTGAGAAATTGTTGTAGAGATTGTTTGATAATTTGATATTTGCAGATATCTCGACAGGTAGAAGTGCTGCGGATTAGGCTGCTGGTCGTAGTCGGAGTAGAGGGAGGATTTTTTCCGATACCCCTGGGACTTCTGGATCCTCTCCCTATACTCCGACCACCTTGACGATGCCACATGTTGCGAATTTAACGAACCAGCCGTTCATCATGTCCCTAACCCCAACTATCTTTATTTTAAAATATTCAAATTCAAAAAGTCTTTAGTTATTTATAAAATGAATAATGCTATAGAACTAATACTATTATAGTCAATTTTAATCAATATTATATCAGGTGTCAAACAAGTTTAGTATGAAACCCACACTATAAAAAAATTCGAAGATTAAAATGATGTAATTAGTTTTAAAAGTAATATTTTAATACATCTATGTTTAATGATTTTTATATTTTGTTGAATTATAATTATATATAAAAATAAAAAAGAATAATAAATGTAAAATTTAGTAAAAAAATTATAATTAGAAAATTAGGATTATGATTGATTTAGCCACCAAATAGTCTGGCCATTATCAACAACGGAAAATTTGGTTACTAACGCTTGGTCACTAATTAGCGACTGGAATATTGGTCGCTAACTAGTGGCTGATTTCCTCAGCAACCGATTCAACGACGAAAAATTTGGTCACTATTTAGCAACCGATATTATTTGGTGAAGGTTTGATAGCGTTGGTTGAAAATCGGTCACTAAAATCAATCGCTAATGATTAACAACCATCTTCGGTCGATGTTTTAAATTTAGCGACCAAGATTTTAGTAACTACTAGAACCAGTCACTAAATCAATCGCTAAGGGTTTAGCAATCAATTTTCAAGAAAAATTGCTCGTTATATTAATAATTTCTTGTAGTGCCACTAAATTGAATTTTTGTTGAGTTTGAATTTTGGATGCTTTTGTTTTTAAGAGTTTCAAATATTTTTTTATATTAAATGTTGGCTGCAATGTTGTACAAAGTATTTGATAGAAGAAAAATGGTATGATAATTCATATTCATTCAATGTAAAATTTAAAATAATATTTAAATTTACTGCAAAAAGATCAAAATTGTGTAAACAAACTAAACATTAATACACAGCGTTTATTTTTTTTTCTTATCAAATTTTCTGTATTGATTAAAACTTAATTAAAATATGAATTCAAATGAGTATGAATTATATATTTATTTACTTATCGGGTTTGAATTGAGATTAATATATAGTTCGACTTTAATCCTATGGGTTCATAATGGCTTAAAATTTGGCTTGATAATACCTTTTTGTTTTTATTTTTAAATTCTTTTTAACGACACTAAAAGTAAGGCTTTATTATTCACTATACGAAGCTAGAAAAACAAGATGTATCATATATCGAAAGGGACACTAGGAAAGAAAGGTGGAGGATCACACAACAGAACCACAACTTTCAAGACCTGATACCTTTCTATCAAGGACATGTGAAGCAACATTAATATTCCTGTTTACATAAGAAAAATACCCCACTAATAACAGATAGAGGTGAAATAACAAAATTCATATGTGGTTTGATTTAAAGTTTACGTGTCCAAAATATTTCATTATAAAATATAAAAATAGGTGATAATTTTACCCAAATTAAATATTTAACGAGATATTAAAGCGATAGACCAACACTCAAATTGAAGTCCCAAATACAACAAGATAATCTTTTACCTACTAAATTAATTGTTAGTGTATAATTCAATTTCTTTATAAATGAGAGTAACTAAAAATAACGCAACACTACTCCACCAATATTACAAGAGAAAATATACTAATAGAGTGCCTTTTTTATTGTGTTTATGAACTTAAACTAAACTCTATTTATAATAGTTTTCTTATCTTCAATGTTAATGCATATGAGTTGCCAATTACTACAATCATAATTACTTCCTACAAGTAGGAAAGATAATGGATTTCTAAAAGGCCAGGAGGTCCCGTTTTTCATGACACAAAAATGTAAGATTTCGAATTTTTAAAAATTAAATAATTAATTATTTATGAATTATTATATTTATTAAAATTTTATTTTTTTAAAAAATTATTTTTTAAAAAATAATTAAATAAAATTTTATAATTATTAAAGTTTAATTTAATTATAATTTATTCTATTAATTTAAAGTATTTATTAAAAATTATTTTATAGATAAAAAAATTAAGTTAATTTTTATAATTATTATTATTATTATTATCATTATTATTATATTATTTTTTTATCATAACACTAATCTATATATATATATATATATATATATATATATAAAAGGACACATAACTACAAGAGATACGGTAGATAGCGGCACTTTATTAGAGGCGGTTAAAAACAGTTGTTATATTTTTAATTTTGTAACGATTTTGTAGGAAATTTGAGAAAAGCCGCTAGATGTTCTAATTTGCTGTGGTTTTGGGGAGAACAACCGCTATTTATTTATTTTTTCTTTTAGGTATTCGACCTACTCTTCTTTCTCAAATATCTATCTCATTTTGACTTTTTTCCGTCCAAGTTACAGAACCCGGTTCTTTTCTCTACGGCTTCCTTCACCGCCTTTGCTCCTTTCCCAAGTTCTCTCGTCCTCGCATAAACGCTAGCCCCTCTGTTTCCTCTAGTTTGTCAAATCTGCTCACCATCTCATCCGCAAAGTGCTGTGCCTAATTCGAATTTACTGCCGCTGCACGAGCGTCCTGCTACTGTCGCCTCCAACCTCTGTTGCCTCCACCGCTGGCCATAGCAGATTTTTCTCCTTCACCCCTTTTTTTGCTAGGTTTCACGTTTTTACAAGAGGCGAAAGGCTCCTCACCCAATCCAAACCGTACTTCTGACCTAGATCTGCTCACTGTTCATGCCTTCCTCTTCTGCTCTGCTCCTTTGCTTCTGGTTTGTTCTTTTTTATTTTATTTGTTCTGGATTTTTTGTTCACTCTGAATCTCTGAATCTAGTTTTGCTTTTGGTTTTTTTTCACTAATTTGATTGCTTTGCTTCAACAAAGAAGAAGAGAAAGCTCAATAGAGAATCTATCTATCATTTTTCATTCGATATCTAAACCAAGTTTTAATTTGCAGTGTTAGAATAATTTTTGCAAATATTTGCTACTAAGTTTCAATTTGCTGATATGCCGTCCACCGGCGGGTCACGCATTCTCGAAGGATACCTGTAGCCGTTCAACGCAACCGCCGTAAAAAGGGCGAAGGAGCTTGGCGCCATTGTTGTTGGAAAGACTAATCTAGATGAGTTCGGTATGGGTAGCACCACTGAAGGTTCTGCATTTCAGGTTCTTCAATTTTCTTTAATGTTTAATTTCAAGAATTTGCGATTCTGTTCTAGAACTAGCTTATAGTTAATTTCGTGCTGAGCTTACTTAATTATATTGTATTGTATTGCATTGCATTTTGTTTTAATTGTATGGATTGAAGTCTATGTCTGTTCTTTCCATGTTCCAATTTGGGTGAAATGAATTGGGTAACTTTTTCTAAACAATTTTCTTTTTAGTTTCATTTTGAGATAGTGAGTGCAAACTTCACTGCAGATAGAAATTAAGCTCAATTTTATTGTTGAAATTTCTGAATTGAGAGATCTTTAGATACTATACACCTGCTACATGGTTCTAAAACCATGGTTGCATTGCTGGTACTCATGGATGTGGTGTAATTTGGCTAAGCTTTATGAGGTCTGGATTCTAGTGTTCTTGCTATGGCCCATTTATAACTGAGATTGATTTACTCAGTTGATATGTATGTTCATTCAATAGGTCACAGCCAATCAATGGGATCTTTTTAGGGTGCCAGGAGGATCATCAGGAGGATCGGCAGCTGTAGTTTCTGCCAAGCAGTGTGTGGTATCACTGGGAAGTGATACTGGTAAAAGCGTGAGACAGCCAGCATCTTTTTGTGGTGTTGTAGGTTTGAAGCCAACTTATGGCGTATGCGTCTTCACTTGATACTATTGGTTGCTTTGGTTCATCAGTCGCTGATGCTGGGATTATCCTTCATGCAATTGCTGGTCATGATAGATTTGATGCTACCTCAAGTAATCAAGTAAGAGTTCTTTTATATTTGGTATAATTGTTATATCTCATCTAATCTGCTGTTGTTAGCTAAAGTTGTCAAAGGTATTGGCATAATTTGTCTATAAGATGGGCAGTTGCTGAAATCATTGCAAGTGTTTATTTATGTATATCTTGTTATTAAATCGTTTAACAGTCACTTTTTATTCTTGTGTTGATATATGCCTTCAAATTTACCATTGCTGATATATTTTCTGTAATCTATGAAATGCAGGAACTTAACTCTAGTAGACAGAGGATGAGTCTTGAAAACCATTGGTACACATAATAGCTACTATTTTCATTTTCTCTGTTATGTTTTATTGATTGAAAGTTAAATTTATTTTCATCTAGCTAAGGAAACTTCAGCTTGAACTAGGAGGCAAAAATGGCATTCTAAAAGCTATGAAATTAGAATTGACGGTTAGTTTAGCTCATAGTCACTGTCCTAGTTGATGAATTGGCAAGTGAGCAAGTACAAAAGGCTTAATTATGTTTTTTACTGTCAAATATTTCTATGCTAGGCAAAAGAGAAAACAGAAAAGTTGCATGAAAGTATTGGAAATGAGATAAAAGAACTTCCATCAGAGAACTTAGAAGTTCTTCCTTCACCATATCTCTCTCTTCCACTTGAGAGCATTGTCAAAATTGTTAGGTATATGTTCATAGAACTATCCTAACTAAACTTAGGAGATTTAACCAATATAGACATTTTTACTTTACATGTACATTTCTCAGAGCAAATATTAGTCTTGAGAATACTGCAGAAGTTTAATATTGAATTTTATCCACTTGATTGTGTTAAGCTACTTATCTATGCCTCAAACTTTGTATATTCTATGGCTTACCAATACTAATCTACCTTTCTTAGGTGTTTAAGCATAATAGAGAATGTGGATGGAAGACAAATAAATTAGCACCATGTCTAGATCCATGTGTGGTTTGTCTAGAAAAGAGGTTTATGGTTGCTGTAGAAGGTATTCTCCTTTTATATTGAATGACAAATAAAATATTATTCTGTAAACAAAATAGATTATAGTAAAGAAGAATGGTCTAAATTATTGTAAGTAGTCAGTTTTTTTCATAAGCCTATGTATGAAATTGTGGCGGTTCAAAATCGTCGCATTTTTTTTAAAAAACCTACATAGATTTGCAGCGATTTTAAAATTGCTACAATTTTTTTTAAATCCAGTGACCAAATAGCGGCGGTTTTGCAACCGCCGCAAAATCAATTATCTAACTTGTAGCGGTTGTGCCAACGGTTCATTGGAATCGCCGCAAAATCAAATCTCCACCCCCTAATAGGCGACGCTTGTGGAACTGCTGGAATTTTATTTCGTGATGGTTTAAAACCGCCGCAAATCCTTAAATAAATCGCCGCTATTCGGCATGTCTCTTGTAGTGCACTTTAATTATCATATAAATTCCATTTTTTTCTTTCCTCCACCGAAATCAAGAGGCAAAAGAAAAAGAAAGAAACGTGTTTATATGTATATATATAACCTAAGCTTGACATCTAATCATTTTATTTAATAACCAATGACATCTAAATCTCTCCATGTGTAGCATTTTCTCTTAAATTATGATTTAGTAGTACCTATCAGCCTTGCATGCTTGATTTTTGGGCAAGGCAAGAGAGAAAGAATTGAGAGAGAGAAAAGAGAAACCGTGAACTTCCTTAGGGCTTTCGAGTTCGATTTCTTGCAATCCACAACCCCAATCAAAAATTTAATTCAGTAAAAGTGTTCGTATCCTCCTCCTCTACACGTTGGCGTTACTTTTGTCCGGTAGAAGTTGACGGTGACGTATCTCCTCTTCCCCTTGAGTTCGGCCAATTTGAATTTTAGGAAGCACAGACGATTTCTGACGTTTTTCTCTTCAGCTGCTCGGTCAGAAAGCTTCTCCAAAGTTTTCGTTGTTTTGATTTCATACGGAGGTAGGGGGTTTCGTTTTAAAATTAACAGTTTTTAATTTAAGAATGCCAAAAAGCTTATTGAGTAATTACAAATAATTGATACATGTTTTGTATGTCTAATTGATGAGAAATGGTTGTGTTGTGATTGAGAATGTTGATAAATTTGGTGTTGCTTGTTAAATTGAAATATGAATTGAGTTTGAATTGAGATTGTGATTGATGCTGGAATTTATAGTTGTGGAAGTGAATGGTAATTGATTCTGGTGTTGGTATGATGGTGATTAAGTGTTGATGAAAGGTTGGTAAACTGTCGAGAAATTATAAAAGTGAGGGAGTCCGTAAGGGTGGTGAAGTCAAATTTTAAGGGGAGATTATGTCCGTATTCTTGTAAAAACAAATGAAAAAGTGATTTTGTTTTGAAAAACTAATTATATATATATATATATATATATATATATATATATATATATATATATATATATATATATATATATATATTAAAAAATGATCTTTGTATTGGAAATCCGATTTATAAACCTATTTTGAGAAAATGATCTTATGTTGAAAAAGATCTGGTTGCATATTTACTCATATTGAGAAAAAGGTTTTGTATTCAAAGTTTGAGTTATAAATTTATATTAAGAAGTGACTTAAGTTTTGAAACCGTTGGAAATAGTTTGAGAAAATATTGGTTTGACATATTAGTAATTATCGGTTTGATTCAATAGCAAAAGAACTGAAAGCACGACAAGAGAACCGCCTCTTAGCTGCGCCAAATTACCAGCGTTCTCAGAAAATGCCGCAGGTCAAGTGAGCTGCTGCGGTTCATGTTGCGTTCCCAGGCTCCGCTCCTAATGACCCCGAATTGGTGGCTGTTTTGGACCCGAACCGCATCTAATAACTTGGTGGGGGAGGGGTTGTTCCATTAAGATACCCCAACTAAAATAATTTGGTGCATTTTACCTTTCCCCTTTTGGCGCGAACCCTAGCAGAGCAAAGGCCATAATCGCTGGTCTCCTTCCCCCGCCGTCGTGTCTCATCCCTCCGCCAGTCCCAGCCGCCACGTCCGTGTCGTCGTTCTTCCCCTTGACTGGTCGTCTACATCCGCTGTGTAGCTCCCGCGCCCGAAGGTAAAGTGAAAAGGGAGTCTTCTCCTTCTTCTATGCACATCCGTGCCGTCCTCGGCGGACACTCCAACCATCCGTCCCGGTCTCATCGTCGGCAGCCCTCCCCCTTGCCCTTGCCCTATTGTGCGTTGCCGATTGTACACTCTCCCCTCTCTCTCGTATGTTCCTCTCCCTTGTCCCCATTTAATTTCAGTTACTGTTGATAAATTAATTTTCCATCAATTTAATCTCTGTGCCGTCTGAATTTATGGTTTGAACAAGATTGATCGAATTAATTGTGCCCAATATTTTATTCCCTAATTTAACATTCAGATTTAAGTTTTTCCCAATTTTCTGAACCCCTGGGTCTCTTGTATCTTCGCTTTACTCAATCTACATGAACCTTAGATTTCAATACATCCTTTTGTAACTGTAGATTGCTATAATGCCAAAGTTAAATTTCATAAAGTTTATTGTTACACATAGATTTCATTACATGCATGGTCTTGTAGCTGTTGAATGGTGATGTGTGAAAACTTCATGCTAGTGACTTACCCCTTGCACATACATTTATCCCGATGTTATAAGTAGTGTTAATTTATTTTGAAAATTTAATTGACGTTAACTACCTTAGTTTAGTATTTTTTTCTGTGGAGGTTGTAATTTCGATTGAAATAAAGTGATTTGAGATGTGCTCCTCCCCGCATTATGTCTCTGACTTCTAGATTTATTTTTATTGATTAAACCACAGATCAATATAAAAACTATCATATTGATAGCAGGGGTAAGTATGTGCAAATCACTAATTGTATATGCCATCTTGGCCCTCTCCTTCTACCTGAGAGTTTCTTAACATGTCAAATTGCAGGGCTAGGTATATCCCTAGTGAATGGGTGAATACACTTGACAAGGTAGAGATTAGAAATGAATGTATGAGAGGGGAACTATGGCATTGTCTGATACGAATAAATATACCTTTATATATATACTCATTGTAATATGATTACCTTTAGTATAGTGTACTTGGATGATGAACCCATTTCATATGATTAGTTTACTCAGAATAAAAAAGTGAATATGGTTGTAAAATTGGTCCACAAAGTGTAAAATGGAAATGGAAATAGCTGTTTAAAATGTTAATTAATCTTTCATAATAGCATGTGTTTGTTTTCCTTCCGTTTTATTTACTGAGTTCAATGGTCTTGAGAGAGTGATGATTTATAATATGCAACAACAAGGTATAAATAGGATCATGCAGATATATGTCAGTGTCAAATGAGTAATTAATTAGCATCTGTGTAAGTGTAATACATCGTTAATACTCACATTTAAAAAAAAAACAAAAAAATTGGTGCTTTGGAATGAAAGGTTAGACCAAATGACAGAATAAGGTAAAAACAAAACAAAGTTTTATGCTAATTTTTCAAAACTTATTCTTTTATGTGCTGTGTAATCGAAGAACACTCCATCATTATTATGTGTCTTCGAATTTCACCACCAATACATAAATATAGATATGCAGAAAGTACTAAGCCATCTAGCTTTCTACACTAGAAGACAATATTGACATTATTGTTCCAATTTTATTTCTTCAAAAGTTGTGTATCATTACTTTGATCTCAAAGTGTTTCATGATTTATTGAACAGTAGAAGCTAAGTGCGTGCGTGTGTCTTTTTTCTCAAATTAAAACACCATTATGATTTTAATTTTCTGCATTAAGATCAAGAAATTTTATATTGGTTTTAAAAAAAAGCATGCACTTGAATGTCCTGCTATTTAACTATTTTCATAATAATGCTCTATGATAGTTGAATGATAGATATTCACGATGGACATGAAATAAAATTGTCGTGGCAGTTCAAACTATGATTCCGAGAGGGAAAAAAATACAAATACAAATTCTTTATGTGCTATTTATTTTAACTATTAAAAACATACATACCACTTGTTTGCTTAAATATGTTACCTGAAACTATTTTTCTTTTACTAAGATCTTAGATCGATTCAATATTATAAATTGATTCATTAAGAATGTTATTTACATTCTCCTAGTTGTGGCCCACCGTGTGACATTCTTGGCAATTGGTATATTGTACCAGCCACATAATGATGGCTTTGAGTTTCTCCAAAAGGCATGCCTTCTAATTCGGCTCTTTCAAAACCTCAATGCTACTTGGGTCCCTCGCTTTAATTAGTGGTAAGAGTTATCCAATTGTTTTTAAGTTGACAGAATAGTTCACAAATCACAATGGTGGTGCAGTTCTTGTTGTAAAGCAAAGTACTCCTACTAAAGTTTTTTACTCTAGGCACAATTTTGTTTCTATTTGGTCCTCATTTTATTACAGGGCTACTTAATGGTTTTACTTTGGAAGAATACTTTATATATCGCTTGAAAATAATTGGTCACCCTTCTTTTATGGCCAAAATTTTTGCATATATAAATCTATATATTATTATAAGGTTCCTCTCTCCTATAACAAGTACAGACAAGAAGCTGTCGCACCAAATACTGCATGAGCTGAAGGTAAGAAATGGATTTAAGAATCAATTAAAGTACACTATATATTTAGAAGCCTGATGAGCGGATAATTGATATGCTTTTTGGCATTGTTTTTAGTATGTTTTTAGTAGAATCTAGTTACTTTTAGGGATGTTTTCATTAGTTTTTATGTTAAATTCACATTTCTGGACTTTACTATGAGTTTGTGTATTTTTCTGTGATTTCAGGTATTTTCTGGCTGAAATTGAGGGACTTGAGCAAAAATCAGATTCAGAGGTTGAAGAAGGACTGCTGATGCTGTTGGATTCTGACCTCCCTGCACTCAAAGTGGATTTTCTGGAGCTACAGAACTCAAAATGGCGCGCTTCCAATTGCGTTGGAAAGTAGACATCCAGGGCTTTCCAGCCATATATAATAGTCCATACTTTGCCCGAGTTTAGATGACGCAAAAGGGCGTTGAACACCAGTTCTACGCTGCAGTCTGGAGTTAAACGCCAGAAACACGTCACAAGCCAGAGTTGAATGCCAGAAACACGTTACAAACTGGCGTTCAACTCCAAGAATGACCTCTCCACGTGTAAACTTCAAGCTCAGCCCAAGCACACACCAAGTGGGCCCCGGAAGTGGATTTATGCATCAATTACTTACTTCTGTAAACCCTAGTAGCTAGTTTAGTATAAATAGGACTTTTTACTGTTGTATTAGACATCTTGGGACGTCTAGTTCTTAGATCATGGGGGCTGGCCATTCGGCCATGCCTGGACCTTCATCACTTATGTATTTTTTAATGGTAGAGTTTCTACACCCCATAGATTAAGGTGTGGAGCTCTGCTGTTCCTCATGAATTAATGCAAAGTACTACTATTTTTCTATTCAATTCAACTTATTCCGCTTCTAAGATATTCATTCGTACTTCAATATGAATGTGATGAACGTGACAATCATCATCATTCCCCCACGAACGCGTGCCTGTCAACCACTTCCGTTCCACCTTAGATTGAATGAGTATCTCTTGGATCTCTTAATCAGAATCTTCGTGGTATAAGCTAGATTGATGGCGGCATTCATGAGAGTCCGGAAAGTCTAAACCTTGTCTGTGGTATTCCGAGTAGAATTCAGGGATTGAATGACTGTGACGAACTTCAAACTCGCGAGTGCTGGGCGTAGTGACAGACGCAAAAGGATAGTAAATCCTATTCCAGTATGATCGAGAACCTCCAGATGATTAGCCATGCAGTGACAGCGCATCGGACCATTTTCACAGAGAGGATGGGATGTAGCCATTGACAACGGTGATGCCTCCAGATGATTAGCCATGCAGTGACAGCGCATCGGACCATTTTCACAGAGAGGATGAGATGTAGCCATTGACAACAGTGATGCCCTTACATAAAGCTAGCCATGGAAAGGAGTAGGATTGATTGGATAAAGACAGCAGGAAAGCAGAGGTTCAGAGGAACAAACGCATCTCTATACGCTTGTCTGAAAGTCTCACCAATGATTTACATAAGTATTTCTATCTTTTCTATTTATTTATTTATTATTAATATTCGAAAACTCCATAACTATTTGATATCCGCCTGACTGAGATCTACAAGATGACCATAGCTTGCTTCATACCAACAATCTCCGTGGGATCGACCCTTACTCACGTAAGGTTTTATTACTTGGACGACCCAGTGCACTTGCTGGTTAGTTGTATCGAAGTTGTGACAAATTATGAATTAAAATTAGAGCACCAAGTTCTTGGAGCCATTACCAGGGATCACAATTTCGTGCACCAAAGCCCCATTTATAATTCACCATTACCATTATATTGCAAGCCAAGTTTGAAGGAATTCTAGTTGATATACCATTTGCTACATTCCTCTTGAGCAAACTTAAACAAAAGTAAGACTCAAGGAGTCTTTTGCTCTGCTTTAGGTAGTTTGTTCATTTAAATTGAACTTTTTCAATGTTCGAATCCTGAATTTTCTTACATTAAATATGTGCTTGTATTTGCATTTGCTATGGTGAGATTCACAAGGCATAAATGAAAATATTTAACAATTTTTTGAATGTGTAGATGGTAGAAATACTATTTCTAGGAATTAATTCCCCACATGCAGTTCCTAGTTAATAGAAGTAAATCTTATGGTTAACAAGATGTGAAAAAAAATACAAGATTCAGCTGAAAGTTTTTAAATTGGATTGGTTTTAGTGTATTAAATACTTAGTAATATAATGCATATTGCCCAATACTCTTTATCGTATTCAAGAGGTTTTCATGGATAAAGCAATTATTTGTCTAGAGTTGCTAGGTGAAAATATAAAGACAAATTATGAAGTTGGTGTTTTTTGATTTACTACTTTAGCAAGTGGTTTGGCTCTGAAACTGCTATAGCACTTGCCTTCTTATTATTCTTCTAATTCCCGTGACATTATGTACAACTATTTGAATAACTTGCCTTCCTTGGACCCAGAACTTAATAAATATTTACTGGTTTCTGCTTTCAATTCAAATTATGTAGATCTATTATGAGGATTTATATTTTTAACTTTTGCCACTTCATTAATACCTTTAATTGTTAGTATATTTTCTAATTTTGATTAAATTATATTTTTACTGCAGACCATTGGAGATGGTTTCTCGATTATCGCAATAATGAAGAGACAAAAGTAATATATTTTTTTTCATAAGATAAAAAGTCTATTTATGATACATTGAGTTAGTCAGAACTGGTGTCTAGTGACTCTTGCTTTTGATGGCATGACAGGAGAAGTCTAAGAAAAATGCTGAGAATCGATCAAAGCAGCTTTACACACACACTGGTGGGTCGAAAAGCTTGGAAAGGCTCGGAGAAGAAGAGGTAATCTATTTTTGAGAATGTTTTTGAACCATCTCTTCGTCTACATATTCACTTTCTCATCATTATTGTTACAGTCCGAACGATAAGGGAGGAAAGTTGGTAGAGGAGAGTTGTATCTCTTAACGCACAAAAAACCTAATGGCTCCTTATCCATGATACAGCTCAGACTATTGGTGTAAGTAATGTGTTGAGAATCACAAAGTAGTTTCTCGTAGGTTTTAATTTTTAGAATTGTATTAGAAGTTTATGCGGTTAGCAACTAACTATTAAATGCTTATGTTTGCTTATCTATGTGTGTAGGAAAGAATTGAGTCTATTGAGCAACGTGAGGAATCCTCTAGACTATTGTCTCGGAGTGATTCGCTTGCTCAGGCTCTCGGAAAGGAACACTCAAGTAGAGTGCGTGGCATAGGTTTGGGGCCGACTTCTAGTCAAGTCTTCGGTATGAATTCTCATCAGGCGAGCAATAGAGCTCAAAGGGAGGAAACCCAAAGGGTGCTGGTTGAAGTACAAGCAGAGTTGGTGGCTGAGAAATTAAAAAAGAAGGTAGTGGAGGATGAAGTAGCAGCCGAGAAGACAAAAAGACATGCAATTGAGGATGAAGTAGCAGTTGGGAAGATAAGGATGCAGGCAATGGAGAGTGCTCTGATATGTCTACTTCAAGGGCAAGGTGAGAAGCTGCCATCAGACGTTGCCGCATGGATGAATTCGTTGGAGGGACATATTAGAAACTAGATCTTAGGATTGTGGAAGTTTTTTTTTAAATATACACTTTTTTCAGATATAAAATAATTTAACATACTAATATTAAGAAATGTTCCAAAAATAACAAAAAAAAAAAAACGAAAAGAAAAATCCTAGTGCATTCAAATTAAAAAGAGCATTGATTGCCAGTGTACATGAAAATATTTTTGCGGCCATTTAACCGGAACATAGCGGCGGTTGTAAAATAGCCGTAGGAAATTTGAAAAAAGTGTTACGAGATAGCGGCGGTTTCTAATCGCTGCGAAATTTGTGCAGAAACCATTGTTTAACAGATAGCGGCGGTTTTAAACTGCTTCTAAACTATGCGCCGCTATTTCATGGTTTCGCGGCGGTTGTGCCAGCGGTTCTTTAGAACCGCCGCAAAATCATATTACCACTCCCTAACAGGCGTCGCTTAACGAACCGCTGAAATTCCGTTTCGCGGCGGTTTTAACCGCCGCTATAGAAATTCTTATAAAACTCTGAAACTTTGTTTAAATCATTATTCAAAAGAAAATTTAATTCAAGACTCACACTACTTGGTTTTCAATTTATCAAGTAAAGCACTATGTTTTAAGTTTAACCTATTGAGAAGGAATTCTTGTTTTAAGTTATAATTTGAGTTCGTTTATTAAGAAAAAGAGTTTTTATTAAACGTTAAGAAGTTTGACTACTTAGAAACTAATCGATTTAAGGTGATGATAGACCAATGAATATGTGGTGATGTAGAGGTGTGATTGATTATTTGGTAATACTGAGGTATGTGTAATTAAGCGGTGATGCGGAGGAACGTTTAATAATATAGGTGATGCAGAGGTGTGCGTATGTAATTGGTTATGTAGAAGTTAAATAAAGAGAAAGAAAATGAGAAGTCATGTATGAAAGAGATAACTGAAACAGAAAATGAATCATGAAAAGTGTATGATTGAATAGGGTTTGTGCCAAGGTGCTAATGCGGAAGTGCTTGCCTAACTGATGATAGTCTAAGATTGCTAATGCGGGAATGTCTGCCTAACTGATAGCATATTTGTTGATTGAATGGGCCTTTGTACCAAATTGCTAATGTGAAAGTGCCTGCCTAACTGATAGCCCGAGGTTGCTAATGCGAGAATGTTTGCCTAACTAATAGCCTGTTTCTACCATGATTCCAAGATATCCTAGCTGACATGGATTTGCCCATGATGATAATTGTGCCTGACTGAGACGGTAAAGAAATCATATTCGGGGTTCGCCCCGAGTAACGTCGAGTTGCGGGTAGACAACCGACGTATGAGCTCATGGCCTGCTTAGGACAGACATGTATTATATTGTTTGCGCATTTGCATTTGGTTGTGTTTTGCTTGTTGTATTTTCTCTGTGATTGTGCTGGTTGTCTTATTCTGCTTTGCTTGTGTGTCCAATTGGGTCTTTGGTACTACTAGTTTATGTACTAAAGTGATTAAGAATTAATGTTGTGAATGAGTTTTGTTTTACGTTCAGAAATTTTAAAGAAAGCAATTAATTATCTAAAGTAAAATTAAAAAGTATTTTCAAAAGCTTGATAAAAGAATAGTTTTACTGAGTAAAGTCAACTATTCACTTTTTGTTCATTACCTTTACGACATTCACTTTTCCTACTGAGAACATGCGAGGATGACATTCTCACCCCCTTACAGATCTTCTGTTTCAGCGACAGGTTCGGAAATCCTTGGCAAAGAGCCACGACCAATCCACAGAGTTTTGTAAATATATGTATTCGTATTTCCTGTATATGGTTTAGTCCTAGAATTTACTTTTCCCTCGCCGTTTTTTTTTGTTTTGACGTTTAGAGGGGTAGGACTTGTAATTGAGAGTCTTTGAATAAGTCTAAGTATATAAAGCTATGTGAATATATATACTTTTGTGGTTAAGTGTTATAAATAAAGTCTTCTTTCGATTTTTTGTTTAAAATTTTGATTCGTATTCGCGAAAACTCAATATTAAATAAAGATAGTATAAAGTAAAAAGGTTTAGAGGTAAGTGACACTTAGATTTTTAGTACAATCATGAGGTACTAAAAGTTAGGGTGTTACACAAAATTTCATCTCAGCCCTATATTCATGACATGTAACAAGGATTATATTTGATATTTGCTGGATACTTAAATTTCTATAGATATCCATGGTTTTCTAAAAAAAGTTGAAAACAAATTGAAAAATAAAAAACATAATCATTAATATAATACAAATATTTTTGGATTTTGGACTCCTTTTTATGTAAATTACTCTTAGTTAAGAATGAAGTGGCTGAAATTGAATTAGGTTGAGTAAAAGATATATCATCTAATAAGAAAAAAGAAAAATAATAATGATCATTTGAAAAAAGAGAAAATAATATTTTTGCACATATACAAAGTTGGACTTTGATATTATCAAATCTAAGGATGGGGATGGACCAGAGACTGTGATGGAGAGGTGGTCATGGCTGCTACTTAGATATTTGTTATTGAGAATTTGATTTGCTTTTCTTTCTGTTGGAGAGGTTTTTTTGTTTCCTAAGGTATTTCTTAATCTGATAGATTAATAATTAATCCGTAGCAGATCGAAGCTCCATTTAAGAGTTTGTCGCAGGCCAATAGATTGTTGCATGTACAAAGCAAAATTCAAACTTTCGATACTTATTTAAATGGACTCGTGAGCTAACCTATAAATTAACCTAATAACTTGGTTTCCCATCGAGGAGGTTGAAACTTCAACTTGTTATTTGGGATTTAAGTTGGTCTAACAAGCTTGTTTTTTTTTTTTTTCTATTTGTAGCCGAAAGGAGATAATATTAAGGTGATAAATGCACTACATAATGTACATACACATAATAACTATTTTAGTCTTATAATATGAAATTGTAGAGTACTTTTGCTTAGGTTTAGAATTTCTAAGCGAACACATGTTAAAAGAAAAACAATTTAGTGGCTCACTCACTAGCTAAATTTGCTCTTATCATACTAAGTACAATGTGGATAAAAAGGCACCAAGAAAAAATTTTAATTTAACCAATTTATAAAAAAAATTGCTAGGAATAATATCGACAAAAAATATTTTTTATAGACTCGATTTTGGTGATATGTAGCTCAGTGGCCCTAACAAATAATGAGTACATGGGTGGTGGGCTAAGACTTGCCAGAAATGGGAAACTGATGCTAGCTCATGTAGACAGTGAGAAGCTACAGCAACGACATGCATTGTCGGGGTCAGGCACGAGCACCTGGCGCTGATATCATGCAGATAGCGAAAAACTAGGGTTTTGCCATACGTCGCTAGGCCAGTTGGGACCTTGTTTCTCCTGCAACCAAGCTTCCCGTGAGTCGCGAGAAGAGTTTCGTGGAGACATGCGTGGGCCAAGCACACTAGTTGTAGCTGTTTTCCCCCACCCTGCCAAACTGTGTATATATCCTTCCTTCTCGCAATGTGAATTCTTTTTTAATATATGGTGAGCTTTAATATTAAGAGTGTAGTAGTGCAGTACTGAAAAAGTGTAGTCGTGTAATGAGAGTTTTAATTGTGAGATTAAGAGTGATATATTGAAGTTAATATGTATTTTATCTGTGATAATACTAAAGGTGTGTGAAGTTATTAGTGTTGTGTTTGAAGTGTATTTTTAGTAAGGTTAATAATATTTTTATAGATTGTTCACTATAAAACAGTCAACTTTAGCTACATATAATACTAAGTTATTACTGTTTCGCATACAACGAGCTAGATATTGAAATTGTTAAATCAACTTGCTAAAGAGACCTTCTCACTATTTACGAATTACTAACAACATCATATCACTTGCTTTCACTACAAGAAAATTGCTTATTACCAACAAATTTATAAACATATTTGGTTTTTATTACAGACGAATTTTTACTCACCGATGGTATTACTGACGGATTTTGTCCATCGGTAAAAGTTTCATCGGTAATTTACCGACAGTTTTTTCTTTGTTACCGAAAAATTTTCTTCAGTAATCATCTCATTCATTTCGCTAAAATATCAGATTTTCTGTCGACAACTAGTGTCAAATTTTTCGACAGATTTTTTGTCGGTAATTAAAACCTAGAAAAACATTTACTATATAGACGGATTTTTAGTCTCTAAATCCGTCAGCAAGACAATTTTTTTTTAAATTTTTTCATTACAAAACAAACCTATTTTTATACAATATAAATATAAATTAATGAAGACAAATTTTTATCTAATTTTTAGTTGAAATTAAACTAGAATATTCATAATATTTTAAAAATAAACAAATTCATCATATAATCAAACTAAAAGAAAAATATTAAAATACAAGTCAATTTAAAATATGAATACAAGTCATATTCATCTATACTAAAAATATTATTAGCTATAATTTTCAGTGTTCATCTTCATTCTCATCATCATTATAGTCTTCATCCAAAGGGAAGAATAGCGGCGGTAATAGTAGGTATAACACTTGAGCTGTCGTAGGACAAGGTCTTCACCATAAATGTCAGGCAGCTGCTTAGTATTTGGCCTTATGCGTCGAATGAAGCGAGGCCTGGTGCACTCCAACGGTCAATCAAATTGAACAATTGCACATATAATGTCTCTATCTTGTCTCAGAGTATCAGTGTATTTTACATATGAAATATGTTACGATATCAGTATCTTAAGATGATCCCTTAAAATGATTTCATGTTAACATTTATTTCATGCTTTGTTTCCTTGTTCTTTTAGGATTCAGAGTCTTAGAATTATTATTACAGGGATTAGTCTTTGTATATGGTACGATACCAGATCACATTATATCAACATTACCTTATTATTATTCTTAGTCTCGTGTTTTCTTTTTTCTTCTCTACCAAAAACCCATCATCTTAAAAAGGTTCAAAGGACAAAAGGAAGAGATTAAATGTTTGTTTGGATGCATTAAATTGATAAAAAAAAAGAAGATTTTTTTATTTTTTAGCTTATTTGGTAAATTTTTAGTAATAAAAATAAAATTATTAGAAAAATAAAAAATATCTTTTTCGAGAAAATACAATAATTTACATCTTTTTTAAAAAAAAAAATTTTTTACGTAATAAATAAATAAATAAATATTTTTATATAGTTATACCTAAACATAATTGATAAATAAAAAGATTTTTTTGCATGAGATATCCAAATATAAAATTACTTTCACTTTTTTATAAGATTTTTTGAAAAAAAATAACTAAAATCTTTTTTTTTTAAAAAACTCACCCAAACAAATTCCAAATCTATATAAATTAAAAATCTTTTAGGAACTCTAAATTCTAACTCTATGCATAGTCACCTTTTTATGAAAAAAATTAATTTCTTCTAACTTTTTTCAACTGACAAAGTGTATTTTTAATTTTAAAAAATTATTAAATTTATTAAATTTTTTCATCTCGCTATTAGAGAAAAAGTTTTATTTTAACATTTTTTAAAAAAATTATCTCGTTATACACGAGATATATAATTTCGAAATTAATTTTTTTTAATAAAATTATTTTGTTATTTGCAAAAAAACTGGGACTACCATATCTAAATATATCATCTTCTAATTTCATCTTAACGCTTAACTCCAAAAATCAATACATATCAAAATTTTTCGGCCTAATATAGAATCATGACAAATTAAAGTAAGCACGAGATAGTAGTGAATAGGATTGAAATGACATAAGTAACTAAGATATGCATGAAGCATGGGCATCCTTTAAAGGTTGGCATAATTTTGATTTATTTGAGATATACATTATAACACTTTAGAAGAACTACTTTACACTAAAATTAAGTGGCAAATGTGTAAACAATAACCTTATGTCCCCTTCAACAATAAAGGAAACTTCAAATAAAATAACTTCTTTTGTATTGCAAAAAACTACATGAATTTGTTGCTGTTCTGTTTTTTTCATTTTTTATTTTATATTTTTGAAGAAAAATAGCAAAGATGGAAATATATATGCCATAATTTAGTTTTTAGGATGGTTGAGACTTGGGAGAGATGTTTGATTTATAGTTAAAAAAATTATAATGAGGATTATAATCCCATAGAAAGAGTTTGATTAATAATTGATCAGAATCAAAATAAATAAATAAGAAAAGACAAAAAAATGAAATAACATATATCTATCTATCAATCTAAAGTTGCATGTGAGACGAAAATATTTAATACTAAAAAGGAAAGAAAAAGCAAACTATACAGATCCTATATTAAACCCTAGCTGATAGCCAATAACTGAAATGGGAGGCAGAGAGGCTGTGAGAGGTGAGTACTCCAGGGGTAGTACGAGAGGAGTACAGTTAACACCAAAGGATCTTAGAATTTGGAATCGGGAGGCATATCATCGTTTGGAAAATGATTCATTCTCTGTGTTTGTGGATAATCTACCGGCTGATATCTCAAAGAGGGAGCTGTATCACTTATTTTGTTGGACGGGAAGAATTAACGACATATATCTTGGCCGGAAACGAAAGAGTGGTGTGATCTATTTATTTGCCTTTGTTCGGTACACGACAAAAGGGGGCGCTCTCAAGGCGATTGCAGAAATGAACCAGTGGAGATTACGGGGGAAGGTAATTACCGTCGGGGAAGCTAAGTATCGAAGACAGTTTCAGATGGGTGGCACAGTGCGGAAGGAAATAACAAGTCCCAATGGCGGTGAAGCAGTGGATTCTTATCAGGGGAATGGGGTGGCTGCGGCCAAAGCTATGAAGGAACAGCCAGTGCGAGACCATAAGAATGCCACAGAGGGGAATGGACCTGTGAAAAGAATTGATGTGCCGGTAGTCGAAGCAAATATGGAATGGTTGGCGAGGAGTTTAGTGGGGCACACGTTACACCCAGTGGACCTCAGATCAGTGAAGACAGTGGTGTCTAAAAATCTGCCCAACATTGTGGATGTTAGGGAGATCGGGCCGTGCAAAGTGCTGGTAATATTTGATACTGTGCAGCATGCGGAGGGAGTGTTTACATTCAAGATGGATAATTTGTTGCAAGTATTCCATAGGATCTCGCGTTGGGAGGAATCGGAACGGTGTATTACTCGACGAGCGTGGCTGGAGTGCTACGGAATTCCTTTACATGCATGGGCGCCGGAAACGTTCAAGAGAATAGGAGGGCAGTGGGGCAACGTGGTCCAGTGTGATGTAATGACGGGGGAAGGAGCATCGTTTGAAGCAGGGAGGATTCAAGTTGAGACGGGGGTATTCGATGTAATCCGAGAATGGATGCAAATTGTTGTTGGGAAGACGGTGTTTGAGATCTTTGTGAAGGAGGTAGAACCACAGGAGGGCGGTGCGGTCAGCATGGGGAGAAGCAGAAGTGTCTATGCGAAGAATGAAGTTTCTGGCACCGCTGGCACGACCATGAAGAAGGGGGAGGGTAGTTGGGACCCGGCGGCGGAACTGGTTACTGGTAGGCCTACGGAGGCTGAGCACGGTGAGGACAGAATAGTAATCTCTGATGTGTTATTGAATGATGTGGACGTTGCCTTTTTGAAATTCAAAAAGGATACGGTTGTACCGGATTCAGCTAGTACCAAGGACGGTGAAGTAGCGGGTTTGAAGGGATGTGAGATAGTTCATGAGGGGGAGTCGGAGAATACAGTCACGCAAGTATGGGGAGGGGAAGCTGGGACACGGTTGAAGTATTGTAACAGTATGGGCTCGCATTCAATTGGCCCAACACCAACTAAGAACGGAGGGGGGAGGCTGACCGTAAGGGACATGAGTATTGAGAAGGAGCCTGTTGTTGGGCTGGGCCAGGATGGCCTCCTAACTGAAACGGCGTATGGTTTTCTTTCCATTGGAGGCCACGACGGGTCGGGCGGCCTGAGGATCCAGAGGGATCCACGGGAGCTGTTTGAAGCGGCGCCGATGGAAGGTTTGCGAGGGCTGGGGTGCTCACCAGCGGAGAAGGATCCTGAGGCGAGAGGGTTGCCGCTTAAACTCGGGGATCCGTCGGTGGATAAGAACCCGGAACTAGAGGAGATGGTGGGGGGCGGAGGACCGATCGATGGGGTGGGAGTTGAGCTTGATGGGGGAAGGGTTGCGCAGGAGGGGACGGGAATCAGGGCGGCAGTCCACCGGCAGGAGCAAGGGGCGCAGGATGGGATAAGTGAGGCCGGCTTGCACGATGAGGGATCCCAAGCGGGATTGAGCTGCCTAATGGGGAAGGATGGTACCTCGGGAGCACAGGGAAACGCAGTGAGGGACGTCCCGGAGGTGGCTGCCTGTGGCAATGCCCGGGGGGCAGGAGCAGGGGCTAGGCTGGGCACAGTTAGCCATTTAGAAGGCGAGGGGACACAGGAAGAGCAGCGCCAGGAGAATCAAGCAACCTGGGCATTGGCTGTGGAATCAGGAGCGGTTTTATGCGATGAGGAAGAAGATATTATGGCGATTTTGCAAGCACAAAATGAAGAAATAGCAGCTAAGAGAAAACTGGCGAAGCAAAAGGAAAAGGCGAGAAGGAGTCGACCAAAAAATAAAAATAAGGTGAGCAAATCTTTATTTAAATGATTGTGAGCTGTTGGAATATTAGGGGGTGGAGGGGGGACGGTAAATTAAGCATGCTAAAATCTTTGAAAAATAAATATAATTTGAACATGTTGGGATTGCTTGAAACAAAAAAAGAAGTGATTACTAAATATGAGGTCGCAAGGCTTTGGGGATCTAGTACTGCTGGTTGGGAGTTTGTGGAATCTGCAGGAATGGCGGGGGGTCTGCTATTAATTTGGGATGAAGGAGTGTTTCAAGTAGATCAAAGGTATAAAGGTGAGAGGTGGCTGTGTGTTGAAGGCGTTTTAACAAAGACCAACTTCCGATGTGCTTTCTGTTTGGTGTACGGGGCGCATGGGAGGGAGGCAAAGAGGGGGGTGTGGGAGGAACTGAGCTATGTGGCGGGGTTGTGTCAGATTCCTTTCTGTTTTCTCGGAGACTTTAATGAAATTTTACAAGTAGAGGATCGTAAAGGAGCTACTAGCTTGATGGCGTCATCGGAGGAATTTAAGGAATGGGTGCGAGACATGCAGTTGATAGATTTGCCTCTTACTGATAGGAAGTATACATGGTTTAGGGGGCGTTCCTGTAGTCGAATTGATAGGGTGATGGTTAATGTTGAATGGACTGAGGTGTTTCCGGATATTAGGATTAAGGGTGGCCCAAGGGGATTGTCTGATCACTGCCCAGTGATCATGGAACTAACAAGAGTAACGGGGCCCCCTAGACCATTCAGAAGTTTAGACGCCTGGTTTACGCATGAGGGATTTCTGAGAATGGTGAAGGATGAGTGGCGAAGCCTCGGAGAAACGCAGTTCCCGTGCAAGCTGAGGGCTCTAGCAATACAACTGCGGCAATGGCACAAGGATAACTTCCGGGACATGGATAAGAGACTCATGAGGTTTGAGGAGGAGCTCACCAAGCTGGACAATTCAGTCAGTGATGGAGTTTATGATGGTACAACGGAGGCTAGAAGGAAGGCGCTTGTGAGCTTTTGTTCAAAATGGTATATTAGAAAGGAAATGCACTGGAAACAGATGTCTCGGTCTAAGCATGCTGCAAACATGGATAGGAATACCAGATACTTTCATAACATTGCTTCGGCCAGAAGACGGAATAACATGATTGATGCTCTGATGTTACATGGAAGACTTGTGCGGAATCAGGCGAGAATAAAAGGTGCGATTAGAGGGTTCTACAAGGATTTATATCGACAGGAATATGTTCCGAGGATTGGAATCAGAGATGGGTTAGTAAAGTGTATCCATAGGGATGAGGCTGAAGCTTTAGAAGTGATGCCGACGGATGAGGAAATTAAGGAGGCTGTGTGGGACTGCGAATCTTCCAAGGCCCCAGGGAGTGATGGGTTTAACATGAACTTCATAAAGAAATGCTGGGATGACATTGGGCCGGAATTCACTGCTGCGGTAATGGGGTTCTTTCAAAGTGCGAAATTGCCAAAGGATGTCAATGTAACGTGGGTGACACTAGCTCCAAAGTTTGAAGGTGCAAAGGAGGTGAAGGATTTTAGGCCGATTAGTATGGTGGGGTGTGTGTACAAAGTGATTTCGAAAGTGTTGGTGCACAGGATGCGATCTGTGATGTCGGGACTGGTTGGAGAGACTCAGACTGCATTTGTAAAGGGAAGAAAAATTCATGATGGTGCACTCATAGCCTGCGAGACGGTTCATTGGCTGAAGACTCGGAAAAAGTCAGCAGTCATTATCAAACTGGATTTTCAGAAGGCCTATGACAGAGTGAGATGGGATTTTGTTGACATTGTGCTACAGAAAATGGGCTTCGGCCAAAAATGGAGGAGCTGGGTGAAGGAGTGTGTTACTACGGCCACCATGGCAGTCTTGGTAAACGGGGCACCTTCCAAGCCATTCAAGATGGAGAGGGGACTAAGACAAGGGGACCCACTTTCTCCATTGCTATTCGTATTAGTTGTAGATGTGTTGCATAGGATGTTGGGGGAGGCTGTGAGGAATGGCCGCATTGCTCCACTGCTGGTAGGGGGAGATCTTATTGAACTGTCACACCTACAATTTGCAGATGACACTATTTTATTCTGCCCGCCGGAGACTGAAATAATTGTAAACTATAAGAGACTGTTACGGTGCTTTGAGTTGATGTCTGGGCTGAGCATTAACTTTGATAAATCGAATCTGATATCGGTGAACTGTAAGCAAGGATGGATTGATCAGGCATGTGGACTGCTGGGATGCCAACAAGCTTCTCTACCGGTTAGATACTTGGGAGTTTCTCTAGGTGCGAATCCGCGCTTGGTGAAGACTTGGAAACCAATCATTGATAAGGTGGAACAGAAGCTGAGTTTGTGGAAAGCCAAGGTTTTGAATAAATCAGGTAAGCTGGTCCTTATCAAATCGGTGCTGAATAGTCTCCCCATCTACTACCTTAGTCTATACAAGATGCCGAAGGCGGTAGCGGACAAGCTGATTGCTTTACAACGGAACTTTATGTGGTGCAGGGAGAACGGGAACTATGGTATACCTATGGTAAAGTGGGAGATAGTTCAGGCTCCAAAAAAGGTTGGGGGATTGGGGGTTGGTGATGCAGTGCTGAGAAACACAGCGCTTCTGTTTAAGTGGTGGTGGAGGTTTTCAAAGGAGGATTGCCCGCTGTGGAAGAAGATTGTGTGTTCGTGTAATAAGTTGAACCCGGATGTCATGTTAGCAACTCAGCCTTTACCAGTAAAGGGTGGCCCTTGGAAGGACATATGTCAGCTGAATATAAAAGAACCGCAGATTCGTGATAAAGTGGTAAGTGGACTGGCAATGGAAGTAGGCAATGGTATGCAGACTCGATTTTGGGAAGATAACTGGGTTCAAGGTGGTACTCTGAAAGGAAGTCATCCGAGACTCTACTCTATTTCCAGTCAGCAAGGACTTGTCATCGGGGAGTGTGGTTTTTGGGATGGGCTTGATTGGATTTGGAATTTTCAATGGAGGAGGGCACTGTTCCAATGGGAGCTGGAGCTTGTCAATCAACTGCATGAGAGGTTAAGGCCAGTGAGGTTGTCATCAGGTAGAGAGGACAATGTGGTGTGGAAGTTTGAAAATAAAGGTATTTTCTCTACTAGTTCTGTGATCCAGGCTATACAAGCGGAGACATTATCAGCTGAGATAACGAGTTATAGCTTCACGAGTTCCATTTGGAAAGGTTTCGTTCCTCCGAGAATTGAGCTCTTTGGGTGGTTTGTGCTAGTGGGTAGAGTTAACACCAAGGAGCGGCTGACTAAACTAGGAGTCAACATTCTGGGGGATAGTATGTGTGTACTGTGTACCAAGGAATTAGAATCTGTTGAGCATTTATTCCTTAGGTGTGAGGTAACATGGCAGGTGTGGTGCAAGTGGCTGAGGTTACTAGGAAGGGAGTGGGTGATTCCCGGAACTGTTAAAGAAATGTTTGAGAGTTGGCATGGAATGCATAATAGACAACAGGGGAAGAAGATGTGGATGTCAGTGTTCTTTGCAGTGATTTGGAACATCTGGTTGGAACGGAATGCACGAATCTTCAAGAATGCAAGAGCAAGCCTGGAGGTCATACACACAAGGACGTTGATGAGCTACACGGAATGGAGTGGTGGTGATCCTGGGGGAGGATGAGAGTACTGGGGATAGTAGGGGTTGGTTTATTTGTTGGTAGCTAGTTATGTGTCTTCTTTTTTCTTTTATTTGCTCCACTTTAATGTGTTGAGCTTCCTTTGTTTCAAAAAAAAAAAAATACAGATCCTATATTATATAGAGTGAATAATACAGTAAAATCTGGAAGATTAAACTTTTATTTTTGATTTGTCGTGTCACAAGATTTTCAAAATGCTTTAATAAAATGTTTGTTCCCTTAATCTATCTAATCATACTTTTATCTTCGTGCCCCACCCCTGAGATTCTGATATAATCAGATCAAGTTTTTAAGCGGAACGTATTAAGTAGCAGCCATATATATCCAGGTATTATGCATGTTCATGCTTTAACTTGCAAAGAACATTTTTTTTCCAATTTATAATTACGAAGGTTCTGAATAGTTTTATGAAATCTTGGCTAAATAAATTTAAAATATTGGAATGGGCATAATTCATTCATTCCGGAAAAAAGTATCTCCTGGTAGATTCTTCAGATAACGCCTGTAAATTTTCTATTATATTATTTAATTATTTTAATGCATAAATTATCGGTTGACAAATAATTATTGTAAGAATATTTTATATATACAAAAAAATTATTTATTATATATTTACATATAAATATATTATTTAATTAATTTTTATTTTATATTTTATATGTTAATTTATATATATATATATATAACATAATTAATTATTCTATTATTATTTTAAAGTACTCTCCGAGAATTGTGGGTTTACTGTACACAATATTGAGATTTAGAATCTATATCTATATCTATGTATGAATTGGCAAAGCCCAACGTGGCAGATTCTACAGGCTACGGCAGGTATAAAATTAAAGAAATATTAAAAAATTATTAAAATTTATTATTTTTAATTATTAATTATTTTTTAAATTTAAAAATATAAATATTAATAATTAAAAAAAATAAATTTTAATAACCTTCTGATATTCCTCTAAAATTTATATCGATCTATACACGCAAGACATTGGTCTCATAGATATGATCTTTATCTCCTAACAGATATACTCAGATTTGAAATTTAAATGATGCCAATTGTAGATGAAAATAGTTAATGTTGGATAGGGATGACAGCGAGACAAACGGAGTGCGTTTTTGAAGGACTTTTTATTTTAATAAATAAAATAAATATAATAATTACTGAATTAAAAATAATTTTAAAAGTTATTATCAAAATTAGTTAGCCTTTTTTATTTCGTTTACATTGTGAATGAAATAATTTTACACGTATTTCGTTTACAATGTAAACGAGATAAGACACATAGACGTGATACGTGTATATCTCGTTTACACGGTAAACGAGATACGTGGAAGCTTATCTCATTTACAGTGTAAATGACATAAGGCTGGGCGACGGCTATATATATAATTTGTTGACGGCGTTTGACCGAGCAACAATTTAAACTTTTCAACCACTTTCTACTCTATTTTACTCCTTTCTGACCATATAATCGATAAATACGACAATGGCGCGCGCAGCTGATAACGATGGAGACATCAACAGGCTGAACGAGACTTCGTATTACGTCAGGGCAGTCGACTTTGCGGTTAGTTTTGTTGTGTTGAATTTTATGCAATCCCATTTAGATATATGTGTGTATATAGTCATGGTTAGGGTAGTCGCCAAGAACTAGAATATAGTTTGTATAGTTAAGAATAGATCACTGGTAGAAATTTGAAACACTATTTTATTTCACTTGTGTTAGGTTGTTACTACATAATTATTAGTTTGAAACTCTATTTTATTTCTTTTAGTTTTGTCAAATTTATAATTAGATTTTTATATTTTTTTAATTTAGTTATTATACTACTTTTAATTTTATAATTAAATTTTGTTATATCAAATATATTAAAACTAACAGAATAATATTTTTCTCAAAAACATGTAACTAAATATCTAAGTATGTTCTTAATTATAAATATTTATTTAATTTTAATATTTTTTATACTAAAAAGATCTAATTACAAAACTAAAAATAGTGTAAGAATTTAATAAAAAAATATAGAAACCTATTTAAAAATTTAGTGATATTATAAGGACCATTAAACTTCAAAGAACCAATAAAAATTTTAAAATTATTTATTGATAATTGTGAACATATATTTTTTTTCAGAGGTCTCGCCTTCTACTGCCCCAGCAAGTGAGTCATACCCTTCCTCCACCTGACGCTATCGTCCCGTATCTGAGGGAGGCTGGATTCGGCGACACGGTGCCTCTCAGGAATTTCACATTCGACAATTCCCTGATTACGGCATTCGTGGAGTGATGGCATCTGGAGACCCACACGTTTCATCTCCCGTGGGGTGAGGTCACTATCACCCTGCAGGACGTGGCGTACTACCTAGGGCTACGTGCCCACGTGGACCCTGTTTGGGGTACTTCCGTGACTTCCGTAGGTGGTACTATAAGAACCACAACAAATTAATTGTCTAATTAAGTAATTAATATTGTCCAAATTAGGTTTCGAGAATTTAGAGTGAGAATTTGAGGATTTGAATATGATTTTTGGACTCAGTAGGTTTTTCTGAGTCAGAAAATGTGTTTTCTGCAAAAAATCGTGATAAACCGTGAACCGACAGCTGAACCAGTCAAACTGGTTCAAGTCTACCCAGTGCTGTGCGAGAATAATAAAAACAGTAGAAAACTTTAGAAAAATATTTAGAATTGAAAACCAGACACTAATTTTAAAGATTTGGCCCAAAGTTGGGCCAAACGGGCAAAAAAATGCTAACGGGTTAGACCAGGCCCAATTTGGGCCCAAGCCCAACATATAAAAGGTCACTTAAGTGACCAAATCACTCACTTTCAGCACAAAGAGGCTGAAGCAGCGTGAATGAGAAGAAGAGATGAGAGGGTTTCACAAACACTATTCACCTCATCATTCATTTGATCATAACTCGAGCTACGGTGCTCCGATTCGCGTGCCGTCAGCGGCTACTCGAAGTCTCGCCAAGCCTGTCAGTTCTATCTAACCTTTGTTGGTAAGAATTCGAATTTTCATCTCCTTTTCTCTGCCCTAAAAGTCCAAAAATATGGGTGATGATTTTGAAGGAATTTTTGTGTTTTGATTGTTTAGGTGGTACTTAAGGTTGGGCTATTGGTGGTTTGTGCCCCAAACACCATCGAGAAAGGTAAGGAAACTCTTTACCTTGTGAAATTGTGATTTTGATGAACCTTAAGTATTGATTTGTGGTAATTAATGTGTATAGCTTGGGAAAAATTGGTTGTTGATGCTTGTTGAAGCTTGTTGGAAATTTTGGGAAGCTTGGAGTGGGCTTGTGGCGCTGGAAATCTGACCTTGGAGGTGTGGGAGCCTTGGAAATTGAGGAAAAAGTGAATTGGAAGTGTTCCGAGTTGAGCGGAGAATCGGCCAAGATATGATTTCGGTTTCCTGTATCTAAAATATAATGTGGTATGAAAACTTAGGCTAGAGACCCTAAGATAGGAGTTGAATTATTAATGTTGTTGATGGATTGAAATGAATTGTCTTATTGTGTATGAATTTAGTGGATTGTGGAATGTTGATGTAGTTGTTGAATAAATTGGATTGAGATGAATATTTGAGTAGTGGTTTGATGAGTGTGAATGATGATAATTGTTGGTAAAATATGTGAAAGTTGTATGTGATATGGGTTAATATGCTTAATGGATGATAAGGGTGAGGCTCTTGTTGATGAGCATGATTTGAAGTGTGATAGTGGTATGAGTATATAAACATGATGATTGATGAATTGAATATTGTTTGGAAGTTGAGATATGAGATGTTGATTATGACTTGAAAGCTATTGGATTGAGATTTGGTTAAATATGGTGGAATTGGGGATTGATGATTGAATGTGGGTTTAGAAATGATTGATGTTGGGATGGGTGAGTTTTGGTTGGTTTGAATGAGTTTAGAAGTGTATGTTTTAAAATTTGGGAGTTTATGAGATTTTGGTAAAAGTGGAATTTTGATGAACTTCAACGGATCATATCTCGAGCTATTATTTTCGGAATTTGATGATTTTTATATCAATTGAAAGATAATTTCATAAGCTTTAAAATGGTTTAAATTTTGTTGAAATCTGAATTTTATGGAAGGAGATATGATCATTGGAAGTTTGCCTGATATACATAGCATAAAGTTCATGAGCATACATTTGGAACTTTGAGGCACTAGACTTGCGATATTGAGACTAATCACCTTAATATCACTTGTTTGGTGTGAACAAGAAACAAATGGCGCCTCGTGGACACGGTCAGGGGCATAATCGGGGTAGAAGACGGAGAGGTAATGATGTGACCATACTGGTAGGTACCTTGACCGAATTCATGACCACGATGGCGAGTGCTGTTGCTGCCATTAGCGCTGTGGCTGCTGCGACTAGCCGAGCAAGGGGTAGGACAGAGCAACAAGTTAGAGTTGGCAACAACGGTGGTGATGGGAATGAAGGCGGAAATGATGTCCCGAGTACAGTGGCACCAGTGGAAATAGTGAGTTATACGGAGTTAACTAACACGGGTCAAACAGCGGGCGAAGGCTCAAGAAGGTGAGGTGAGGATGGTGGAAGGTGAGGATCCCCTTCCTTATTCCTCCTGGTATTATAAAATCGCCCCCAGCGAGATAGTGAGAGGTTAGGATCCCCTCCTTGGTTCCTCTTGGGCATATGAGAACATACCTCCTGGCTAGATGCAAGGGATGTGGTTTTGCACCACTTGCTCCAGGTTAATTAGCATAGAGGCTCCCCGGGTGGACGCAAGGGTTGTGGTTCGTCCCACTTGCCCCGGATTATGATGAGTGATGATATGGTCATAAGGAATGATGATGGAATGTGTATGGATGGATGTGAAATGATTATCTGAGACACGAGTTTTCCCGGATAAAAACAGTGACTAGCCTCCACGTGCTCCAGGTTGAGGCTCGATACTCTGCTGACCCTATGTCGTAAGTGTGGTCGGACACTGTGAAAGGTCCGGATGAGCTCGCTCCCGTGATAAACACCAAGAGTGGGTGTTGTATGGTTACGATTATGATTATGATTATGAATATGTTATGATTGAGAATAACTCGAGTTGGGAATGCACGACAGAGGGACCGTCCAATGGTTAGCTACCAGGACTTGTCAGATTGGCTCTATAACCGACAGATGAGACTTATCAGCCACTAGGACAGGCATGCATCATATGCATCTATATGTCTTGTTTGGATTGCCTAAGTGATTGCATAATTAAATGCTACTTGATTATCTGCTATATTTGATTTCTATTTGTAATTGCTCTGTTTGTAATAACTGTGTTTGTTGCATTCGGTTTCGCTGGTGGTTGAGAGGTTCGGAGAAGTTGGAACGGGGAGTTTTAGATAGCTCTGAAGACCCTTAGCTAGTTGCATGTTTTATCTTTATGGTTTAGTTATGTTTTAAGCTTTAATTATCTGTTGGAAGTTCCAGGATTGCCTTCGATTTTTCCCAAGACATTATATGTTAGGTATGTGGGCACTGTTACCATGCTGAGAACCTTCGGTTCTCACCCATGCGGAATTTGTGGTTTTCAAATGCAGGACAGGCGGCACCTCGCTGAGGCATGCTGGAAGCTTCTGCTGTTGTGAAGATCTTTATCTTTTGGGTTTACTTTTGGTTATTCGTATTTGTTTAGATACTTATTATCTCCACCTATTATATATATGTTGTATTAATTCCTCTTAGAGGCGATTTTGGAGACTCGGGCTTTGTAATTCTGTATTTTGGGGTTTTCTTTTGAATTTTCCTATATATCTATATATGTATATACACTTATTCGCTCGGGCCGGTTTATATTCGCGAGCCGAGCCTTGTGTTTTGTTATATGTATCTTGGAACTCTTAGTATATTAACTCCTTAGCTTGTTCTATCTTGCTTGACTGCTTTATCGCTTCGTGAGCGTTACGCTTTTCAATTTAACGGTTTTGTTTTATCCCTTTCTTCAAAGGCTCCTAGTTATAAACCTTTTCACTATATTATATATAAAATTTTTATTTTTAGTGGTCGTAGTTTCTCGCCACCTCTGTTTTACATCCTAGGTGTAAAGCTCTGTGTGGTAGGGTGTTACAGGTACCATACGGAGACGTGGCAGTTGGTGGAGCAGCTGCTGGGTGCTAGGCCTCCAGTGGCTCCACGCAGGTGCCGCAGAGGAAGGAGTCGTTCACGCTGAAGCTTGTATGGTTGTGGGACCGTGTCCGCCAGATGCCCTCGACGGACGACCCAGAGACCCTTCGACAGTACGCTAGATGCTACATCATGTTACTGATCGGAGGATATCTGATAACGGACAAGTAGAACAACTTGGTCCACCTGCGTTGGCTCTCACTTCTTGAGGACTTTGGGCGGTGCCGGATGTTGTCTTGAGGCTTGGCTGTACTAGCCTGGATGTATTAGTCACTGTGCTCGGCAGCATGGACATCGCTGGCTGCACTCCGTTGTTGATGTCTTGGATATACCAGAGATTTTCTCAGTGGTGTCCACCGGAGCGAGGGATCTACATGTATCCTATGACTGCAAGGTAACAACTGTTTATGTCTTTATTTAGTTATCAATTTGTAACTTCTTACGATCTTCTGCATAATGGGTAACAGCTTTTATTCTTTCGATTGGTGTCAGGTTGGTTGGACTGCAGCAGCAGAGCAGAGATCAGCATGAGGCCAGGGTCCTGCGTGCAGAGTATCGATCGACAGGTTATGATTCGATGAGGTTAGGACCACATTTGACACCACCATATTTTCATTTTAGTTTTTTATGTTGCATTCGTTTGTGCTAAGTATTAGTTCTATCACGGTTCTCTCAGTTTGAAAAGGAGGCAAAGTACGTCTGACATGAGGACCACAGATACCTCCCATCAGACAGGGAGGATACACCTCTACCTTTACCTCCTCCACATCCTCCTGCTCCTCCAGCCTGAAAAGAGGTGTGGGTAGTCCTTCCGCATATCCAATTCAAGCTCCCAAGTATGCTCTTCAATACCAGCTTGACTCCAAGCTACTTTTACTAATGACACTTCCTTTTCGCGTAAACGCTTGATGCTGGTGTCCTCGATCCTAACTGGGGTTACTGGAAGCGTCAGGTCTTCCCTTAGTTGAACCGATTCCGGTTCCAGGACATGACTTGGATCAGGAGTATATTTATGAAGCTGCGACACGTGAAACACGTCGTGCAGGTTCGAAAGATGCGGTGGTAAAGCGATCCTATAAGCCACCGGTCCAATTCTCTTCAAAATTCGAAATAGTCCGTCCTTGCCATTAATTCAGGTCCTAAAACCCTTCGGTTCCAATCCATTAGTCTTGACTCACTCATTGAATCCATCTTGTTAAAGTATCCTTTCGAATACAGGACTTTCTTGGTTCGTATAACTCTCTTGTCGGCCTTTGTAGTAAGAATCTTAACTCGAATTTGCGTAATCTTTCTCCATTGTCTTGGCTATCAAATTTAGGAACTAAGACGTTCGATGTTTTAGTTTTCGATTAATATAGAGGCGTTTAGCGTACTGTGAAATCTTACCTCCTCCCTGATGTATAGTCTTGTTGATATCACCAATAAGTAGTTTGCTCCGATGGACGAAATGGGCTTGGTCACTTGATCCACGATTACCTAACAGCATCACCTTTTCTCTTAGACCTCGACAATCTATTACAAAATCGATGGCTATTCTTCCTCACTTTTAACGTAGAATCTTCAATGGTCGCAACATTCTGAATGGCTTCTGGTGGTTACTCTTTTCTTCCTCATGCGTCAAGCACGCCCTCACAGGCATCATTACTTTGTTCTTCATTTCTGGCTGCTCAAAAATATCTTCTTGGATTCGTGGTACGTTTTAGTAATTTTTAGGGTAAATTCAAAAATCCTCTCTTGTGAGCTTCGTACAATAGTTTCTCATCTCAACTTCTGATTTCGACGCAAAATTTTCTCTTGGTATCTTCTTAATTCAAAAAGCTTCAATATCCTTAGTTGTCCCTTATCACCATTATGGCGCTCCCAAAGTTCTCGACCTTATGATCGCTTGTAATTTGTAATTGATTCAATTTGACACCTGCATCCACTTTCTCAACTTAAGACCTTGACTTATTGAACAATTCTTCTCCTTTGGTCATCTAAGCAATACTCAGAGACTTCCTGTTCAGGTGTCCGTCACTACTTCATGATGTCGTATTCGCGCATATCCTAAACCTCTTTGATAATGCATCGCAATAATTCCAAGTAGTTAATTAAGTTCGGGTCTTATGACTACTGGCACAAAGGTTAATTCTTCCCTCGGGATTCAAAAGCTCTCTTCGCATTCAGGCATCTATACAAACAGTGTATTCTAGCGCGTTAACTTACTCATAGGCATTACGGTCGGTAAGAATTCATAACTCCAAAACTCCTCTTAATGTCACACACTTACATGTTTCATCTTCCACGTTCAAAAGTCTTGCTCTAAGGGATCAACATCTCGATGGTTATAGCTAGGATTCATACACGACACTAATATGGGCCCGAGTTGATTCTCAAAAAAACATTAAGCTCGAAAAACGAATGAACAATATAAACAGTGTTCGTGAGAAATCAAAATGAAAATCTTGTATGCGGTCAACAGAGTTGTACCGAAATAATGGAATGCACAAAAAGAGGAATCTAGGTGCATCTCCGGAAAAGAGTTCAAATCAAGGATCTTTGGTAGAAAGAAAAGTGCGTATAAAGTCAAAAGAAGTTTCAACTGACTTTGAAGAATATGGTTTGCAAATAAGAACAACTCTACTTACAGTGAGCTTTCAAAATTCAAGGATTACGTGATCATACCAAGACAAGCTCAAACTCATCCGGGAAGAAACAAGATTCATGCGCATAAAGAGTAAAACTAGAAAGATGATCAAGTCATTTAAGAAGAACTCTGGATAGAGTTTCAATGCAGGTTTCAAAAGAAAGATTAGATCGGGTCGCAAGGATTCGTTGGCATATTCCCTCTCGTATAAAGTCTCTTGCCGTCCTCTTCCTTCTTCACTGGCATAACCGGCGCTTCTCACAAGGTAACACTTAGTTGGACAATTCTCTCTTCCAGTACTCCCTTCAACTCAATCCTAGGTTCTACTGATTGTAATGGCGTCTTCGCTTGTGGTGCAATCAACACTAATCTGGCTTTCGGCACAAGTCTATCACAAACTCACTTTCTCTCTAAGATGAAAATTCTGGTACACCTTCAAGAGTTGTCTCGAAAACTTTCTCATAGTAGGAATTTGGTCTCATCTTCACTCGCCTCTTAACAATTAGCAACTAAAAGTTGAATTTGCTCTATTTCTCTTTTTCGAAGTTTCACCGTCATTGGATTTCAAACAATAACTCCGCGTAGCCCTCAACACTTCTGATTCCTTAGATATAATCCAACCTGCTTCTGCTACGGCACTTTGATCCTGAACCTTCAAGAGCTTAACCGCTCCTCTAAGTTAACAAAAAATTGCTCCGTCTCAACAACTAATAATTTTTTATTAATCATCGACTTGGACTTTACGATTATCAATGATTGTCATGCATTACGAATGAATATCACATATTAATGATATACAAGGAAGTTAGAAATTCAACTGCTAGTTTGTGGTTACCTCGGGTCTGAGAATTAGATTTGGCTGCATCCCGGCGTTTCCTGTGTGGACAATCTCGAGCTATATGCCCTGGCTTCTCGCACTTGTAACATACACCTAGCCCGGCTCTGCATGGTCTGTTTGGATTGTACTTCTTGCATCTTAGGCATTTTAAGTCTTCCGGTTGAGTACTAGTTTGTCCTTCTGAATTTAGATCCGGACGGTTGTTGTTCCTTCGGTCATTGTTCCAGCGTTGAGAATGTGAAGCGACATAACGACCCTTTTTGAAGCTTTGGCTCCTAGGTGTAATATTTTCCTTTTTCTTTGTGAAGGGTTCCCGGCGATTACTTCTTGCTACCTCAGTCCTCCTTGAGCTTTCTCCCATTGCCTGACCCGTGTTAACTTGCTCCAGATAACCCACTGGTACCCCCGTACTCGGAACATTATTTCCACCATCATATTTGTTACCACCATCGTTTCCAGTCCTAGCTTGTGATTCCATCCTATCCATCACTCGGTTGGTCGCAGCGGCAACAGCACTGATGGCAGCGACAACACTCATCATTGCGGTCACAAAATCAGTTAGACTACCTACCGGTATGGTTACCTCATTACCTCTCTGTCCCCGACCTCAATTACGCCCACGACCACGCCCACGAGATGACATTTGATTCCTATTCACACCAAACAAGTGATATCAAGGTGATCAGCCTCAAAATCATAAGTCTGGTTATTCAAAGACCCAAATGCATGCTCATGAACTTTATGCTATGTATATCAGTCTGATATCTTAAATAGCACATAAACACTACTCAGAGTATGCTCAGAAGCATAGTTAGTCCGTCTCTCAGGCTCTACAGGAACGAACTGCTCTGATACCATAATGTAACACCCTACCACACAAAGCTTTACGCTTAAGCCGTAAACCAGAGGTGGTATGGTATTACGACCTCTAAAATAAAATATATACATAATAGTATTGGAAAGAGAGTAATATACGAGGAGCCTAAACATCAAGACATTGAATTTCAATAACCAAAGCCCCAAATTTTTGAAAATTCAAGAGAATGAGAGGCTGAGATGAGAGATGAGACTTACCTATGAAATTATTCTAATAGAATCGTAGAGCTCGACGCGGTGGACGCGTGGCTGCAAACGGTGCGGCGATCGGAGCTCGGAGTGAGAAGTTACAATGGATTGATGGTGGTGTTAGGGTTATGTTTCTTTCTCCCTCACCTTAAGCATGCTTTCAGCGTTGTGCTGAATGAAGAAGGAGAAGAGTGTTTTCTTCACTTAATGAATGGGCTGACTTGTTGCGCTTGGGCCCATTTTTGGATCCGGTTCAACCGGTTCGGCCCAATTTTGGGCCAAATTCTTTGAAATTGGTGTCAAAATTCTTGTTTTAATGAGCTCTATCCTAACTTAATATAATATTCATATTTTTAATTTCCTTTATTAAAATTTAATTTATTAACTAATTATTTACTAATTTAACAGGGTTTACAACCTGTTTTATCAAATGCCAAAATTTACAAGGCTATAAACAATACAAAATATACAATACAAAATGTCATTAGCCAGCCTTGAGAGAAGTATAAATCAAAACCAATCACACAAATAATTTGGCCATTTTCATGTTGGTCTGACTAAGTTTGGGCTCATTTTCATGCTTCTTGGCCAGTTTTAATTAACTTAATTCCTGCACACTAAATAAAATCAATCACACAAAAAATTCGGTAATAACTCAATAATGGTTAGTCATCATCTTAATCATAGTTTAGTTCTCTAAACTCAACAAAATTAAATTGGTGAATTAGAATATTTGGAATAAATTTTTGGTGGGTGAAACTTATTGAAGTTGTTTAGGAGTCTTGGAAACTTGAAGTTCGGTGTTTTGAGCTTTGGAAAAAATTGGTCAAGGTATAGTTTTGGTTTTCGCTAGATAATATGTAATGTTGTGTGAAACTTAGGCTAGTTGCCTTAGGATAGATTTGAATAATGTGAATTAGTTGATTTAATTGATTAGACATGATATGTGCATGTAATGTGAATTATCGATATATTATGGAGTAATTGAGAGGTATGTGACAATGGTTAGGAGTAACTGAAATTGATTTGGTTGTGATTTGGGTGTAATTATGAATGAAAATTGTTGAATTTGGTGTTGAATGTGTAAATTATAAAGTTGGTGGCCTTGTGAGTTGAAATTATTAAATGAGAGGTTGATGTTGAAGATTGAAATCAATTAAGTTAAATGGGATGTGATGTGGATTGTGATAATGATTATTTGGTGTGATTTGTGTTTGCGATGAAAAGGAGTTAGAAGTCATTGAAATGAGTTAGCAAATAGGTGTTGGAATGATTGAGTATTAATTGAGGATTTGTTGAAAAGGTGAAGTAGTGTTTGGTATTGGTTTGGTATGGTTAATTTGGTTTGGTATTGAGAGTTTTAAAAACTAGAGTCTTTTAATAAATTTAATAATAATCTGTCTTTTACCAACTTCAGTGGGCCATAACTTGGCCTTCAGAACTTAGATTTGAGTGCCTTGTTTTTCATTGAAGATGATTGTGAGAGCTTTAAAACGGTATAAAGATGAGGAAAATTGGAGTTTTATAGAGAAAGTTATGAACGTTAGAAGTTAGGTATAAAAAACCAAATTCTGTGATATTGCAGAAAATCAGAATTTCTGGTTTATGCGCCCACGCACACTACCGTGCGCATGCACTGTCCAGCGTTTGTGCCAAGACTCGTGCGTATGCACGAGGGGTGTACGCATGCACACCCTGAAATTTTACAAATTGTGCGTACGCATAGCAATGATGCATATGCACAGGCTAGGAAAACACTCTAGTGCGTGCGTACATACGGCAATGATGTGTATGCACGAGTCATGTTTTTCACATAAAACTCTATTTTTAACTGTTTGACCTTTCCGGCAAGCTTGTAAGCTTTCGTAGACCCTATCTAAGGTCCGACAGCTAGCTTTTAGGCTTCGAAAAGAGAGTGAACCTATTGAGGGAGTTAGGTTGACATTGAGGGAGATTTGTGAAGTGAATAATTGAATTAATAAGGTGTGGAATAAAAGTTGCATAAGATATGGATAAAGATGATGATGATCTTAATGAATTGTGATGGGATGAGATATGAATAAAGGTGATAATGATATATGGCGATCATGATTATAATGGGGTTGGAATGAGAAATGAGTATATTGAGTTGTGATTGTGCTTTGACCTTGAATATGCTTGATCTTGAGTATGTTATAGATGAGTTTGATGAGGATAATAATTATGATTGAAATGTGTGTCAGGTACTATATCCCAAGAGTATGACGGGTACTATATCACAAGAGTGTGCTAGGCGCTATATCCCTGATAGATGTTGACTGTGACTATTTTGAGGTGGACTGAGGAATGATCATGTTAAGTTGTGATTCTGCTTGTGTGATTGGTTGTGTATAATCTGTTTTGCTTTTGTTGCATCATTTTCTCTCTGTTGTAGAGTATGTCGGGCACTATAACCCAAGAGTGTGACAGACACTATATCCCAAGAGTGTGGTGGATACTATATTCCAAGAGTGTGGGATCACTTTACCCTGGAAAGTGCGTCGGGCACTATATTCCATAAGTGTGACGGGCACTATATCCCAAGAGTGTGGCAGGCACTATATTCCATGAGTGTGGCAAACACTATATCCCAAGAATGTGGATGCATGTCAGTGAGATGATATCCGGGTTAGCTACCGGATGTGTTGGATTCTAACAAAGTAACCGACATATGAGCTCATAGCCAGTAGGACAGGCATGCATCATGTGTATTTGGATGGTCCGATTTGTATTTAAGCATTTAAAATACTTTTTACCCCATACAAATTGAACGTCCAATTTGGGGCGGCTCAAGATAAAAGAAAAATCAAATCGAACCTACCAATTTCAGTACCTCTGAAATTTCAAATTTTTTTTCTCCATACAAATCGGATCGTCCAATTTGTATCAATACTTCCACAACAAAGGGATCGAACAATCCTATTTCTACTCTGACAATTAACAAAAAGCAGCTACCACTCTAATGTATAACACATCCTGTAAGACCCAGAATTTTTGGAAAATCTTACTATGAGTCAATTTCAATTTATTTATTCCTTAAAGATTTTAATTTCAGAAATTACTTTATTAAAGGTAATTAAATCAAATTTAGATAAACTGAGTTTGAATTAAATTAGAACTTTTATCTAATTTTATAATTATTAGATAATTTTCTATATTTAAATTATAAAGTTTAGTAGTTGTAAAATAATGAGAATTTTATATAATTTGATTTAAATAATTAAGATTTTGGGAATTTAATACTTTAATTTTTATGAATAAATAAAATTAATTATATTATCTCTAATTCTTGGATTTGAGTATTTATTTGAAAATAATTTGTAAATTGATGAACAAATAGTATTTTTATATATAATTATTGTTGGATTAAATTGGTTTTTAATTACTATATTATCCCTATTTTTATTTGAAATTACTAACCCACCCTTTCCCTTTTTTCTCAAATTAAAACCCTAACCCTAACTCTAACACCCACCCACACTCTTTCTTTTCCCCCACCACAACGCTGCACCCCTAATCCCCTTTGTTATACACACACACAAAAAGGAAAAGAGAGAATGGAGAAGAAGCGAGAAGAGGGGAGGGAGCCGCGTCGCCATCGCACCTCGTCGCACCCAGCTCGCCATTGCACCGCCATTGCACCACGTCACCGTCAAAAGCAGAACCGCAAGAGATGGAAATGATCCCGTGGCCGTGGAGGGGAGCATACTGCTACGTCGCCGTCGATGAAGCTTCTGTCACCGTCGCCGAGCTCCACGCCACCTCTGAGCTGCTGCTACCACTGTTGTTGCCATCTCACCGCCACCGAAGGTCCGTCGTTGCCGTGCTCGTCGTCTTGTCCGCTTGTAGAACTATCAAAGGCTACCGTCGCCGCTGCTTTTGTCACAGTGGTCAGAACTATCATGGATGGAGCTCACCGGAGTTTCTCAGGGGTTGCATCCACTCCTTTTGGTTCTTTTCTAGCTCTGCTGCCGTGCCTAGATGCTGGAAGCAGTGCTGACATCGCCAGAGTCAGCTGCTAGTGCTGCAATTGCTCTGTTCTTGGTTCCTTCTTGGTACAGTAAGTGTTTTTGTTCCGAAAACCTTTTTAGCTGCTATTCTGTTATAAGTTTCTAAGATTTTTGATACGTTAATACCTTAGGATCGAGTTCTGGTTATTGCATGTTGGTGAATTTAAGTTGCTATCATGGCTGCGGATATAGTGGAGCTGTGGTTGCGGTTGCCACTGTTGCGGGCCACGAGGGAAAGAATTTTTGAATGCATTTGGTTTTATAGGTTCGACTATTCGAGATGGAGGCGCCTTCCTTAAACTCATTTTATTATCAAGAATTGTTATAAGTCGATATTGATACAAAAATTATATTTTTGGTGATTATGTGAGTCTTATGTATTGAAGTGAGTTGTTTTGGATAAATGATTGATTTATTGATTGATTAAATTGGTTTCTGAATTGTGATATAATGATTATTTAGCATTTGAACTCGTATTGATAATTGAGGTTGAATTATTGCGATTTACTGGATTGGTCGTTCGAATTCTCGGTTTTTGTTGATTTCCTTGAGTTGAGTTGGAGTTGTTGAGATAATGATTTATTGGAAATGATTTGAATGACCGAGAGATGTTTGGTTTTGTTGTTGGGACCCTTGAATGGTGGCAAAGTCCGAATTTTAGAGGAGATGTTGCCAAAATTTTTTATGAAACTCTGTGACTTTGTTTGAAGCGTTATTTAAAAGAAAATTTGATTTGAAATTCATATTATTTGATTTTGATTTATTACGGAAACAGTCATATTTTCAGTTCGATTATTGAGAAAAAAATTATATTTTGAGTTTTACTTATTAAGAAAGGAATTATGTTTTGAATTTGATTTATTAAGAAAAATATTATGTTTTGAGTTTAATTTATTGAGAAAAGAATTTTGTTTTGAGTTTGATTTATTAAGAAAAGAGTTATGATTTGAGTTCGATTTATTACGTAAAGGATTTTGTTTTGAGTTTGATTTACTAATGGTGCGGATTTTATAACCATAAACTAACCGGCAAGTGCACCGAGTCGTACCAAGTAATACCTCAGGTGAGTGAGGGTCGATCCCACGAGGATTGATGGATTAAGCATCAATGGTCAGTTGATTTACTTGGTTAGACAAGCAGAAAATGGTGTTTGAAGGTTCAAAAGCATTAACAATAAATTCAGAATATCAGAAAGCAAGCAATAAATTGAAGTGAATAATATATGAGAAAATAGTTAAGGCTTTAGAGTTATCTATTTTTCGGATTGACTTTTCTTACTAATTATTTTAACCATGCAAGATTTAATTCATGGCAAACTATATGTGACAAAACCCTAATTCCTTAGACCTTTTTGGTCTCCTCTAAAATTCATCAACCGCCAATTCCTTGGTCACTTAATTCCAATTAGAGGGTAAAGCTTAATTCTAGTTTATATGCCACATAAATCCTAATTACCCAAATATAAGAGGATTATATGTCACGTATCCCGTTATGTCCAGATAATTAGAAATTTAGGAGAATATATTTTCAAGCTGTTGTTCAAGTAAAGAGCTTTTTTAAGTTATACAAGAACTCAATTAGAAAGAGGATCATACTTCCGTTCCATCCAAATTCATAAGATAAAGAACGAAAATAATTCTTGAAATATAAATCAGTACATGAATTAAAATAGAAAAATAATAGTATCAATCCATACAATAGACAGAGCTCCTAACCTTAACAATGGAGATTTAATTGCTCATGGTTCAGAGAGAAAATAAGGATTCTGAAAAACTGTAAAGTGCGAAATGAGGTAGAAGAGAAGAGAAGAGCCCGAAGGGCTGATTCTTTTCTCTTTTATATCTAATCCTAATTAATATAAAATATGTTTTCTAAAACTAAAATAATATCTTTTCCTAATTGTAAATAAAATAAAAGTTGAATCAAAATTAATTTGATTGATCTGTGCAGGGCTTGAGGAGCATGGGGACCATTGGATTTATTAAGCTCCACGCTGAACTTGGCTTTTTCCAAGTTCAACGTGGAGAAGGAAATGTGATCTTTAGCGTGTTCCTTTGAATCCACGCTGAACTTGGCAGCTGAAAGAGCGAAACTCTCGTGCGATCTAGAATTTTCACAAATAAGTTCCCATTGTAAGCATAGCTTCTAGACCGACAAGAATTCCTTTCTTACAAAAGTTTTGTTTGTCACAAGTAACAAACCCACTAAAATTTATAAACCGAAGTATTCAAACCTCGAGTCGTCTTCTCAAGGAATTGCAGGGAGGTATGACTTATTATTAGCTATGGGAAAGGTAGAATTTTGGGTTTTGAAAGGTTTGAACAAGGAAAATAAATTGCAGGAATTAATAAATTAATATCTAATAAAACTCTTGGCAAGGTGTGAAAATTGGAAGTCCTATCCTAGTTGTCCTTATCAATGGTGATGAGAATTGTGTTTTAATCCCACTTAGTTAACCTTTACTAAAGCAAAGAAAAGTCAAGTGGACTAATTAGTTAGATCCTTAAGTCCTAGCCAACTCCTAAGGAAAGACTAGAGTTATTAGAATTCAATTCAATTAGCTAAAATAACAATTATCAATCACGATGAGTTTGATAACTCAAGAGTTACCAATTAATCAACCAAGGCCAAAAGGGGAAAATCTAAATTAAATTAAAAGCATTCATATAAATAAAGCAAAGCAAAGTCAAATCTGAAATACCTCAAATTATATTAAATAAAACATTCAAATCTAAATACGAAGAATTCATAAGCAAAATTGGTAACATGAGTCAGATACGAATAAAAGCATTAGAATAAATAGAAATATAAAAGAAATATTGAACCTGAGAAGAAGTTGAAATAATAAGTTAAAATAATAAGAAATCCTAATCCTAAATCCTAAATCCTAAGAGAGAGGAGAGAACCTCTCTCTCTAAAAACTACATCTAAATTATCAAAAGTGAATAATCGAAGGCCTCCTCATGAATGGATGCATTCCCCCACTTTATAACCTCTAATCTGTGCTTTCTGGACTTGGATCTAGGCCAAAAAGGGTTTCAGAAATCGCTGGGGGCGTTTTCTGCAGTTTCTGCACGTGGCGTCTGTCACGCGTCCGCGTGGGTCACGCGGTCGCGTCATCTGGGAGTTTTTCTTGTCACGCGTTCGCTTTGGTCATGCGTACGCGTCATTTGCGTTCTGCTCAAGGCACGCGTCCGCGTCAGTCACGCGTTCGCGTCGCTGCCTTCTCGCGCTAGGCACGCGACCGCGTCGTCCATGCGTTTGCGTCGCTGTCCTTTTCTTCAAAACTCCATTTTTGTGCTTTCCTTCCATTTTTGTATGTTTCCTTTCTGTCCTCTAAGCCATTCCTGCCTTGGGAGATCTGAAAATACTTAACACACAAATCACGGCATCGAATGTTAATAAAGGGTAATTAAAATTAATATTTTTAAAGCATAGGAAACATGTTTTTCACATATATCACATAATAAGGAAGGAAAAGTAAAATCATGCAATTTACATGAATAAGTGAGTGAAGGATTGAATAAATCACTTAAATTGGGCACAAAATACATCATAAAATATGGGTTTATCAACCTCCCCACACTTAAACAATAGCATGTCCTCATGCTAAATCCAAGAGAAAAGGTAAAGTTAGAATGGGGGAATCTCATGCAATGCATTCTATTCTAAATGCAACTACCTAAATGAGCAATGCAATTCTAGTTATTATTCACTTGTATATAAAGCTTACATGTAGTTAAATTAATTCATATCCTCAAGGAATCATATATGCATAGCCAAACCCTAGATAATGTTAAAGCACTTTTACAATTGAGGTGGGTAAAAGTATTTCACAAACTTGCAAGACAATTAACAATTAAGCAGAGATATATGGTGATGAGCTATTGAACCCTCACTGGATTTTGTGTTTACTCTCTAGTCACTTAGTGTTTATTGGGTTAATCACTCTATTCTTTTTCTATCCTTGCTTTCTAAAATTTTGTTCTTTATCTAACCAATCAACAATTATGGAATACAGACATACAAAAATCATGAGGTCTTTTTCAAGGTTGTAATGGGGCCAAGGTAAAGGTAAGGGTATATGTATAAGGCTAAGTGAGCTAACAAAATGAATCCTTGATTAGTCTAAGATCTCACCTAACATACATACTTTATATAATTTAAAGTTTCTTTACCTATTTACCTAAATTTTTCCACTTTGTATTACAAGCTCATGCATTAATTTTAAATTTGAAATTTTTGTCCCATGTGCATTGATTTTTATTTTGCATTTGGGGAATTTTTGTATCCCTTTATTTAAATACTGAAAATAATAATTTTTTTATGCACATGCTAATTTAGTTATTTTTATTTCACATGAGCATGCTTCCCAAATTTCTGAAATAACTTATTCATTTTAAATCCCTACTTTGTTTCTATCATCCCATATTCCCATAAAATTCCCTACACTTAAATTGTACACAATATCTATCTTAAGCTAATCAAGGATTCAACTTGGGATTTTTATTTTGTTTTTCTGCTTAAGGCTAGTAATGTGGTTATAGAACAAGAAGGGATTAAGAAGCTCAAGGGGGCTAACAAGAGTGATGTAAAAGGTTGGCTAAATTGGGATAAGTGAGGAAAATTCAAATGATGGCCTCAATCATCTCTTGGTATGTATCTATATTCTATATTGGACATATAGATTAAAACAAAGTAAAGAACACCAGAATGAAAAAGAAGGGCAAAACACACAGGAATGAAATTTATGGTTTGAATGTAACCATACAATTAAGCTCAAAACTCACAGGCTGTGTGTTCTCCAGCTCAAAAATCATATATCAGTTATACATGTCATGTAAGTAGAAATTAAGAGTTTCCATTCAACTCAATGTGAATCTTAGGGTGGCCCTTAAAATCTTAGTGTTCCTCCTTGAAGAAATGTTGTTAACTAACTAACATGTAATGCTATATATTCAAGGTGTGTGGATTGTTTTAATTTACTAAAGTTTCTAGTTTACTCCTTTTATTTTCAATTAAACCAAACTATTATATGCTAAAAGGGTAAACTATACTAATTAATCCACATTTTCTATAACTAATAAGTTTAGAATTGCAAACTAAACTAAATGTCTAAGATATAAACTAAAGTGCAAAATGCAGAAATAAAGTAAAAATACAGCAAAAGAACAATGTGCAAGTACTGAAAAATAAAAATGAAAATAAAAATACAGAAAAATAAACAAAATAAGCTAGAAGAGTCTGTAGTGGTTCACCAAAAAGATAAGCCAGGGATGGCGACCTCCCCACACTTAAAATATAGCATCGTCTGCGATGCTTACTCAAACTGCGTGTGAAGAAGTGTCATCACCGGAAGGATGGGCTGCTAGTGTCTCTGTGGTGGCCTGGGGGTCTGCAGTCTCTATGAGTGTAGTGGGATCCGTTTGATGCAGTGGAGGTACTGACTGGATAGGGATCTCCGGGTCTGCGGCCTGGATCTGGTGAGGCTCTTCATGCTGTAGCGCAACCTGCTCTGGTCCTGCCTGCTCGGCCTGGGCGTGTGTCTCCTCCTCATGATCATCCGCCTCCACCTCAGAAGTATCAGAAGGGGTGTCGGGCTCGGAGGAGATGTCACTGCCGGATCGGATCATCAACTTGAGGTGCTCATAGCGCCACTTGTGGCGACGCTCCATACGATCCAGGCAGGCAAAGAGTCGATGCACCAAATGATAAATGGGCTCAGGAGCAGGTGGATGTGCAGTGGATGAGGCTGGTGCAGTAGTGGAAGCAGAAGGGGCAGCTGAAGGAGTGGCTGCCTCATCAGAAGCGGTGAAGAATGGGGGTATGTGGCCTAAAGCCTGAAACTTCCTGCTGTGAGGGATAATTTTCTTGCAGTCTGCAGCAGGTGGCTTCACATCAGCAAGCTCCCAAGGCACGTAAGCTCGACGGCCTAGCTGGGTGATCAGATAAGGGAAGGGGAGAGTGCCTCTAACATGGACCCTGGCCATATAATACCGGATGAATCATGGAAGATACAGGTCCTTACCCTCCATCACACACCAGATGAGGGTGATCATAGCAGCGGGTAGCTCTGTCTCATGAGTACTCGGCATCACATATTTGCTTAGAATCTGGTGCCAAAGCCGGGCCTCATCATTCAGATATATCAGCTTGATTTCCTTAGGCATCAGTGTGTTCTTACCCATGACCCATGGGACAGTAGGATCAAGGGCTATACTCTGCTTGACAGCATCCCAGTCAAATTGCATAAATCTCATATCCTCTTCAGCCTTTTGGTAATCGTCAGGCTGATCTGATTTAGGCTGAAGGTGGAGGATGTCCTCAATAGCTTCCTCAGTGACCAAAATCTGTTTTCCTCTGAGGTTCACTGCATCTAGGGAAGTCTTGAAATAGTTACAGTAAAATTCTCTGACCCAGGAAGTATTGACCTCTGTCAAGTTTCTTTCCAAGAACCAGCCTCTTTGTTTTATCTGTTTTGAGGTGTACTGCTGTAGTTCTTCTGGAATTTTTAGAGTTCTTTCCAGGTACAGGTTCCTGGAAGTGGCAAACACTAGATACTTTAGCTCATAGTATCTGTTTGCAAATTTAACTGGATCTGTGGCAGTGAGGAACTGGTCAGCCTTCTCCTGCGGGGTAAAGTGCTTTTCCCGCCAGGAGTCATCATGCAAAATGTCGAGGATGGACATAGAGGATTCGCCTCTTTTTCTTTTGCCAGTGGTTGCTTTGCCTTTTCCTTTGTGTTGAGGGTTAGACATCCTGAAAAGCAGAAATTCCAGGATATAATTGAAGAACTGAAGTAGGAAAACAAGTAGGCAAATAGGATTTATAGCAATTTAAGCACAGAGTGGCAAAAGAGCAGTAGAATTGTGAAATGAGTTAAAATATATGTACATTTTGGACTGTATTTGAGTTAAAAAATCTGAGATGAGAAATTACAATCCAAAATATATTATAAGTAGAATACATGTTAATTAGGAAAAACAATAATCATGCCTTGAGTTAGAAAGATAAAGTAGTTAGTTAAAAACCGGAAAGAGAAGTTTGAAAGTTAGATTGGTTAGGATTGAAAAAGGGGGAGTTAAAGTAAGTGGCATGAGAATGGTTTCTTAGTTAACAAGATCTGCACAAACTTGAAGAATAGGCAACTCATATTCAGGCAAGGATTGCAAGTTGTTGATGATAATTCATATGGATGAAGGAAGTGTAAAATGAGAATGAAATCATCAATAAGCAGTTGGAAGCTCAGGGAACCATAAAGAATGAGAATGCTAGCCTGTGCATTCATGAATTGATTTGGTTGTAGCCAAGTAATGCAAAATCAAAATTGCCAAAACCAATACATGAATGGAAAAATGAAACAAGTTGCAGAAAATTGGGCAGCATTCCGGCTAAAAGTGGATGTTCCCGGAAATAAACAGCAGGAAAATCAGTTCATATAATTTTAAATAAAACTGCAAATAAACACAAATAACATGAACATGAAAGAGCAGTGTAACAGCAGCAAGAAACATGGAAGAACAATGTAAGAACAATATGATCATCACAGCAAAATCAGAATTGCTAAATAGATAAAGCAAGTAGCAAGAACGGCGCAATTATCAGTCCTAAATCCACTAACCACATCCTAGCTACCTAACCACCTAGAATCCACTACAAACATGCATCTCTAACTATCCTATTTTGAACAGAATCTGAAAAATAAGCAACTAACTACGGAAGATAGAGAAATCGGTGTTCGGCGGAACCTGATATGTGAATGAACAGAGGTGAGGTCAGAGAGATGGTGGTGGTGATACGGCGGCGATGGGAGGGTGGCGCGGCGGCGTGGTAGTGGAGCAGGGGCGAGGTGTTGGGTTAGGGTTGGGCGAGGGGTGAAGGAAGGAAGAAGGGGGCGAGGGTGGTGATGTTGTGGTGGTGGTCAGTGGTGGGAGGTGGTGGTCTGAGGTTGGCCGCAGTGGGGGGCAGTGGCGGAGGGGAGTGGAAGGGGGGAAAGAGAAGAAGGGGAGAAAGAAGAGAGGGGGGTGTCGCGGGGCGGTCTGGGTGGTTGGGGGTGGTGCGGTGGTCGGGTCTGGTGCGGTGGTCGGAGGCGGTGGTGAGTGCAGAGAAGGAAGGAGTGAGAGGACGGTTGGGGGTGAATGGGCGACGCGATGGGGTTAGGGTTCGCGTGACTTGGGGTTAGTTGATTCAAATCAACGCGAACGCGTGGGGCACGCGATCGCGTGACTAGGGAGAAATGGGGTTAACGCGGTCGCGTGATTGACGCAGTCGCGTGGGTTGGGTAAAAGATAGGTGACGCGGACGCGTAAGGCATGTGACTGCGTCGCCGAAATTTGTGCTAGATGCACACTTCCAGCGTCGTTTCAGCACAACTCTCTGTTTCCATTTAGGGGGCCATAATATCCATGCGACGCGAACGCGTCGCTCATGCTTTCGCGTGGGATGAGTGTTTTGCGAGTGAGCGTTCGCGTCAAGGACGCGAACGCATGGGCCGTTTTGTGCTAAATGCACACCACCCGCACGATTCCAGCCCAGCTTTCGGGGCATTGGATCTTTACGCCGATTTTCTTCTCACGCCCACGCGTGGCCTGCGCGCTCACGTGGGGTGATCTCTTTTTTTTATGCAATTATGCAGTATGCAATATGCAGTGCTAATGTAGATGCTATGAATACTTCTAGGTTCAATGAAAATAAAATAAAATAAAAACAAACAACACGAAATAAAATTAAAAAAGAAACGATCATACCATGGTGGGTTGTCTCCCACCTAGCACTTTTAGTTAAAGTCCTTAAGTTGGACATTTGATGAGCTTCCTGTTATGGTGGCTTGTGCTTAAATTCATCCAGAAATCTCCACCAATGTTTGGAATGCCAACAGCCTCCGGGGTCCCAAACTAGGCATGCAAAGCTTTTGAGCAGCTTCAAACAGATTCCCAGGCTCCCGGGGTGACGAATGTCAGAATAGATTCCAGGATCCCAAACTTTGCTTTTAAATCCGCATTTGTCGTGATCTATATTCTTCCATCCGGGCGGTTTAGAAATTGTATTCTCACCAAGATGACCAAACGCCTTCCGAGACCCATTCAATTGAACTTGATACCAATCCTTGCACTTCGAATTGAAGCGTGGAACCTTATTGAATCTTGCACACCAGCTCTGAGTACGAGCCATTTCCCTCTTACTCTTAAAGCCGCAGAGAGCTCTAAGCTGGCCATCTGTTTCAAGCAAACCATATTCAAGTGGAAAAGTAAAGACAAAGGTTAAGGATTGTACCCACTTGAAGCTTGTATTAGGTGGTAATGGCCTTGGGATAGGTGTTTCCAGTGGTTCTGTAAGCTCTACTCCCTTGTGTTCTTCTGTGAATTCCTCCACTTCTTTGCAAAATTCTTCAACTGCAACTGCGTCCTGATCAAAGTCTTCCATGTCTTCCTCGTCACTCAAGTCATACGTTGGAGGTTGAGAGAAATCTACCTCGACATCATCTTCGTATTCACTTGGATAAGGTTCTTCAGGCTCAAGGAGTTCAGTTGCAGATGTAAGTTCGTGACTAGGAGAGCTTGATTCATGATCATCACTGCCTAGGGAATCAATTTCTTAGTTTGTTCCATTCAATTTTTCACAAGGTATATGCTTTGGAGGTTGTGCACTATCCTCCTTGGTACCAGATTCGAACTTCTCAGCGGAATCCCTTACAATTCTCGATTCCCATGGAGGTTCAGCATCTCCTAAATCTTCAACCACTTCTTCTTCTACAACTATTATGGATTTCTCCACTTGTTCCAATACAAAGCCATGCTCCTCATTGTCCACCGAAGTTTCTAGTGTCTCCTTCATGCTACGCTCTTCTTTTGATTCTCCACATGCAGTCATGGGAGTACTTTGAGTGCTCAGATGTTGGGAAGCTATTATATTTACTACCTTGGTTAAGGCAGTAGTGAGTTCCAGTACGTCCCTTTGCATCTTCGCTTGCCCTTGAAGAAGAACACGAAGTTTGTCATCCATTGGAGATTGGGGTAGATATGAGGGTTCATTGGTTGGGAGAGAGGGTTCATAATAAGAATGTGGTGGTTCTTGGGAGTAATTGGATTGGAATTGTGGTGGATAAGGGTCATACGGTAATGAATGGTGAAAAGGAACTTGTGAGTGTGGTGGTTCAAAGCTACATTGAGAGGATGATCTATAAGCACAGGGTGGGGCTTGTTGGTAAATACAAGGGGGTCCACCATATCTATTAGCTTGGTATGCATTGTAGAGTGGTCCTTGCCCATGATATCTTGGAGGGTGTTGTTGCCTAAAGGGTTGATCAGATCCTCTTGGCTCCATCCATCTTTGATTGCTTAGACCTTGATGCATATTCCTGTTATAGCTTCCACTCCTTTCAACAAATTTAGAACCAAACTCAAAGTGAGAGGGGTGAGAATTCATGGTAGCTAATAAGAATTAAAAATGAAAACAAAAACAAATAAACAAGCAAAAGAAAAAAATATTTACAATAACCAATAATAAGACACACGTTTGCAATTCCCCGGCAACGGCGCCATTTTGAAAGAGCGAAACTCTCGCGCGATCTAGAATTTTCACAAATAAGTTCCCATTGTAAACATAGCTTCTAGACCGACAAGAATTCCTTTCTTACAAAAGTTTTGTTTGTCACAAGTAACAAACCCAATAAAATTTATAAACCGAAGTATTCAAACCTCGGGTCGTCTTCTCAAGGAATTGCAGGGAGGTATGACTTATTATTAGCTATGGGAAAGGTAGAATTTTGGGTTTTAAAAGGTTTGAACAAGGAAAATAAATTGCAGGAATTAATAAATTAATATTTAATAAAACTCTTGGCAAGGTGTGAAAATTGGAAGTCCTATCCTAGTTGTCCTTATCAATGGTGATGAGAATTGAGTTTTAATCCCACTTAGTTAACCTTTACTAAAGTAAAGAAAAGTCAAGTGGACTAATTAGTTAGATCCTCAAGTTCTAGCCAACTCCTAAGGAAAGACTAGAGTTATTAGAATTCAATTCAATTAGCTAAAATAACAATTATCAATCACGATGAGTTTGATAACTCAAGAGTTACCAATTAATCAACCAAGGCCAAAAGGGGAAAATCTAAATTAAATTAAAAGCATTCATATAAATAAATCAAAGCAAAGTCAAATCTGAAATACCTCAAATTATATTAATTAAAACATTCAAATCTAAATACGAAGAATTCATAAGCCAAATTGGTAACATGAGTCAGATACGAATAAAAGCATTAGAATAAATAGAAATATAAAAGAAATATTGAACCTGGAAAGAAGTTGAAATAATAAGTTGAAATAATAAGAAATCCTAATTCCTTTAAGAGGAATCCTAATCCTAAATCCTAAATCCTAAGAGAGAGGAGAGAACCTCTCTCTCTAAAAACTACATCTAAATTATCAAAAGTGAATAATCGAAGGCCTCCTCATGAATGGATGCATTCTCCCACTTTATAACCTCTAATCTGTGCTTTCTGGACTTGGATTTGGGCCAAAAGGGTTTCAGAAATCGCTGGGGGCATTTTCTGCAGTTTCTGCACGTGGCGTCTGTCACGCGTCCGCGTGGGTCACGCGGTCGCGTCATCTGGGAGTTTTCCTTGTCACGCGTTCGCTTCGGTCACGCGTACGCGTCATTTGCGTTCTGCTCAAGGCACGCGTCCGCGCCATTCACGCGTTCGCGTCGCTGCCTTTTCGCGCTAGGCACGCGGCCGCGTCGTCCATGCGTTTGCGTCGCTGCCCTTTTCTTCAAAACTCCATTTTTGTGCTTTCCTTCCATTTTTGTATGTTTCCTTTCTGTCCTCTAAGCCATTCCTGTCTTGGGAGATCTAAAAATACTTAACACACAAATCACGGCATCGAATGGTAATAAAGGGTAATTAAAATTAATATTTTTAAAGCATAGGAAACATGTTTTTCACATATATCACATAATAAGGAAGGAAAAGTAAAATCTTGCAATTTACATGAATAAGTGGGTGAAGGATTGAATAAATCACTTAAATTGGGCACAAAATACATCATAAAATATGGGTTTATCAGCAGCCAAGTTCAGCGTGGAGAAGGCAGCGAGTGCTTCCCTGGGAGTTCTCAAATCCACGCTGAACTTGGCAGGAACCAAGTTCAACGTGGAGGATGCAGAGGTTGCTGGAGGAGAAATTTGCACTATTATATATCGTTGAAAATCCCTGAAAGTTAGCTTTTCAATGCCGCTAAAATCATGTCGATTGAATCTTTGTAGCTCAAGTTATTCCAGTTTGAGTGCAGGGAAGTCAGGATTGACATCATCATTTGCTTTCTCCCTTTTCTGCTACAAAACTCCATCAAATCCCTCCGAATGCTACCTGAAATAAATAGAATTGTGCACAACTCAAAGTAGCATCCATAGTGGCTAAAAGATATTTAAATTTTGATTAAACTTAGCAATTCAGGTGCAAATTCACAAGGAAAAGATAGATAAGATGCTCACGCATCAACTAAGAAAATAATTATATTTTGAATTCGGTTTAATATGAAAAGACTTATGTTTTGAGTTTGATTAAAGAGTTACATTTTGAGGACTTTTATTGAATTTACAGAATTTGAATTTGATTGGTGAAGAGAGATGATTTTTGGGTCTTTTGAGAAGTTATTATACTTGAGAATGAAGTTGAAAGTGAGTTTTACGAAATTGATTCAAATATAAGAGTTATGCTTTTGGGAATTTCAAATGGAATGGAAGAATTGATTATTGAAGTTAATTTGAGATTTTTGATTTGGTGAAAGGAGTTTTATGAAAGATGAATGAATTTAACTTGCTTTTTAAAAGAGATGTTTGAAATTTGAGCTTCCGCGGTATAGATGCAAGGATTGTGGTTTCATCCCACTTGCTCCCAGTTGGTATTTGAGCTTCTGGGATAAGATGCAAGGATTGTAGTTTTGTCCCGCTTGTTCACAGTCAGAATTTGAGCTTCCGGGATAATATGCAAGGATTGTGGTTTTTGTCTTACTTGCTCTCAGTCTGAATTGAGACTTTGTTGACCTTCATCGCAAGATGTGACCAGGTACTTATACCTTCCCAGATGATTCTCACAATGGATATTGATCAATGAATATGATACGAGCTTTGGGGATGCACGCATTGAGGGACTCTCCAGTGTTAGCTACCGGATATGTCGGGTTTGGTTGTATAACCGACAGATGAGCTCATTGGCTATAGGACAGGCATGCATAATTTGTATTTGTGTGTATTTGTTTGGGTGTGCATCTTGTATTTGGCTTGCCTCTTTGAATAATTGTATATACATGCTAATTGAACTAATTGTTGTAACTGTTCTCTCTGTTTATGTATTCATTGTATTATTTTGATTGTGTTTGAACAACTGAGAGATCCCTTATGCTGGCGATGGTGACGCTGAGGGTTGTTCCTGATGTAGTACTGGCTGTAATTATTTTCTGATTGTATTTGCCTTGTACTGTTTGTACCGGTAATTGATTCTGTTTTGAGATTGAGTTTTAATAGTGATTTGATTTGAGTTGGGCCGGAGGCCGTGTTTTGACATGATTTGGGCCGGATGCCAAGTTGATTTGATTTAGTCCAGAGGCCGTAATGAGATTTGATTATATGTTGGGACAGAGGTTGAAATTGATTATGTTATGAGATATTAATTGAGTTTTGAAATCCTTATAACTAAAAAAGTGAACTTTGAATTTTTGGATAATTAATTATTAATGTTTTGAATAGATTCATAAGACGAGCGATAATCATTGCAGTTGAAATCAATTCTTTTCTTATTTGTATCCTCTTACGACAATTCTTAAAAACCCTCTACTGAAAACTAGCGAAGACGATGTTCTCACTCCCTACAGATTTCCTTTCCAAGACAAACGAAGAGTTTTAAGGAGTTTTTTCTTTGTATCTGGTTTTGTTGTATATTATTTTTTGTATTATAATTTTTCCTCGCTCTTGTTATTGTATATTTGTAAGATAGATAGAAGTTGTAATGATATGTATGCTTATACTATTTATAAATTATTTGTATATGAAGTCTGTTATGTCTATATGTAAATATGTATATATATGAGTGTTGTGATTGAATTGGGTTATATATGCATGTTTGAAAAGAAAAAGTATTTTTTGGTTTTTCAAAGAAAACAACGATACGGTTTCGAGTTAAAGGCTCATCTTATTATTAAATATATGGAAGTCATCGTGATATTCTCGCTATCAGTATAGTGTAGTCGGAAGCGTGACATTCTAATAGTAAAAATGTTACACATCCCATATTCATAACAAAGCATAACACACGCATATTATTCATATAAAAAAAGCGAGCTGAAATGATGAGTACAAGTAATAAAATTGCAATACAACAATAAACTTCAATTATTAAAAACATAATTATTTATATTTTTTATTAATTTAAATTAAAAAAATAATTTTATAATATAATATTAAAAATTTTTTAACCTAAAAATTTAGAGTTTGATCTTTATTAATTAAAAAAAATAATATAAAATAAATAGAAAAATTTACTCAAACCATTTGAAACAAACACCAAAATATTTTAAATATCCTATCGCGTATTCATGTACAATCACCTTTATAAAACGAGTAAATTCCAAAATGGTCCCCCAGATTGGGCCCGTGCACCAATGTTGCCCCTCAGTTTCTAAATGCTCTAAATGCACCCTCCAATTTGAGCTCCGTGCGAAATCCTAGTCCTTCCACCCAATTTCGGCATGACTCAGCAGCTGGAGTGCTGAGCTGGCGGTTCCACCTCCACGTAAGCTTCATCACCCTCCACCATCACCATCGTTCCTCCTCTTCTCCCAACGGAGCCACTACCCTTCTCTCTTCTTCCAATCCTCCTTTCCCTTTCTCCCTTCCTCAAACATTGTAGCCCTTTCTTTCTCTCAGTTCACCAGCCTTCAGATCACTACCTCAGAACCACCGCCGCAACCCTTTCTCTTTTCTTCTTCCGCTCTTCTTTTCTCTTCTTCTCTGTCCATTGGAGGGGGTGGATGAATCAGAACGGTTGCTTGGATAATATTTTCATACACTTTCAGCAACAATCAGAATCCAACAAACTAAATTAACCTATCATAACCACCTAAAATCAATTAAAACAGAAAATCAAACTAAACTAAGCCTAAAACTGGTAAAAATTAAAACTAAATTCTAAATAAACCTAAACTAATAGGGGAAGTTGGGGTGGTCAGATAGGGAAAGAAGGCAAACCAAAACGTGAGGAAGAAGAGGAGGGTTAGTCATCGTGGGTGATGGAAATGACAAGGAGAAGCAGACGCGGGGAGGACACCGGTAGAGTAGTGGTTGCAGCGGCTATTGCGGTAGCAGTAGTTCGGTGATGAGGAACAAAGATGAAGGTACCTCGCTCTTTAGCTGAGAAGAGGAAATGGGGGAGGAAGATGTGGCGGCACTGGGTAAAGGCCGGAGGTGATGGTGGTTGCGATGGAGATGCTGGAAGCTGCGATAGGGCTAGGGTTCGGTGCGTGGAAGAGGGTGATGAAGATGGCAGATTGGCGGCGATAGTAAGCTCGGGCCCGACGGAGGTGGTTCGCCAAGAAGAAAGCTCGATGTCTCTGGACCTGACGGGGAAGGAGAGGGTAGAGGGAGGAGGTTGGACGCGGTGGTCGCAGATTGTGGAGGCTATGGTGGCTCGCGGTGGTGGTTCAGCCTTAGGCCAATGGGCAGAGGAGAAGAGAAAAGAAGAGAGGAAGAAGAAAAGAGAAAGGGTTGCGGTGGTGGTTCTAAGGTAGTGATCTGAAGGCTGGTGAACTGAGAGAAGGAAATGGCTACAATGCTTGAGGAAGGGAGAAAAGGAAAAGAGGATTGGAAGAAGAGAGAAGGATAGTGGCTCCGTTGGAACTGCGCTCCGGCTGCTGAGTCATGCCGGAATTGGGTGGAAGTACCAGGATTTCGCACGGAGCTCAAATTGGAGGGTGTATTTAGAGCATTTAAAAATTGAGGAGTAACATTGGTGTACGGGCCAGTCTGAAGGACCATTTTAAAGATTTACTCTTCTAAAACTCAATTCTTTCATAATATTTAAAAAACCATATGTGAATTATTTAATAAATAAATACAATTATATAACTTTAAGATTCTTTAATAATTTACAAACATATGATAAAAGGTAAATTTTAGTGTGTATGTCTATATTTATAATAATTAAAGTGAATATATAAATATTGTTAAAATTAAAGTTATATTTTTTATATTTTAGTAATATTTTTAAAATACTGTAACTGTCTGAACTATCGTAGCAAGATATATTAAATTGAGGTATGATATAAAATTTCAAAATGAAGACGAAATAAAGCTAGCAGAGACCGTAATTGATAAGCCTCGTGTAATATAAATGTAGGCACATCAACGACAAAGCAAATTTCAAACCAATTACTTCATATGCAATGACGATATAGTGCAAAACAGATATATATTCACAATCGTCAACCATATACATTTTCTAAATTCTAAGAGCCTAGACTAGCTAGTATAGCATCTACATACTTGAATAGACATAAAAATATACATCCTTGAATCATGGTGCTTGTCAATTATGTTGTTATATTGGAAGAGCCAATGCGGATATTTTATTAGTAAACTAATTTTCCATTAATTTGTAAGTAGAGATGATAATACTAATTTTATCTGTGAGTATTTAATTTGATCTAATTTATTTATATAATATTGACAATTTAATTCGTAATAAGTCAGATTAAGAATAAAGTAAGTTAAATTACGAGTAAAATTAGGTATGAATTTAGATTAATCCAACTCAACCAATTCACGTTCTTAATATATTATAATATATAATTAAAAATTATTATACAAATATATATAATGAAGTTGATAGAGATCAAATTCATATCTTCTCATTTTGTAATTTTAATATAGATTTTATTACTTTTAATTTTAATATACACTTAATTTTGTATTTTTTATTTTATTAATATATTTATAAACTATAAAATGATTAAATATTATATTTGATTATAAAATTAATTTATTATGGGTCAGATCGGATAGATTTGGTGTCAAATTTTAAAATACGAATAAAATTAGAGTTAAAAGAGCATGATAAAATTAAATTTTAAAGAGACAACTTTTGAACCTATTATTAAAATTAGAATAGAACCTAAATTTTATTCTATATTATTCATTATCAATCCTAATATAAAGATAATAAATTTTACTTAATTATGTGTGTTTTAATCAAGAAATTGATTAAATTTTTAAGTGAAAGTTTTTTATTTTTAAAAATAAAAAAGATTAGATTACCAATATATTCATTGTTACATTAAAATATCAAAATTTATATAGGAGAAGCTATTGCCACACCTCATTCATTTGTTTCTATATGCTTTAATTTTCCTCCGTAATGTGCCCGTTGCATGAATGAATAACTCTAATTAATAAAGAAATAATTATTTAATATATTTCTTGTTGGGTGTGCCAATAACCTCTATCAATTTATATTGCTAAAAATCTTGGAAAATATCTTTAAGGATAATGGTCAGGAATATATGTCGATACCTTATTAGCAGTTTTAGCACCATACTTGTGGTTAAATACTTATCCAGAATGACAAGAGTCCACAACTGAAACAAAATTTTTCCACCATTTAATCGAAGTAGCTAGGCTCTAGCTAGCATTATGACTTGAATTAAGTTTGACTCTGATCTTCGTTCAAAAGTGCATTGAATTTAAAAAAAAAACCAATAAAAAGACCTATATATTCACAAGTGACATACCCTTTCGTGATGTGAATATATCGATCGGAGGAGATTATATTGAATCATCCAACAACCCACTAAATTAAACCGTTCATATTTATTTGAGGGAGAAGAGGAAGATGACAAGAAGCTTAATTGTGATCATCATCATCATCATGGAGGATGGACGTTGACCAATATAGTTGTGGTATATATACACTAATACAATAATGGATTCGGTGACATTATATATATGGGACGTTCGCTACTTATTATTAAAAAAAAAAAAAAATTATTATTATCTATTAATATATATTTATATAAAATGACAGATCCAGAAATTTTAAACTGTGAAAACGAATATATAATATATAAGAATTATAAATTTTTTTTGTAACATATCAAAGCATATAAAATAAAATAACATAAAAATATTGAATATGAAATAACCTTTTATTTATTTATTATTAATGTTGGTATATAAATAAGTACTAACGAGGTTTTAATTCACTCTTTTATAAACTAATTACATATAATAATAGTAAAAATGAGATTAACTAAGAGGGTAAACAAATAATCTTTTAATTTGGAGGTTTTTTATTTGAATCTTTAAAATAGTGAAATACGTTTTTTATGAGTTATATATTATTAAAAGTATTTTAGAAAAGTCACCAAAAAAAGTATTTTAGAAAAAAAATTATACACCAAGCTCTTCATATTCCATTATATATTTTATAATTGTCTAATAATTTTTTAATAAAATAAAGATCAAAATTGATTTCCAATAATAATAATAATAATAATAATAATAATAATAATAATAATAATAATAATAATTTAATTTTGATGCAATTTCAATATAAAACAGTTCTACACGTGTATTTAAAATAATTATTTTTTAAAAGAATAAATTTAATTAAATGACTGTATAATTATAAATAATACTATCAGTGTATTTAAATTAAACTCAAATAACAATAATAATAATGACAACAACAAAAAACTACAACAAAATTAGTTGGTTAGATGAATAGATAGATATATAGAAGTATTAAATATTTGGGTAAAGTATTAAATTGGTCCTCTACGTTTAGGTGTAATTCTGTTTTGGTCTTTAAAATTTAAAATGTTCTATTTAAATAAAAAAAAATTTATTTAGCTTCAATGTAGTCCACCGTGAGGTCAAAATTTAATAATTAACGAAATGTCTTCCAGAACAACAATACAAGAACAAAAAGTCGATAATACGGAGAATAAGTACAAGGTTCAAAGGTACAAAATCAACCATGGATGCATCAATACATTAATTTATCATTTTTTTTAGTTCTATAGAAAATATTTCATTTAAATTATAAAAAAAATAATTAAAAAATATATTTATATAAAAAATATTCTTTACTTATAAAATTGTTTAGAAATTATATTTTTAAAAGATGTAAAATTTGTAAATTAATTTTACTTATTACTATTATTTATATTATGAAAGAGTTTGAAACCATAATAATAGTAACTAAGAGTTTGAAACCATAATAATAGAGATGGTTTCTTCCTTTGTACTTTGGAACCCAAAGCTTTTCTATATGTATAAGAGACATAAAATCACATTTTAACCACTCACGCCCTATTTTTATATTACAATACACTTATAGATTTATTATTAAATATTAACCATTTTTACTTTAGGTTGAGCGAGCCGATAATTAATTTAATCGTATTCTCTAACTATGATCACCTTTAAGTTTGAGATGCCTCGTTTCTTATAATCATTTTCCTATGGCCTCGAAAAAATTATGCTACTTAATCTTATATAATGATTTGGTTAATTTCACTGAGTTTTTAATTAAATATTTACCGTTTAAAAGTTTGTAATTGAGTCTCTAAATTAAAATTTAATTATAAACTTTTATTAATTATTATTTTTCATAAAATTACAATAGTTTTAGAATATTTATTTTGAAAATATTGTATAATTCATCTTACGCCAAATAGAAAAATAAATATTCCAACAGAATTTTTGTATTTTTAAACAAAAATAATTAAAAAATACTTAATTGAAAATTTTTATTAATACAAGAGCTCAATAACTAAACTTTTAAACTATAAAACAATTAAAATTTAGTTAAGTACACCTATTTTCATAGCAGTTAGAATTTCGATTTTATTATTAAAATCTTTTGATATTACAATTTTAAATGAATAAATCGATTTTACAAAATCTGTACTAAGTCTGATGATTTTATAATTTAAATTTTCTTAAAATTTTATATTTCTCGTAAAATATCAATTTTATCTACCTTACCTATATTTTAACAATAATTTCATACAAATAATTATAGTTTCAATGAATTTTTTTATCATCTTAAATTTTACGTACTAGATTTCTTCAAAACATTATTGCTTGCAGCTATATTTGTATATTCAATCCAAAACAGTTATAATGCATGTCATCTAGACACCTTTTATTCTCTTTACATCCCAATATGTGAATGTGTGACAAAGTCCTTTATCTTTTTTGTTGTCATGAAACTCGTTACCCACAGTTGGGGCTGCTACGGTGATAAAGCAAAGACGACAAACAATCAAAAAATCCTAACAAACCTGATTTTATGATACTAACAAAATTATTCTGTTAGCTTGTTTTTATTACCTTTGTCGAATTATATGCCATGACTCATGAGAAATAATAATAAAATCATCTTATATGTATAACAAAATCAATTATTAATTAATTATTGTGTATAAAAATACATATTTGGTATCTTAAATTCTTTTATTATCTTTATGTTTATCTTTATCTTTATAATAATACAAATAGAGAGTTCATATGCTGACGTGGCGCTCATATGTTGAGTATGGGAGTTTATTTGCTTAGGTGTTGTCACTAAAAAATTTTAGATTTATAAATTATAAATTATAAATTATTGTTTCCTTAGGTTGTTATTTTTAAATTTTAAATTATTTATTTAGATTGTTATATTTAGATTGTTATTTTTTAAATTTTAAATTATTTTATTTAGGTTGTTATTTTTTAAATTTTAGATTGTTATACTTAAGTTGTTATTTTTAAAATTTTAAATTATTTTATTTGGGTTGTTATTTTTTAAATTTTAACACTATTTTTTAAAAATTTGTTGATTCTTTTTAGCACTATTTTTTTAATTTTTATAGACTTTTTTTCAAAAATTACAACTACATGTGTAAATTTAAATATATTTACGTTAATTTAGAATTTTAAAAATTGTTAATATATTTATTTATTTTATCTGTAAATTTAATTCAAATTTATATTAAAGTCAATCAAATTTAAAAAATTTTAGTTATGACTCAACTATAAAAGTATAAGTTATGAGATATGTATAGCACCACAATTCAAAGTACATCAAATTCTTTCTTTATATACATCCAAAATCTAAATTTCTCTACTTATTCCAATGGCTGGTATTCACAAAATCGCAAAAATTAAACCTACAATCGATAGTTTGTGTGTACGTATACGAGTGATACGGTTATAGACACTACCAAGTTATGGAAATTTTTCATTGCCATTCTCAATTGAAATGGTTTGGTTCGATGAACACGTGAGTTTTCTACTAATATTTTTTTATTTTATTTTAAATTTATATTATTTATATTTTAAATTTGTTTGTTTATCCCCATCTAATTGTTCTTTGATTTTTGTTTATCAATTATAGGAAAGAAAAATACACGCCTTAGTATGATTACACCTACTTAGTTGGTAAGTTTATTGTTTTAGAAAAAGTATAATTTATTTATAAATTTATTTATTTTATTGATAATTTCGGCTGTGTTTTATTTTTAACAACTTATTGATAACAATTTTTTTTATTTTAAATCATTTCAGATGTTATTGGATATCGTGTTGGAATTGGAAGTGAGAAAACTCTTGAAAAGAATGACAAATTTATCAAGTACACTATTATTAAATTAGAGATTGATGATGAGTAATTATATATTTATGTTTATAAATCTAAAATTTTTTATATTTTCATCTTTTTAAATTATTATTTAACTTATTTTGTTATGAATATTTTTATTAATATTATTAATAGGTAACAAACGTTTTTATTAAGGGCAACATTTTTGAAAAAAAGGCAATGTTTTCTCCTTATTTTATTAGTAATATCTAATTTATAAATAATAATTAATAACTAATTATAATTTTAAGATGTTGACTACACCGGTGGATTGCTTACAATTTCAAAGGCTTCGTCAATCATTGAAAGGGAGAAAGTAGGAGGTGTTAAGGTATTTGTTCAAAAAATGAATTTTTTGTTTGTTTGTTTTCTCAAAGTTAGATCTTTATTTTATTAAAAAATATTATTGAGATAAAATCAAAAGTGAAAAGGAAGTCTTTAATTTAACGTAGTATTTTGTACGGAATTTGTTGTTTGAATTCTCCAAAGAAGTTGCGGATAGTGATTGGTTCGTTCGAACACTAGGGCGGCCGAGCTTAAGCGCTTCCGATCAAGTCGCCGATAAGGGGGAAGAGCTTTACGTCGGCCGGAATCAAACACTGCGGCGGGAATACCTGCACAAGATACTCCGACGCTCAAGTCAGTAGTGATTCAGAGTAAATGAATAAAATGAGTTTAGAGTAAAGAGTAAGAGACTGAGAGTGATGGAACCTGAGACCTAGCCGAGTGTATTGGCTAGGTTTTATAGAAGTTGGTTTCTACCCGTTAGTGGGTGAGTCCTAGTTTATAGATTAGTTAAGATATTCTGTTATGGTGCTATAAATCTGCTGAGCACGTTTTTCATTTTCAATTTAGGTGATGCTGCTTCGGTCCTGATCACGTGCCGAGATTTTCGGACGGTTGATACGGGACCGAGCTTTATGGCGCACGTGTCTTTTTATTCGAATGAGTGAGGCCGAGCTTATCTGCCTTTGTTCCGAGCTTGTTTAGTGCGGCGTTGGCCTCGGATATTAGTGTGCCGAGTATTCCGGGCGACCGAGGATACGGGTAACGTATCATAGCCCCCAAGCTTGCCTTGGTTTGGACAAGACTAAGGCGAGCTTTGTATACTTCGGATGGCCAAATCCTCGGTCGCTTTTGTGTGTGCTCCTCACAGCCCCCGAGCTTGTCTTAGTTTTGGCGCATTGGTGTTTTGAAATGGTTTGTAGTATTTATTGCCTGCGTTGTTCTTCGTGCGGTAATGAATGATTGATTTGATTGCATTTGTAAGTTTCGAGGAGCCCCTGACCGTTTGATTTGCTGAGTGTTGATCGTGGGCTTTCTAAGGGTGTAGATCATAGGGAGACGTTTCATATGTAACTGCCTTTCCACTATGTAATAAACGTGCTCCCCTTCCCTAATATTTTTCGTTTGTGTTTGGTGCTTCTGCGTTTTTCGGAGAAGATGAGTAAGAAAGGTGAGTGTTGATTCATTTTCTTGCTGCCTCTCCCTACTTCTCTTAGTTTTGATTTCTGCTCCCTGTTCTTATGGAAGGTACAGTGTCTAATGAAGGTGGGGGGGGTTATATGGTTGGGTTGATTCTAGGGTTAAGGAGTATGTGTCTCAGTTTAGCGATAAAGAGTCTGTTGATATGCTGGGTTCGAATGTTTGGGTTAGGAGTGGTAGTGATATAATGATAGAGATACTTCCCTGTGGTGTTGACGACCGGGTTTTTCATTCTCGTGATGATTGGGCTTACTTTTATATGTACAGCTGCCTTTTTACTGAGTTGGGGGTTAGGGTTCCTTTTACTGAATTTGAATGTGGTGTTCTTTATTGGTTGAATTGTGCTCCGAGTCAGCTTCACCCAAACTCCTGGGGGTTTGTTAGGGCTTTTGAGGTGTTGATGGAATTCCTTGAGCAGCCGCCCTCTCTTCGGTTGTTTTTCTCCTTGTTTCAAGCTAAAGGGGTTAACCGAGGTCTCTGGATTAATCTAAGTAGTTACCCCCGTCGCGCTATTTTTGGCCTTTATAAGTCTTCTTTTAAGGACTTTAAGACTATGTATGTTAAAGTGAGGAGTGTTCCTGAGGAGTTTCCTTTTTATCTAAATGAGTTTCTTGTTGAGAAGTTCCCTTTATCTTGGTGTTCCGAGCCTGTGCAAGCGTTAGACGTGGATGATAGGTCGGTTGATGATCAACTTGTGATGGAGTTTCTGTTTGAAGAGTTGGGTCCGAAGGGTTTGCTATCTGTGTCCGAATTGTTAAAATGGGATTCTGATAGAGAGGCGGTTCTGAGATATCTAGGTAAATTAGTTGTTTTTTGATTAGTTTGTCATTTTTGTCCTTGTCTGTTCTTACCTTGTTGGCTTTTTGGTGCAGGTGAAAAGGTGCCTACGATTACTACTGCTGGTTTGAAGTCATTCTTCAATCAGCGGAAGAAGGCTGAGAAGGGGAGCTCGGCTACCAATGCTGATAGGGACCTTGTGATTCAGTCCGAGGCTGCTCTTAAGTCTAAACGAAAGAGGGGTTTCACGAAGGAAAAGATTGCCGAGACTTTCCTGAAGGAAGGGGAGTCTTCTGTGGAGCTTCAGCGAGTGGAGTCTGCCTATGAGTCTCAAAAAAGACTGCATGGCTATTCGGAGGATGTTCATTGTCGCTCGTTGTGGGGAAAACTGTACCCTTTTTCTGTCATGGCTGATGAGCTGTGTTGCTTCCCAGATGATATGAAGATGATCGAGGATGTTGGTCATGTAGGAGTGAGCCGTTTTATGCAGGTGAGGGTTGTATTTTGTCTTAGTGTGCATTTGTTATATTTTGTTGATGTTCTTTGTTTTGGTGTTAGGTCATTGGTGCACGTATGGTAGCTGTTGGTCGTGCTCAAGAGCTAGTTTTTGAGAGAGAGCACAAGTCTGCTGTGGATGTTGCCGAGCTGTCTTCGGCTTTGGAAAAAAAGGATAAGACTATTATGGAATTGTCCTCCTCGCTGAAGTTGAAAGAGTCCGAGCTTGCTGATGAAAAACGTCTTCATCTTTCTTGTGCAGAGGAGGTGAAGACTGTTAAGGCTGACAATGATTGCTTGGGGTCAAGGGTGAAGGAGTTGCAGACTGAGGTTTATGAGTCATATGCACAAGGCTTCGAGTGCGCTGTTTCTCAAGTGCGGGTGCTGTTTCCTGGATCAGATGCGGATATGCTTGATGCAACTAAAGTGGTTGTGAACGGGCAGCTTGTGGGTGATGGTGCTGCTGCTTCATATGGTAGCGGGGAGTCTAGTATTGGCGATAAGGCAGACTAAGCCTTTAGTATTTGTTTATTTTGTATATGTGTAGCCTCTTTTGAACTTTGTGGCTGTCTACCTTGAACTTTGTTTATGAATATTTGGTGGAAATGTTTTGGGTACCAAGTATATAATCTTGGTTGTGACACTTTTTGTTTTCCGAGCATACAGTTCGGCTTGATGATGACTTATAAAATTTGACATTTTGGATAAACTTATGATTGTGTGTTAGAGGTAGTCGTGTATATATATAAATCGAAGATGGCCGAAGCCATTCTGTTTAAGTGAACTTGTTTGGAAATGAGAGTAGATGTTCTAGTGTAGAACTTGTATAGAAGCACGTTAGGATTTGTTTAAGCGATTTGATGATATTGTTCGTTTGTACTTCTTCCGAGCAGTGTGCTCGGCATGCGCATGTTGTTTTCCGAGTATGAAGCTCGGATTTCTTTGAAATTTTTATTTGTTGGAATGTATGGTAGAAACCGTCGTGATAAATGTTAGTTTTGTACTTGTCCGAGTATTCATGTTCGGTATGTGTTGTTGAACTTCCGAGGATGAAGCTCGTATTAGTTTGTTTATTGGAAAAAACGTTGATTTGTTTTTGTGGTGAAGGTTTTCCGAGGAATAAGCTCGGATCGTGATGGTAGGGTTCCGAGTATGAAGCTCGGATAATTTGAAGTGTTTACTAGTTGAAATGTATGTTAACTGTCAAAATGAGAACTGTTTTGGTTGCACATTAAGTTGTATGGGTACAATGATTTGTTGCGTCTGGCCTCATTAAAACCCTTTCCGAGTAAAACCCTTGTGTTTTGGGAAAAAACCTTCGGAGGGAAAAAAGAGTACCATCATTCGCTATTATTCAGGCTATGTCACGACTGATATTTCCTTAAAAAGGAGACGTTCCATGTTCCTGGAAGTTGTTCTCCTCTAAGGGTTTCTAATTTGTAAGCCCTCTTTCCGAGGTTTTGAAGGACTCGGAAAGGTCCTTCCCAATTTGCCGCTAATTTGCCATGTGCTGGTGGTTTACGTGCATCTTCTGTTCGTCTGAGTACAAGGTCTCCATTGTTGAAAGACCTGTGAACTACTCTTTTGTGGTGTCTTTGCTCTAGGTATCGTTTTCTGGCTCGCTGCTTTATGGCAGAGATGTCTCTGTCTTCTTCTACGAGGTCCAATTCGGCTAACCGAGCTTGTTGATTGTTTGGTTGATTGTAGAGCTCGGTCCTTAACGTGGGGACGCTGACCTCTACTGGGATGAGCGCTTCTGCGCCATATACCAATTTGAAGGGAGTTTCCCCTGTGGCGGATTGAATGCTGGTTTTGTAACTCCATAGGACTTCTGGAATGAGGTCGGCCCATTCTCCTTTAGCTTCGCCGAGCTTTTTCTTTAATCCCTGCAAGATAATTCTGTTAGCTGATTCAACTTGTCCGTTAGTCTGCGGGTGCTCTACTGAGCTGAAATGATGTTTGATGTTAAAATTTGTCAGAAAGGTGGCGAGCTTATGGTCTGTAAATTGTCTTCCGTTATCTGAGATTATTTCTCTTGGGATACCGAATCTGCATATGATATTTTTCCATAGGAAAGATCGTACTTTTTCTGATGTTATGTATGCTAGTGGTTGTGCTTCTATCCACTTAGAGAAATAATCGATTGACACTAGGAGGAACTTTACCTGGCCTGGCGCTTTCGGAAAGGGTCCGAGGATATCCAATCCCCACCTATCGAAAGGCCAGCTTACCTCTATGGTATGGAGCTCCTGGGCTGGGGTCTCTGAAAGGGTGGCATGCTTTTGACAATTATCGCATGCTTTGACTTTTGTGATGCAGTCCCGTTTTATCGTCGGCCAATAGTATCCTGTTCGCAATATCTTTGCTGCTAATGCTCGGCCGCCGATATGGTTGCCGCAGACTCCTTCATGCGTTTCGGCCATAACCTCCTCGGCTTCCTCGTTGCTGATGCACTTGAGCAATGGTTGTGAGTGTCCTCGCCTGTATAGGGTGTTTCCGAGCACTGTATAGAAGCTTGCTCTTCTTCGGAAGAGCGGCAAGTTCGGCTCATCATTTGGAATGGTGCCTGTATTAATGTAATCGATAAAAGGTGTTCGCCAATCTGGGACCTGTGTAATACTCAAAATTGTTTCTTGCTCAAAACTGGGTTTGTCAAGTGTTAGCTGGGACAGTGCCGATGTGTTTTCGGCTTGCCGTGTTGTGGCTAACTTAGATAACACATCGGCCCTGGTATTTTGTTCTCGGTTTACATGGATAATATTAAACTCTTTAAATTTTGAAATTAGATCCTTTGTTATGAGCCAATATTTCTCTAACAAAGGATCTTTTACCTGAAATTCGCCCTTTATTTGATGTACCACCAAGGAAGAGTCGCAGTAGGCTGTTATTCGGGGTACTTGTAGTTGTAGGGCGAGCTTTAGCCCAGCGAGTAGGGCTTCGTATTCTGCCTGATTGTTGCTTGCGTTGAAGCGGAACTGTAGTGACTGTTCGGCCACCACTTTGTCTCCTTCTTTTAGTAGTATCCCTGCCCCACTGCCTTCTTTGTTTGACGCTCCGTCTACATGCATGCTCCACCTGACCTCTGTATTATGTGTGTCATTATTCATCTCCGATATAAAGTCGGCCAGCACCTGTGACTTCAGTGTTTTCCTTGGTTCGTACTGGATGTCGAACTCGGAGAGCTCAACCGACCATTTTATCAATCTGCCGGCGAGCTCGGGTTTGGTTAATATCTGCCTTAGCGGTTGGTTCGTTCGTACTATGATTGTGTGGCCTTGAAAATAGTGCCGCAGTCTTCTTGCTGTGGTGATCAGTGCTAGCGCCAGTTGTTCTATCTTCGGGTACCTTGTTTCTGTTGGTTGTAGCACCCTACTGATAAAGTATACTGGGTTTTGCTTTCTTCCTGTTTCTGTTACTAAAACCGAGCTTATAGCATGGTTAGATACTGATAGGTATAAATACAGTGGGTTACCTGTCTCTGGTCTTTGGAGGATTGGTGGTGATGTTAAGTGTTGTTTAAGTTCGGTAAAAGCATTTTCGCATTCGTCTGTCCAGTTGAACTTCCTACCTTTAGAGAATGTCTGGAAAAAGTGATAAGATCGGTTTGCCACTGCAGGTAGGAAACGTGACAGGGCAGCTATTCGTCCTGCAAGTTGCTGGACTTCCTTTACCGTTTTTGGGCTTGCCATGTTCAGCACGGCCCTGCACTTTTCTGGGTTGGCCTCGATGCCTCGAGATGTTAACATGAATCTCAGGAACTTCCCCCCTTGTACTCCGAACGCACATTTGTCTGGATTGAGTCTCATGTTATATGCTCGGAGTTGTCTGAAGATTTCTACTAGGTCGTCACAGTGTGACCTCTGCATTGGTGTTTTTGCTACCATGTCATCTACGTATACCTCCATATTGCGGCCTATCTGTTGTTGGAACACTTTGTCCATTAGCCTTTGATATGTCGCACCTGCATTCTTTAGGCCAAAGGGCATTACCTTGTAACAAAAATTCTCGTGTTCTGTTATAAAAGCTATTTTGCTTTGGTCTTCTGGGTGCATTAGAATCTGGTTATAGCCAGAGTATGCATCCATAAAACTCAAAGCTTTATAACCAGAGGCGTTATCAACTAATTTATCAATGCAAGGCAGTGGATATGCATCTTTAGGGCAAGCTTTATTTAAATTTGTAAAGTCGACGCACATGCGCCATTTACCTGAGCTCTTCCTTACCATTACCACGTTGGACAACCATGTGGTGAAGCGAATCTCTCTGATGAAACCTGCATTGAGGAGCTTCTGGGTTTCTTCGAGTGCTGCTTGTTTTTTCTCTTCTCCGAGGTTCCTTTTCTTTTGTGCAACTGGTAGGATTGTTTTGTCGATTGCTAGCTTGTGGCAGATGACTTCTGGATTGATTCCGGGCATGTCATCTGGTGTCCATGCAAAAAGGTCGGCGTTCTGACGCAGTATGTGAATGAGTCTTGCTCGGTCTGCTCCTTCTAATGCCTCTCCCACATATGTACATTGTTTGTCGTCTGCTGTTAGTGTTATTTGTTGAAGATCGTCCATTGGCCGAGGTCTTTCGCCGAGGTCTTCCCTTGGGTCTAGATCGGCTAGTGTTGCTGAGTTGGCCGTCGTGTGGATTGCTTGAACCTGGGGCTGAGCTTCCTGTTCTTTTTGGACTGGTTTTAGACCAGCGTTGTAACACTGCCGAGCTTCTTGATGGTCGGCGTACACCGTAGCGATCTTGTTTTCCTGCACTGGAAACTTGACACACAGGTGTAATGTGGACACCACTGCCCTGAATATGTTCAGTGCGGGTCTCCCAAGTATAATATTATAAGGGCTGTAACAGTTTACTATTAGATATTGAATATCAATTGATTTTGGCATAGGGATCTCTCCCATTGTGGTCTTTAGCCATATATGCCCCATGATGGGGACTCTCTCTCCGGAGAACCCAATTAGCTCTCCAGAGGAGGGTTGTATCAATTTCTCTGATAATTTCATTTTGGTAAAAGTAGAGTAAAATAAAACGTCAGCACTACTACCTGGATCTAACAATGTTTTTCTTACCAACAGCTCTCCGACCTGGATGGAAATTACCACGGGGTCGTCGAGGTTAGGGCTTGCCGATTTGAAGTCTATTTGGTTGAAGGATATTGTGACGTCTGGTTCTTTGCCCTTCTTTGGTTGTATGGTTCCTTCGATTGCCAGCATTGCTCTATAGCTCCGCTTCCTGGCCGAGCTTGTTTCTCCTCCGCCTGCGAATCCTCCTGATATGTGGTTGATGACTCCTCTTGGCGGATCAGGAGTCGTCCTCTCTTTTTTGTCGTCAGCCGTTGCTTGCTTATGCTCTGCCCTGTCCGAGTTTCCTCCTCTGCCCTTCCGGGTCTCAATGTATTTGTCCAGGAGACCTTGGCGTGCTAGTCTTTCCAGGAGGTCCTTCGCAACGATGCAGTCATCTGTGGTATGACCGAACTTTCGGTGGAAGGCACAATGTTTTGTCTTGTCCACGAATCGTTGATCCTGGTAGTTCCCTGCTCGGGCTGGTGGTTTTATGATTCTGGCGTTGAGGATCTCTCTGATGATGTTCTCTCTTCTAGTGTTAAATCTGGTGTATGTGTTGTACTTTGACGCGGGCTTAGGAGGTTTCTTTGTGTCCCTGTTACCTGGCGATCTGAAAGTCCTTTCCTCATCTCTCCGATGTGGCTGTTTGTCTGATTTCTGGGCTTCTCGGAGTTCTTCGATCTCCATTTGCCCAGCCGCCCTTTCTCGGAATTCCTCTAGCGTCTTTGGTTTTGTTATGGCAATGGTTTCCCGAAATTTGCCTGGTCTGAGGCCGGCCTTGAGAGCATGCAGGTGGACGGCCGGGTCCAAGTCTTGGATCTCCATAGTGGCGTCCGCGAATCTGGTCATGTAGTCTTTCAGACTCTCGTGCTGACCTTGTTTGATGGTGCCGAGAAAGTCCGAGCCATGTACATATATTCTTGATGCAGCGAAGTAATCAATAAATGATCTGGCGAGGTCTTCAAAGGAGGAGATCGAACCTGCAGAAAGTTTAGAAAACCAGAGTAACGCTGCACCATCTAGGTAAGTGGGAAATGCTCGACAGAGGACAGGCTCATTGTTCGGGCCGTTGAAGAACATCATTGATTGGAACTTCTTTACATGGGCTCGGGGGTCGCCGAACCCCTTGTACGGCTCCAGCGCGGTGGGCAGCGTGAAGTTTTTTGGCATCTGGTAATTCGTGATCTCCTCGGAGAAGGGGTTGTCGAGGGTGAGCTTTTCCTTTGGCGGGACGATGTTTAAAGGGTCCGCCGTACTTTGAGCTGAGCCTTTGGAGTTCTCTCCATTATTTTGTGTTGAGAACTCGGCTATCCTTCGTACCTCCGCCTGAAGCTCAGCGATCTGAGCCAGGAGGTCATCCTGTGAAAGTTGTGGATTTTCCTTGTCAGCCATGTCCGAGGATCGGGGATCCTGCAAAATAAGGTAAGAGACTAAACAAAGGAAACAGTGGGGTTAGATGTACTCCGGGCCCCACGGTGGGCGCCAAGTGGTTCGTTCGAACACTAGGGCGGCCGAGCTTAAGCGCTTCCGATCAAGTCGCCGATAAGGGGGAAGAGCTTTACGTCGGCCGGAATCAAACACTGCGGCGGGAATACCTGCACAAGATACTCCGACGCTCAAGTCAGTAGTGATTCAGAGTAAATGAATAAAATGAGTTTAGAGTAAAGAGTAAGAGACTGAGAGTGATGGAACCTGAGACCTAGCCGAGTGTATTGGCTAGGTTTTATAGAAGTTGGTTTCTACCCGTTAGTGGGTGAGTCCTAGTTTATAGATTAGTTAAGATATTCTGTTATGGTGCTATAAATCTGCTGAGCACGTTTTTCATTTTCAATTTAGGTGATGCTGCTTCGGTCCTGATCACGTGCCGAGATTTTCGGACGGTTGATACGGGACCGAGCTTTATGGCGCACGTGTCTTTTTATTCGAATGAGTGAGGCCGAGCTTATCTGCCTTTGTTCCGAGCTTGTTTAGTGCGGCGTTGGCCTCGGATATTAGTGTGCCGAGTATTCCAGGCGACCGAGGATACGGGTAACGTATCAGTGATGAATCCGAAGTATTGGAAAATGCTATTACACCAACCAAGCAACTATCTTTGGAGTCAGAAAATTCGAAGGTGCAAGGAGATACCTCAACTTGCAAGAAGATCAAGATTGAGAATAAAACTTGAGAATTTTGATGCACATGTTTTAGAATCCCTTTTAGAGTATATCTAATAGAATAATGCTAAGCATATATTTGTTTTGGTGGAAACATTATCTTTTCTTGAGTTGTTATTTTTCTTTTGGTTCTTTTGGATTTTTATTTTGAAATTTAAAATTTTTTTAAATATAAATTGAAGTTATTTGATTATTATTTATAGTTTTATTTTTAATTTGATTCACACCATTGATATTATGTTAATTTCTAATTTAGTATTTAATGTCATAAAGTTATCAATTTCTCATATGAATTATTGTTAATACAATTAAGTTAGTTATTAATTTTTAATGTGTACTTATTTTAAAAAGAAAATCTAATTATAATTTTTAATTAAAGTATTATGTTTAAAATTTTAAATTTAAATTCAAATAAACTTTTTTTTGAATTTTTAAGTAAGCAATTAGGTTTGAGAATATTTTTTAAAATTTTATAATTTATAAGCTACTATGCTAATTACAAAAGATTATATTAAAGTAAATAGAATTATCAATCTTATTAAAATGTGAGGTTATTTATACTATTTAAAAAAAAATTAATTTGACATTTTTCTATACTTAATTCTATTTCTAATGTTGTTTCGACAAAATTGAATTAATTTAAAAAATTTTATTTAAAAATTTAAAATTTGTACTAGCTAATTAAAAAACTCTATTTAAAAATTTTAAATTTGAAATTCTAATGCTAATTTCTAATTAAGTGACTTCTTAACCGTTTCGATTTTTAAATTTAAATTCTTTTACTTGCCATATTTATAAATTTTCTCTTTACTCAATTTACATTGTTATCTTTTAAATTGTTTCTGCACAATAGAAGTACTTTCACTTTTTTTTCTCTCTTTTTAAATATTTTTTCTAAATTTATGTAATTTATAAGGTTATTAATTTTTAGATTGTATTTAATTTTATTTATTTTTATCGACAAATGATAGGATTGATACTATTTATGACGAAACTAATAAAATCATTCTTAAATTAACAAATTTTTATATTCTTGATGAACAACGAACATTTAATTAAAAAATTTTATTTAAAATTTGCACTAGCTAATTAGCAAACTCTATTTAAAAATTTGAAATTTGAACTTCTAATACTAATTCCTAATTAAGTGACTTCTTAACCGTTTCGATTTTTAAATTTAATTTTTTTATTTGTCACATTTATAAATTTTCTCTTTACTCCATTTATATTGTTATTTTTTAGATTGTCTCTATACAATAATAGAGACACTTTCATCTTTTTCTCTCTTTTTAATTATAAGCTATTCATTTTCAATTTCATTATTTAAAGAAACGAAAAAAAAAAGATTTTAACTATTAGTTAAATTTATTGACTGTGAAATTAAACTTTTTATTATTTGTTAAAAGTTTTTTACTAGAATTTTGACATTAGAACTCATTTATCTAATAAAATAAAATATTTTGTGATTAAAATATATTTATAACTAAACTTTTCGACAAAAAATATTTAGAAAAGTAATTTGGAGTATTATGACAATTCTCTCGATAAAATTCTTAACAGATTTTTTAAATAAATAAAATAAAACAAATATTTTCTTATTTTAAAAAATATATATTTTTATATTATATTACACATTTCATAAGCGTATCTTTATTTTTATTTTTATCTTTATAGCAATAACAATATAAATAGGGAGCTCTTCTTATGCTGACGTGGTGCTCATACATTGAGTTTAGGAATTTATTTGTTTAAATGTCGATACTAGAAATTTTTAAAATTTTATTTATAAATTATAACATATTTTATTTACTTAGGTTGTTACTTTTGAATTTTTAAATACACTTTCTTAGGTTATTGGGTATTTAATTTTTAATATTGTTGAACTAATAATTTACTTAGGTGTCATTATTTTTAAAAATATTATTTATACATTATAATTTATTATTTGTTTAAGTTGTTATTTTTAAAATTTAAAATAATCTTTTTTCTAGACTGAATACAAATGGAAATACTTTTTGCTGACGTGATGCTCATATGTTGGGTTTCGAGATTATTTTCTTAAATATCGTTATTAGAAATTTTTGTAATTTTATTTATAAATTAATAGATTATTTGGTTAGATTGTTAGATAATAATAAGGATTTAGTTTTTGAGTTTATTAGCAAGGTAGTTAGATATTTAAATCTTAATATTATTAAACTAATTTAAAAAATTAATAAATTATGTGGTTATATTATTAGATATCAATATCAATATCAATAAAGATTTAGTTTTCGAATTTATTAACAAGGTAGTTAGATATTTAAATCTTAATATTATTGAACTAATTTAAACAAAGCTATTTATAAATTATTTTAAAATTAAGACGGTTGTTTAATAATGAAATCAACAATTTAAAAGTAATAACAAAACAACAAAAAACAAGTAATAGTAAGAAACAAGTTCAAAAACAAAATAATAAGAGCTTAAATTTGAAAACAGAAACAAAACATCATCTTTAAAAGAGGTTGTTATTTTTTAAACTTAAGTTATTTCTTTAAGTTGTTTTGCTTAGGTTGTTATTTTTTAAATTTTAAGTTATTTTGCTTAGGTGGTTATTTTTTAAATTTTAAGTTATTTGCTTAGTTTGTTATTTTTTAAATTTTAAGTTATTTACAAATTACTCTTTTAAATCATAAATTATTATTATTTGTTTAAGTTGTTATTTTTTAATTTTAAATTATTTTCTCATAATTAAATTTTAAATTTTTTTTTTAAAAATACGTGTCTCAGTTAAGAGGACTCTTATGACTCGATTCATAAATTTGCTAAGAAAAATCGATGATGGATAATCAATTATTATTTTTTATATATAAACACTTACACATAATAGATAAGTAAAATGAAATCTATGAATTTTAATATTAACTTCATTGTAAGTTTATTTATTTGAATTTGTTTCAAGATTTTATTCTATATATTTGAATTTATTTATTTTAGTATTTTGTATTTAAATTATTATTTTAATTTTATTTTGTTAAAAAAATTTTATAATATTAATTTTGTTTGTACTTAAAATATTTTAACTTATTAAAAAATTATTTTTTAAATAAATATCTTTTCTATCTTTTTATTTAAAATATTATTATTGATATGTTAATATTAAAAATATAAAAAATAAACATACTTTAAAAAAATACTTTACATCGTTTTATCTTTATAAAATAAAATAATTAATTAATTATTAATTTTTAAATTGTAACCATTTCTTTAATAAAAGATAATTTATAAATTGTGTTTAAAATTTTTTGAATTTGTTAATTTTTAAATTTTAAAATATAAAATATATATGTATATAATTTGGTACAATTTTTTTGTTGTTATTTTTTAAGTTATAATTAATTTTTTTTAATATAAATACTTACACGTATTAAATGAGTAAAACGAAATCTAGAAATTTTAATATTGACTTCAATGTAAGTTTATTTATTTAGATTTATTTTAAGATTTTATTTTATAAATTTAAATTTATTTATTTTAGTATTCTCTATTTATATTGTTATTTTTATTTTATTTTATTATATATATTTTTGTAATATTAAATTTTTTTGTGCTGGAAAGATTTTAATTTGTTGAGGAAAAAATTATTTTCGGTGAATAAATATTTTTCTATTTTTTTATTTAAAATGTTATTATTGGTATGTTAATATTAAAAATATAAATGATAAAACATATTTAAAAAAAATGTATTATGAGATCAAATAATTTTATAATTATGGGTATTTATCTACACAGGAGGCTGTATGGAGAACTTTGGCTTATGATATTCAGTTATGAGATTAACCTTTTATTTATCTAGAAAACAAAATATCATCTTTAAAAACAATGACAATCTTGAGAAAATTATTGATTAAGAGAAAGAGAAAGGTACGATGTTCTTAACATAGATGGAGGCCAACAAAAAATTTGAAGCAGGTCAAACTTTAACGTATGTTGAGTTTCCAAATCAATTTGTTTATAATATAGAAGAAAGGGAATGATATCCACGCAAGAGAGAGTATTTTATCGGGAGATTAAACTATGTTCCACCGGGTACATGTGATATCTACTATATGAGAATTTTGTTAATTATTTAAAAAAATTGCACAACATATGAGTCTATTAGGATAGTTAATGGGATTACATATCCTAATTTCCAAGATATTTTCTATCTTATGGGACTACTGTGTGACGATAGAAAATTCATTGCAACTATTAATGAGGTCTGGTCATCAATTGAGAAAACTGTTTGTGATGCTATTGATATCTAATAGTGTTAACAAACTAAATCATATTTAGAATGCAACTTAGACATTATTCGTTGACGAGATACTATATATGAGGAGAAAACATTGAAACCAAGGTATTTCACTATATGGTCAATCATTATCGCATGTAGGACTTTACTTGCCAAAATCAGTGTTTACCAATGGGTAACTTTACGTTATTTTGTCAAGAATTAAGAGTCGCAATGGCTTGAACATTCTAATTCTAAATAAAGACAGTAATCCAAACTCATCAACAACAAATGTCGCGTTCAACGAAATTTTTAATAATATTTAGAGAAGAAAATAGTATTTTTATTTTAGTAACATGTTATGATTTGCACTTTTATACAAATATTTCTCGTAGATATAACTAATTTATTAATTATACTTTCAAACTTGAAATAAAATGTGTAACTTGGAGTACAACATCATATGCCAATTACTCTTCTAATGAGGTTAGTAAAATACTAGGTTGTTGATAAATTTTTATTAGTCTTATAATATAAAGTTTAGTGTAAAATTAACATGCTACTATTACAGTTATATATGTTCTTATTTTTTCAGATCTCATTTCTTATGGTTCAAAAATATTATAGACTTCAAACTATTTCATTTGTATTTTACTTTGAATAAAGATAAAATAACATATTAAATACGTTTATTATATAATAATGACGATGATAATGTTATACTAAATTTGAAAAATTTATAATTATAAAATATTATTTTTTATTTATCATGTGAAATTAAAACATAAGTCCGTGCATCGCACAGATTTAATACTAGTATTACTACAAAAAAGGTTTATTATTAGTTTACATTGCAAGTTTGATTATTCTGATAATTTATTGTAAAATAGAAATATTGAAAATGTTACTCATCCTTTAAATTTTAGCTTTTGATCAACCTTTAAATTTAATAATATATTATTTTAATTTTTTATACCCACTTTTACGGTACTGATTGTTCAGAAAATTCGAAAAATTACTTATCTTTTTTTTAAAGGTTGAATATATAAAAGACAATTTTTTAAAAATACTTAATTACATTGTAAAAATATATAGTAATTAATTTAATAGTTAATATATATATAATATTTTTATTAATAATAATAATAATAAATATTTTCAATTGAAAATCTTTATTCAAATATTTTTCGTATGTATTTTGTATATTACCGTATATTTTATATAACTAGTTGTTTATAAATTAGAGCACATGTTACTGTATGTAATTTTGAATTGAGAATTATTTTGTATGTTAACTGTACTATATAATGTATGTTAACACTATTAATCACAAATCACAAACGATAATAAGCTGGTTTGGGTTGTCCTGTCATTAGGTCATTTTCAACTTTAACCATTCAAAGTTTCATTATCAATATGTGATCAACTTCTCTTTCGCGTCTCCACTAACTATAAGACATGAATATAATCCACATTGTTGTTTCACAATAATTTTCCTAATAAAATACTTCAATTAAAAATTACTAAAAATAATTTGAACCCAAAACTAATAAAAAGGAACGATTTTTTTTTTAATTTTTTTATTTAACCAGAGACGCAAAAAAATTTTTTTAATTTACTTTTTTATAGTTGTTCATTCACTAGGTCCAAATCAAGGGGGAATAAAAAAAGGCCTATGGTCACGGCAAAAAACGTGACCATAACTAGTAAAAAGGGTGACCATAGATCTATGGTCACAGTTTTAGACCTATGGTCACGGTTTTTTACCATAGTCTATTCTCTTGTGGCCATAGGTCTATGATCACGATTTTTTTATCTATGGTCACAGTTTTAATTTTCAAATTCTGACACTTTAAGCCACGTTTTTTCACCGTGACCATAGGTTAATCTATGGTCACGCGTAAAAACCATGACCATAGCCTTATCTATGGTCACAGTTTTCACCGTGACCATAGCCTCTATGATTACCCCTCCTTAAAACCGTGACCATAGCCTTATCACCGTGACCATAGACTCTATGGTCACCCCTCCTTAAAATCGTGACCATAGTCTTATCTATGGTCACGGTTTTTGCTGTGACCATAGCCTCTATGATTACCCCTCCTTAAAACCGTGACCATAGCCTTATCTATAGTCACGGTTTTTGCCGTGGCCATAGCCTCTATGATCACCCCTCCTTAAAACCGTGACCATAGCCGTATCTATGGTCACAGTTTTTACCGTGGCCATAGCCTATTTTGTTTTATGAGATTTATTTTTTTTAAAGCATAATCACATCCTAAATTTATGATAATCACAAAATAAATCTAAAAATGAGAAATTCAAGACATCTAAATCATAAAAATTATATTTTAAGCTAGATATGCTTTTAGTCCAAACAACACAAATAAAGGTAGAGTGTAATTTATCCATTACATATAATACCGGATAAAGTCTGTTTACAAAAAGTACAGAACACATTAAAATATTACATTTAGATAACTAAAAATATATATATGTGACCCATCCCATCTCATATTGCTATGAAAAATATTTTCTTCATAGATATGTCATCCTGGTAGCAAAAGAAATAAACATGTTAGAACAGAGAACATTGTACATCTGAAAGCAACTGCAAAGAACATAATAACAAATAAGCAAATGCACCAAAAATTGTATACTATTAGTTTCTGTTTACATTTTCTCCTTTTTTGCTATTTCCAAAAATTTTGCTAAAATAAAAGAGAACGAATTCACAAAAGAAACAAGCTTCATATTCTGTTTCCAGAAAAAATAAATTACCCTTCCTTAAAACATTCATGTGCCAAAAAAGTAGGATCATACTTCTTGGGATAATTTCATTCCATGTTATTAAAAATGGCCAGTACACTAAAAATAAGTGATAAAATAAAAGAGAATATGCAAATATTTGATGTTCAAGATGCAAATATGCAGACTTAGATGGCATAGAAGGACATTAATAAATCAACTACACCTCACAAGATCCTATAATAATGAACTTCACTCAGTGCTACTACTAAGTATATACCGCATCAAGTAAACAAAAAGCTAAGCTTTCTTCTTATCAACAACTAATTTATCCAACAAACATATTATATAGGCATCGTGTATGTACAGTGAATTGAGTGTAAATTATCTTTTATTAATAATAATATGAAAAGGTAGATTTATAAATTGTATAAAATTCATAGATGATTAGAGGCAAAGTTACAGAGGAGAGACAACTACCACAACAAAGTTGAATACACGAGCATTATTTGTTATCAATGAATAGTAATATCTAAATGAAAATTTTTAGATTGTATTATAAAGTTCATAGATGGTGATTAGAGACAAAATTGTAGAAGAGAGACAACTATTACAATGAAACAGACCTAAAATCACAAAAATAAAGTCAAACCTCATTTATCAAGCTCCATTGCCTGTCAACTTGGTCTTCACCTTTCTCTTCCTCACTTGAAATCCACCTCCACCCTTCTTCTTGCCACCATCAACTTATAAATATTTCCCAACAGAATACCATTAATCCTTAATAGTTAACACACACCACAATAAATAGCTACACATGAGTTTAATTGCTATGCAATGACAATGTAATTAAATATTCAATATTCAATATTCTTAATTTCTTACTATCAATTTTACTATAAAATCATAAGAAAATTCCCCAACTCCCAATAAAATAGAACAAGTCATAGAGAGAATTTACAACTAAAGCAGAATCACTTTTATGCTTATGTCAAATCCATTCAATTATTTGCCTTCCACAGAAACAAGCCATTTATACGGCAAAGGTTCATATGCTTAAGTTAAGAGGAAAAATCATTGATAATATAGCATTTCTTAAAAACTACACTTTCTATCTTCAAAGAAAAAGCTAATAACAAATAAAAGTTGTATCTTTTATTTTTTAAGGATTTAGCTATATACCCTAATTTAAAGTTCTAATAATACTAAATTACTAATCTGAACAAATTAAATATTTTTTATTTTCTACCATGAAAACTAATTACTCTTATAAAAGAATTGCGAATGCATATGATGTACATGTGAATGTAATTATTTTAGACTAATATATATAAAGTTGATGATATGATATTAATTAAGAGCGGATATCCGATCCATTATGAGAAGTACTAACACACAAAAGTTTGGCTCCATCTATCATCATCACCACTAATTAAAATTTTGTGTTTTTCTCTGTACATATACACATGTTATTTATTTTTATATTACAAATAATCTTTTTATATTAAATATACACATGATATATATTTGTCATTTGGAATCTTTGGATTTTCTTAGTCCAATGATGATTAATCAGTAAAGAATTACTATTTTGGTGCCAAGCATTATAGGTGCATCACAATAAAAAATATTCCTTAGCATGGCTAAAACTCTTTCACCAATGTCAGTATTATAGTATAACAGGAAAATTTTCCACAAACACTTGCATAGCAAATTTCAGAAATCTAAGATAACCAAAAAAAAAAATTAATAAAGATAGAAAGCAAGAAAAAACAAATGAATGAAATCATGATATAGCCCACATTCCACAACTAACTGGATATTAGACACTTTGGTGAGAAGTGAATGTTAAGCAAATAAAAGATAAATAGATTAACCATAGAAAATAACAAAGATATTTCCATTCAACATGCAACTCATGAGAAATTCAAGCCTTGAAATAAAAAATATATGATCCATGCATAAAAATGGGTGCATTTGAGTTCTGTATGATATTAATAGGCAATGTTATTATGAAACCATAGAATGAGAATTTAAGGAAAAAGAAAACTTGTAGATTGACAAGCATTATAGAATGGAAATTTAAGGAAAAAGAAAACCCATAGATTGACAATCGTTTGCTTTCATCTAATTACTTTCTATACAAAAGAACAACAAACAGAAGACTTAAATAACATGGTTAACTAGTTAAGGGAACTATTTGTGTCGAACCCCACAATTTAAGACATAAAGCTCATCCATGAAACTTTACCCCTACTTTTAAGTTTTAACAGCTAACTCTTCACCCTTGTGTTTTTCTCTTGTTTTCAATCCTAGACATTTAGAATTATAACAAGTAAAGGAGAAAAAATATTTCCTTCAAAGAAACTAAAAATAAGTGATAAAATAAGATTTAAGCAACAACCTTAGCATATGCCTAACCAGTAGCTTGCAGCAACTCCCTTTCTGCTCGCTCCCTAATCCTCTTCTCAAGTTCTAACCTAATCCAAAGATGCAAAATGACTTGAAATACACTTGAGAATTCCAATTTTAAAAGACCATTGCCATTAGCAATAAGAAAGTACCATACATACCAATCACCATTGCACAAATAAAGCTACCAATCATTCTAAAATGCACTCCTCGTTCGCTATCTTTGGGAACAACAACCTTTTTAGGATTCAAAAATAGAAATGGAAATGAACATCATCATTTTTGGCCTGTCTAAGTTGCAACCAACAATTTAATCTTATAATTTTATTAAATTTTTAATTAGAACCAAACAACATAGCATGATATATATAAAACCAGAAAAAGTAACACACATTTCACATGAACTCTATTTTTCAGAGTTCAAAAATCACACAAAAAAAAGGACTTACTAGGAACGGCGGCGAAGATGGAAACGAAGCACAGCAAAGAGGTGACAAAGGAGTGGCAGAGCGGTGACGAATTGGTGACCGGTGAAGGCGCGGCAACTTCGTGAAACTGGTTCTGCGTAACTGGCAACTGGCAACTGGTTCTAGTTCTGCGTTTGAGAAGATGGAATGGCGACGGCGACGGTGACGGCACACTGAGATGGTTGAAGCAAGACAACGAGGGTTTTGCACGACGAATAGGTCAGGGAGCAAGAATGAAAGAGGGCTTGGCTAGGGTTATCTTTTTCCATTATTTTTTCCTAAGTTAAGACCTAGCTAATACGAGGGAATAGAGATTTTGGGATGGAAGGGGGATTTTTTGGTTTTGGGTGGGGGGTGAGGTTTAAACAAAATAATTTCAAAAACCATAGACTATGGTCACTCTAAAAAACTGTGATCATAGATAGACTATTTAAGGTCACCCTCTAAACCCGTGACCATAAACTCCTTTAGTCACCCTAAAAAATCGTGACTATAGACTCCTTTAGGTCATTCTTTTGTAAAACCGTGACCATTGACTTTTTTTTGTCACCCTCAAAACCGTGACCAAAGACCATTTTAGGATTTAGGGTTTAGGGTTTAGGGTTTAGGCACGGTAAAAAATCGTGACCATAGACCATTTTAGATCACCCCCAAAACCGTGACTATAGACCCCTTTAGGTCACCCTAAAAAATCGTGACTATAGACCCCTTTAGGTCACCCTTTTTTAAAAAACCGTGACCATAGATCCTTTTTGGTCACTCCAAAAAACCGTGGCCATAGATGTCTTTTGGTCATGGTGAAAAACCGTGACCATAAACCCCTTTAGGTCACCACAAAAACCATGACCATAGACCCCTTTAGGTCATCACAAAAAATCGTGACCATAGACCCTTTAGGTCACCCTTTTTTTAAAAACCCGTGACCATAAACCCTTTTTGGCCACCCCAAAAAACCGTGACCATAGACCCCTTTAGGTCACCCCTATAAACTGTGACCATAGACCCTTTTAGACCACCCTTTTTTTTTTAAAACCGTGACCATAATTATTCTATAGTCACCCACCCTTTTTTAAAATACCGTGACCATAATTTTTTTTTGTTACGGTAAAAAACCGTAACCATAGATCCAAAATGTTGTAGTATTACAACCAAACAAAAAAGCAAAATACAATATTATTTGAACATAAAGACATACAATTGTTCATCATACTCAACTTCTAAATGGATATAATAGCAATACACACAGCAGCACCACTATGATCTCCATATAAGCCTTCACCAACTCCTTACTAACATTTTATTGTCTGTTTAATCTTGTCAAATATAAGTACCTTCTCTCCGATCCTTTAATATTCCAAAAACCAAATTTTAATTTATTTTGAGCAAATTTTTGCACCTGATCATTATTTATAAAATTTAGACACTTTAGGCCAGCACCATATCATTCGAAGAACTGAAAATATGCTATTTGATCAAGCATGGGAAGAGGAATCAAATGCATGTGGAAGCTAATTAAATTCCATGTGTTTTTGTTACATCAACTAAGGACTGTTGCAACGAAACCGTTATTATTTATTGGTTATAAGTAATTTTAAATTAAATTAACACTTTAATATCCTTTTAAATATATTTTTACCTTTTAAAATTTTTCTAAAACTATTTTTGTCAAATAGATTGTTCTTCTATAAATGAGGACTAATTTATCTTATAATAATTTTTTTTAGAAAGTTCTAATTGACTTATAACTAAAATTGGTTAGGAATTTATTTGTTCAAGAAATATATTAAAATTAAAATTTGAATAAAAACAAAGAAGAAGCCATTTATAACAATTCTCAAAAACTTATTGAAAATAAAAATTGGTTAAGAATTAAAATATCTTATTATCTAAAATTCGTTGAGGACTAATTTAAATAATTTACTTTAGAGGTATTCACGGGTTAAGTTGGTTCAAATTTAAGGTGAAATGAGAATCAAATAAATTAAATTGTAATTGGTTCAGTTTTGCATTTTTTTTTATATGAATACCTGAACCAAACCAAACCAATTAAGAACGGATTGGTTCGATTTGGGTAATTGAGCACTCGATGAAATAGGAATTTAGAAAAAAAATTGAAAAAAAGAGTTTTTTTTTTAATTCTGTAAATATATATAGTAAACATGTAGTATCAATAAACAAGTCAATAATATTATAACAATAACAAAATACCCATAATAATTCAAACACATTAAAAACTACAAATAAAAGTGCAATAACAACAAGTCCTCAAAAGCTTCACTCCATAATTCTTCATTCCATCAACTAAGTATATTCAAGAGAGGAGTTGTGACCTTTAAAAAATCAGCATATAATTAGTCAATGTCAATATATAAATTGATTAATTAAAAGTAATTTAGTAAACAAATAATTAATAAAAAAAATGTTAACCTTAAATTGTTCTAAACAATATCAACTCCAACGGTTTCATTAGATATTGATAAAACTAAAAACTCTACAATCACAAGAATTAAATTATAATTAGAGACTCAACAATAACAACAATACATAATGATTTTAAAAAATATAAGTAAAAAAATAGTTACCTAATTCAAGTTATTTTTTATCCTCAAATTCTTTCTTTAAATCATGCATCTTCTCTCGAGCCCTCAACCAACTTTGTATGCAAATTAGAGACTCAACAGTAGAATAACTCAAAAAACTTCTAAATGGGTCAAGCACATAACCACTAATAGTAAATGTCGACTCAGGAGACATGGTAGAGACAGAAATAGCTAGCTAACAAATTCTTAGTCATGTGAGAAAGAACATAATACTTTATTGATTTTAATTTTTATCAACGCTAAATGTCAAAACTGAGAATGTTATCCTCTGCATTATCTTCCATGTATCTTTCAACTCATTCCTTTTGACCTCATCTTATTTTTTTTAATCCTTCAATTTAAACTCATCCTTATAGCCATCTTCCTCCTTATTTGTATTTTTACCACCAAGGCCATGATTATGAGAGGCAATGCTACTAGAGTTGAAACTACCAGAAGAACTACCATTCGGAAGGAAATATATCATGGAGTAATACTCAAATAGCTTATGAATGATGTCCTTCAACTTATAACGAGAATCAAGAAAAACAACCACAAAAAAAGTAATTTATGCTATTATCCTCTCAATATTTGTCTAATTTCACTTTCATTCGTGTAGCCATTTTTGGCAAACCAACATCATTACTCTTTCTCTACTTATTCAAAATTTTTTAAATGTCACACAATTTATTGAAAAAATTATTACATGTAATATTCAAAGAACTAGAGAAAGAAAGAGTAGCATCATAAAATATCTTCAAAAACTTCACAAACACAGGTGCCATTTTTCAATCATTAGCATTAGAGATCTTCTTTCAAACTCAAGCGCTAACAAATAGAAGGAGTCTTGATAATTAAACCGACTAAAAGCTGACTCAAACTTTTCAGCAGCATTTCAAATAAGTGGAGTTCCACCTAATAGGCACATCTAACACTACCATAGCCTTACAAGTTATGTTTGCCTCTTGAATACACATCTTAAAAACTTGCATCCTAGCAGGAGATGACCTAACAAACTTGATGCAGTTCTGATTTTACTTATTGAGCTATCAATCTCCTTCATATCATCATCGATAATTAGATTTAAGATGTAAGCACAACATTTCATATGCATGAAATTCCATTTAACAATATTGACCCATTCCAATCATGCCTCTAAGTAAATATGCAATAATTGTAACACCATTAGTACTAACATTGTTAACAGTTACACAACATATCTTTCTAATACTCCACTCTTGCAAGCATTGTTCTAAGGCTCTTCCTATAGTCTCACCCTTATGATAAGTAATCAAACCAAAATTCAAAATTTTTTTATTCAATGTCCACCCCACATCAATATAATGTGCAGTCACAGATATAGTATAAATTCTGAATTGAGGTCCAAATATCAGTAGTAAGGAAAACCATTTGCATGAGTGATTTTCAGATAGCATCTTTCTCAACTTCTCTTTTTCATATCTAAATAAAGTCATACAATCTCTAGAAATTGTGATACGTGAGAAAACTCCAAACTTAGGTCGTGCTTCACTCATAAACTCTATAAAGTTTTGAGCCTTAACAAATTTAAAATGAAGTCATCAACAATTATCATCTTTGTAAGGGCAAGACGAGTTTGCTCTTGATTAAAATCAACAAGCTTCATACTAACAACATTAGGGTCGTCCTCAAATTGGCTCCCAAGTGCAATGGTCTTTTGTCCCTTTTCAACTTGCTTATGAAAATTTTTAGTGCAAATTCTCAAATATTTATGCACATTTGCGGCACTATGACTAGCACTATTGCATGCATATTTTTTTTTACAATAGTTACAAGTGACTTCATTAGGAGAACTTTTAGAAAAATGAGCCCAAACACCCTAAATGTCCTACTGGGTTTATGTTATACCTCTTTTGGAGGCTTAACGGTAGCTCTAGTAGCTTTAGTATGTGTTTGTATTTGTGCATTAGGTTCTGATGGAGGATTTAAGGCAGGCAGTAGTGAGGGAGCTGGACTCAATGAAGTTCCACCAGAAATACCATCATGAATGGCAGTGAGAGTGACTGCACTTGGAGAGGATATGCTTCCAACAACAGTGTCACTATCAAGATTAGTTTTTGCCATTTTTTAAACTACAAAAAATCATAACAAAACTGTCAAAACATCAGCCACTCAGAATTCTTACACATTTTACAAGAACTTAGAATTTGTCACTAACATGGATTTTAACAAGAACTCTAAACTCAGAATTTCAAAACAAATGAATTGAACAAAAATTTTAACAGAGATTAAAAAGAACAACCTCCAATTCTTATAACAAACCAATTAATAGAGTATATAAAAAAATTAACGACACTTAATCCTAAAAAAATTGGATTCATACTTAACCGAAGAAGATGATCACCACAGATCTGAGGAGAACGACATTGTTGACAACTGGAGAATGCTGTTGACAACTACACAACGCATGCTGGAGACGACGACATCGCTGCCTTGAGAGGGTGACACTAACACACGCTCGACTGGACAACACACGTTGTCATGCTAGAGAGGACGTCGCTGCTGAAGAGGACGACGTTGCTGCAGTGTTGTGAGTGACACGACGATGTTGCTACGGCCTTCCTTAAGTGAGTTAGTGATTGTCGTGAATGAGGGAGTAAGCTTGCCTTCAACCTTCAGCCACTGCCGTGAGCGAGTGATTCCATACTCGCCGTTAGTGACGGAGGTGAGTAAGGGTGTGAATAGGCTTTGACCTCTGCTAGAGTTTTCTTGAATTTTGATTTTGGGGGTGGGGAATATGGAGAGAAAATAATATAATACAATGGGTGGGGGTGGCTGTTGTGTTTGGTACTTTGGTTTTAGAGTTAGGTATTTCAGCAAAAATAATATATATTTTTTAACTTTATATTTTTTATTTAATAAAAAGGGGTTCGGGTCTATGGGTTGGTTTAGATTCCGTTCCCCCAGAATCATTACCTAGACCAATTATGATCAAGTGCATCGAATTGAGTCCAATTATACTTGATTATCTATTGGTTCTGAAACTAATTTAATCGAATCCACTACAAAAAAAAGGTATATGGTCACGGTTAGCTAGTGAAAAGGGTGACTGTAGGTCTATGGTCACGGTTTTTCGCCTATGGTCACGGTTTTTCCACCGTGGCCAATTTTGTTGTGTCCATAGGTCTATGGTCACAGTTTTTTTTATCTATAGTCATGGTTTTTATGGTCATGGTTGTAGTGCTTAAATCTGATATTTTAGGCCACGTTTTTTTACCGTGACCATAGGTTACTCTTTGGTCATACGTAAAAACTGTGACCATAGCTTATCTATGGTCACCCTATTTTAAAACTGTGACCATAGATTAGGCTATGGTCACCCTTTTGTAAATCTGTGACCATAGGCTGATTTATGGTCACGATTTTAGCATAATCATAACTTACCTATGGTCACCCTATTTTAAAACTGTGACCATAGCTCACTCTATGGTCACCCTTTTGAAAAATCGTGACTATAGCCTTATTTATGGTCATGATAAAATACCGTGACCATAACTTATCTATGGTCACCCTATTTTAAAATCGTGACCATAGCTTACTATGTGGTCGTTCCTTTTTTAAACTGTGATCATAGCTCAGTCTATGGTCACCCTTTTGAAAAATCGTGACCATAGCTTACTCAATTTTCTGATATTTATTTATTTTTAAAATATAATCACATCCCAAAATTATTATAATCATAAAATAAGTCTAAAAAAGAAAATTCCAAGAAATCTAAATCATAAAATTTACATTATAAGCTACATATGTTTAGTCCAAACAGCACAAATTAAAATAGTGCATAATTTATCCATTACATGTAATACCGAGTAAAGTCTCTTAAAAAAAGTACAGAAGACATGAAAATATTACATTTAGATAACTAAAGTATATATGAGACCCATCCCATCCCATCCCATCTCATATTTCTATAAAAAAATAATATTTTCTTTACATCAAGTCCTCCTGCTAGCAAAAGAAATAAACATGTTAGAACGGAATAAAAATGCTTTTGATGACACAGTACAGTTGAGTAATTGGTGCATGAAATTGTGATCTCAACGGCGCCAAAAACTTGGTACGCACGATCATAATCTCAATTCTTTTTTCACAACTCCGCACAACTAACCAGCAAGTGCACTGGGTCGTCCAAGTAATAAACCTTACGTGAGTAAGGGTCGATCCCACGGAGATTGTCGGTTTGAAGCAAGCTATGGTCATCTTGTAAATCTCAGTCAGACAGATTCAAATGATTATGAGGTTTTAATAATTAAAATATAAATAAAATATAAAATAGGATAGAAATACTTATGCAATTCATTGGTAGGAATATCAGATAAGCGTATGGAGATGCTTTGTTCCTTCTGAATCTCTGCTTTCCTACTGCCTTCATCCAATCATTCATACTCCTTTTCATGGCAAGCTGTATGTTGGGGATCACCCTTGTCAATGGCTACCGTCCGTCCTTTCAGTGAAAATGGTCCAAATGCGCTGTCACCGCACGGCTAATCATCTGTCGGTTCCCACTCATGTTGGAATAGGATCCATTGATCCTTTTGCGTCTGTCACTACGCCCAACACTCGCGAGTTTGAAGCTCGTCACAGTCATCCCATCCCAGATCCTACTCGGAATACCACAGACAAGGTTTAGACTTTCCGGATCTCAGGAATGGCCGCCAATAATTCTAGCTTATACCACAAAGACTCTGATCTTTCGGAATGGAGGCTAAGAGATATACGCTCAATCTGAGGTAGGACGGAAGTGGTTGTCAGGCACGCGTTCATAGGTGAGAATGATGATGAGTGTCACGGATCATCACATTCAACAGGTTGAAGTGCGAGTGAATATCTTGGAATAAGAATAAGCTTGAATTGAATAGAAAAACAATAGTACTTTGCATTAATTCATGAGGAACAGCAGAACTCCACACCTTAATCTATGGGGTGTAGAAGCTCCACCGTTGAAAATTACATAAGTGAAAGTGGTCCAGGCATGGCTGAATGGCCAGCCTCCTAATCGTGATCTCTGAACATAAAAATATCCAAAAGATTGTGAAATAAATCACTAAAAGTAGTTTTTATACTAAACTAGTAGCTAGGGTTACATAAGATAAGTAATTGATGCAGAAATCCACTTTCGGGCCCACTTGGTATGTGCTTGGGCTGAGCATTGAGCTTTCATGTGTAGAGACTCTTTTTGGAGTTAAACGCCAGGTTGTAGCCTGTTTCTGGCGTTTAACTTCAGAATAGGGCAGGAAGTTGGCGTTTGAACGCCAGTTTGCGTCATCAAAACTCAGACAAAGTATGGACTATTATATATCTCTGAAAAGCCCTGGATGTCTACTTTCCAACGCATTTGAGAGCGTGGCAATTGGATTTTTGTAGCTCTAGAAAATCCATTTCGAGTGCAGCGAGGTCAGAATCCAACAACATCTGCAGTCCTTCTTCAGCCTCTGAATAAGATTTTTGCTCAAGTCCCTCAATTTCAACCAGAAATTACCTGAAATCACAAAAAAACACATAAAATCATATTAAAGTCCATAAATGTGATTTTTTATTTAAAAACTAATAAAAATATACTAAAAACTAACTAAATCATACTAAAAACTACTTAAAAACAATGCCAAAAAGCGTATAAATTATCAGCTCATCACAACACCAAACTTAAATTGTTGCTTGTCTCCAAGCAACTGAAAATCAAATAGGATAAAAAGAAGAGAATATAGTATAAATTCTAAAATATAAATGAAACTTAGCTCCAATTAGATGAGCGGGACTAGTAGCTTTTTGCCTCTGAATAGTTTTGGCATCTCACTTTATCCCTTGAAGTTCAGAATGATTGGCATCTATAAGAACTCAGAATTTAGATGGTATTATTGATTCTCCTAGTTCAGTATGTTGATTCTTGAACACAGCTACTTTATGAGTCTTGGCCGTGGCCCTAAGCACTTTGTTTTCCAGTATTACCACCGGATACATAAATGCCACAGACACATAACTGGGTGAACCTTTTCAGATTGTGACTCAGCTTTGCTAGAGTCCCCAATTAGAGGTGTCCAGGGTTCTTAAGCACACTCTCTTTGCTTTGGATCATGACTTTAACCGCTCAGTCTCAAGCTCTTCACTTGACACCTTCACGCCACAAGCACATGGTTAGGGACAGCTTGGTTTAGCCGCTTAGGCCAGGATTTTATTCCTTTGGGCCCTCCTATCCACTGATGCTCAAAGCCTTGGATTCCTTTTTACCCTTGCCTTTTGGTTTAAAGGGTTACTGGCTTTTTGCTCTTGCCTTTTGGTTTAAAGAGCTCTTGGCTTTTTCTGCTTGCTTTTTTTTTCTTTTTCTTTTTTCTTTTTTTTCGCAAGCTTTGTTCTTCACTGCTTTTTCTTGCTTCAAGAATCAATTTTATGATTTTTCAGATTATCAATAACATTTCTCCTTTTTCATCATTCTTTCAAGAGCCAACAATTTTAATATTCATAAACAGCAAATTCAAAAGACATATGCACTGTTCAAGCATTCATTCAGAAAACAAAAAGTATTGTCACCACATCAAAATAATTAAACTAATTTCAAGGATGAATTCAAAATCATGTACTTCTTGTTCTTTTGTGTTTAAAACATTTTTTTCATTTAAGAGAGGTGATGGATTTATAGGATATTCATAGCTTTAAGACATAGTTACTAGACACTAATGATCATGTAGTAAAGACACAAACATAAATAAAACATAAGGCATAGTAAACGAAAAACAGAAAAATAAAGAACAAGGAAATTAAAGAACGGGTCCACCTTAGTGATGGTGGCTAGTTCTTCCTTTTGAAGATCTTATGGAGTGCTTTAGCTCCTCAATGTCTCTTCCTTGCCTTTGTTGCTCCTCCCTCATAGCTCTTTGATCCTCTCTAATTTCATGGAGGAGGATGGAATGCTCTTGGTGCTCCACCCTTAGTTGTCCCATGTTGGAACTTAATTCTCCTAGGGAAGTATTGATTTGCTCCCAATAGTTTTGTGGAGGGAAATGCATCCCTTGAGGCATCTCAGGGATTTCATGATGAGGAACTTCCTCATGCTCTTGTTGAGGTCCATGAGTGGGTTCTCTTGTTTACTCCATCCTCTTTTTGGTGATGGGCTTGTCCTCTTCAATGAGGATGTCTCCCTCTATGACAATCCCAGCCGAATTGCAGAGGTGACAAATGAGGTGAGGAAAGGCTAACTTTGCCAAAGTGGAGGACTTGTCAGCCACCTTGTAGAGTTCTTGAGGTATAATCTCATGAACTTCCACCTCCTCCCCAATCATGATACTATGGATCATGATGGCCCGGTCTATAGTAACTTCAGACTGGTTGCTAGTGGGAATGATTGAGTGTTGGATGAACTCCAACCATCCTCTAGCCACAGGCTTAAGGTCATGCCTTTTCAATTGAACCGGCTTGCCTCTTGAGTCAATTTTCCATTGAGCTCCTTCCACACATATGTCCATGAGGACTTGGTCCAACCTTTGATCAAAGTTGACCCTTCTAGTGTAGGGGCGTGCGTTTTCTTGCATCATTGGCAAGTTGAACGCCAACCTTACATTTTTCGAACTGAAATCTAAGTATTTCTCCCGAACCATTGTAAGCCAATTCTTTGGGTTTGGGTTCATACTTTGATCATGGTTCCTAGTGATCCATGCGTTTGCATAGAACTCTTGAACCATTAAGATTCCGACTTGTTGAATAGGATTGGAGAGAACTTCCCATCCTCTTCTTCTAATCTCTTGTTGGATCTCCGGATACTCGCCCTTTTTGAGCTTAAAAGGGACCTCAGGGATTACCTTTTTCTTGGCCACAACTTCATAGAAGTGGTCTTGATGGACCTTTGAGATGAATCTCTCCATCTCCCATGACTCAGAGGTGGAAGAAATTTCCTTCCCTTTCCTCTTTCTTGAGGTTTCTCTGGCCTTGGGTGCCATTAATGATTATGGAAAAACAAAAAGCAATGCTTTTACCACACCAAACTTAAAATGTTTGCTCATCCTCGAGCAAAAGAAGAAGGAAAATAGTAGAAGAAGAAGAAAATAGAGGAGATGGAGGGAAAGTGTGTATTCGGCCAAGGAGGGAAAAGAAGTGTTTGTAATGTGTGAAATGAGGTAGTGTTGGGGGTTTATATAGGGGTAGGGGAAGGGTTAGTTTTCGTGTATTAGGGTTGGGTTTGGGAGGGAAAGGATTTTGAATTTAGAGGTAGGTGAGATTTTTGGGGAAGAGTGGATGAATGTGAGTGGGGAAGAGTTTTTGGGGAAGAGATATGGAGGTGATTGGTGAAGGGTATTTGTGGAAGAGTGTTATGAAAGAGTGTGAAGAGGAGAGAAGAAGAGGTGGGGTAGGTGGGGATTCTGTGGGGTCCACAGATCCTGAGGGGTCAAGGACTTAGCATTCCCTGCTCCATTTAGGCGTGCAAAACGCCCTTAGAGTGCACTTCTGGCGTTAAACGCCAGGTTACTGCTTGTTTCTGGTGTTTAACGCCAGCTTTTCTCCCATTCTTGGCGTTAAACGCCAAGTATATGCTCTGTTCTGGCATTAAACGCCAGTCTGGTGCCTGTTTCTGGCGTTAAACGCCAGTCTGATGCTTCTTACTGGCGTTTAAACACTAGTAAGCTCTTCCTCCAGGGTGAGCTATTTTTAATGCTATTTTTTATTCTATTTTTGATTTTTCAGTTATTTTTGTGACTTCACATGATCATCAACCTAAAGAAAACATAAAATAACAATGGAAAATAAATAGATATAATTAAATAACATTGGGTTGCCTCCCAATAAGCGCTTCTTTAATGTCAATAGCTTGACAGTGAGCTCTCATGGAGCCTCACAAATAATCAGAGCAAGGTTGGGGCCTCTCAACACCAAACTTAGAGTTTGATTGTGGCTTTCCAACACCAAACTTAGAGTTTAAATGTGGGGGTTTTGTTTGACTCTGTATTGAGAGAAGCTTTTCATGCTTCCTCTCCATGGTTACAGAAAGAGAACCTTGAGTCTTGAATACAAGGTAGTCCTCATTCAACTTAAGGACCAACTCTCCTCTGTCAACATCAATCACAGCTTTTGCTGTGGCTAGGAAGGGTCTGCCATGGATGATGGATTCATCCTCATCCTTCCTAGTATCTAGGATTATGAAATCATCAGGGATGTAAAGGCTTTCAACCTTCACTAGCACGTCCTCTACTAATCCATAAGCCTGTTTCATTGATTTGTCTGCCATCTCTAGTGAGATTCTTGCAGCTTGTACCTCAAAGATTTCCAGTTTCTCCATTACAGAGAGTGGCATGAGGTTTATCGCTGACCCCAGCTCACACAGAGCCTTTTCAAAGGTCATGGTGCCTATGGTACAAGGTATGAAGAATTTTTCGGGATCCAGTTTCTTCTAAGGTAATGTCTGCCTCATTAATGCACTCAGTTCATTGGTGAACAAGGGGGGTTCATCCTCCCTAGTCTCAGTACCAAATAATTTGGCATTCAACTTCATGATTGCTCCTAGATATTTAGCAACTTGCTCTTCAGTGATGTCTTCATCCTTTTCAGAGGAAGAATATTCATCAGAGCTCATGAATGGCAGAAGGAAGTTCAATGGAATCTCTATGGTCTCTGTATGAGCCTCAGATTCCTTTGGTTCCTCAAAGGGAAACTCCTTTCTGTCCAAAGGACGTCCCATGAAGCTTTTCTCACTGGGACTCACGTCCTCCTCACTCTCTCCAGGTTCGGCCATGTTGATCATGGTTATGGCCTTGCACTCTCTCTTGGAATTTTCTTCTGTATTGCTTGGGAGAGTACTGGGAGGAGTTTCAGTAATCTTCTTACTCAGCTGACCCACCTATGCCTCCAAATTTCTGATGGAGGACCTTGTTTCATTCATGAAACTTAGTGTGGTCTTGGATAGATCAGAGACTATGGTTTCCAGGCCAGAATGGCTCTGTTCAGAATTTTCTGTCTGTTGCTGAGAAGATGATGGAAAAGGCTTGCTATTGCTAAACCTATTTCTTCCACCATTATTATTGAAGCCTTGTTGAGGCTTCTGTTGGTCCTTCCATGAGAAATTTGGATGATTTCTCCATGATGGATTATAGGTGTTTCCATAGGGTTCTCCCATGTAATTCACCTCTGCCATTGTAGGGTTCTCAGGATCATAAGCTTCTTCTTCAGAAGATGCTTCTTTAGTACTGTTGGATGCAGCTTGCAATCCATTCAGACTCTGAGAAATCATATTGACTTGCTGAGTCAATATTTTGTTCTGAGCCAATATGGTATTCAGAGTATCGATTTCAAGAACTCCCTTTTTCTGAGGCATCCCATTGTTCACAGGATTCCTCTCAGAGGTGTACATGAACTGGTTATTTGTAACCATTTCAATGAGTTCCTGATCTTCTGCAGGGGTTTTCAGATGAAGAGATCCTCCTGCAGAATAGTCCAATGACATTTTTGACAACTCAGACAGACCATCATAGAATATACATATGATGCTCCATTCTGGAAGCATGTCAGTAGGACACCTTTTGATGAATTGCTTATATCTTTCCCAAGCTTCATAGAGGGACTCACATTCTTTCTGTCTGAAGGTTTGGATTTCCACTCTAAGCTTGCTCATCTTTTGAGGTGAAAAAAATTTGGCCAGGAAAGCACTGACCAGCTTTTCCCAAGAGTTCAGGCTTTCCTTAGGTTGTGAATCCAACCATGTTCTAGCTTTGTCTCTTACAGCAAAAGGGAAAAGCATAAGCCTGTAGACCTCGGGATCAACTCCATTGATCTTGACAGTGTCACAGATTTGCAAGAATTCAGATAGGAACTGATGAGAATCTTCCAATGGAAGTCCATGAAACTTGCAATTCTGTTGCATTAGAGAAACTAATTGAGGCTTAAGCTCAAAGTTGTTTGCTCCAATGGCAGGAATTGAGATGCTTCTTCCATAGAAGTTAGAAGAGGGTGCAATAAAGTCACCAATCATCTTCCTTGTATCTCCACCATTGTTATTGGGTTCGGCCATGTCTCCTTCTTTTTCAAAAATTTCTGTCAGGTCCTCTCCAGAGGGTTGTGCTTTAGCTTCTCTTAGTTTCCTCTTAAGGGTCCTTTCAGGTTCAGAATCAGCATCAATAAGAATGTCTTTATCCCTGTTCCTGCTCATATGAAGAAGAAGAGAACAGAAAAGAAGAGGAATCATCTATGTCACAGTATAGAGATTCCTTTATGTGAGTAGAAGAAGAGAAGAATAGAAGAAGGAGAAGAGAAAAATTCGAACACAGAGAAGAAGAGGGGGTTCAAATTTTGAGTAGAAGAGAAGTGTTAGTAGATAAATAAATAAATAGAAAGAGATGAGAGGGGGAAAAATTCGAAAATTAAATAAAATAAAAATATTTTTATTTTTATTTTAAATATTAGTTATAATTTGAAATTTAAAAGAGAAATAAAATTAAATTAAATTAAAATTTAAAACAATTAGTTAATTTGAAAGAAATTTTGAGAAAGTGGAGGGGGGAGTTTTTGAAAATGAGAGAGAAAAGTAGTTAGGTGGTTTTGCAAAAGATGAGAATTAGTAAAACAAACAAAAAGTCAAGTAGTTAATTGAAAAAGATTTGAAAATCAATTTTGAAAAGATAAGAAGTTAGAAATGATTTTGAAATTAAGTTTTGAAAAATATATGATTGAAATTTATTTTGAAAAAGAAATTTAAAAATATTTGATTTTGAAAATTGAAGTTGATTACTTGACTAACAAGAAACTAAAAGATATGATTCTAAAATTTAAAGATTGAACCTTTCACATTAATTGTTAGTAAAGATTTTGAAATTATGAAATGAAATTAAGAAAAAGATTTTGAAAATCATTTTTTTAAATTTTCGAAAATCATAAAAGAAAAATGAAAAAGATTTGATTTTTGAAAAAGTTTTGAAAAGATAGGATTTTTAAATTGAAAATTTGACTTGACTCATAAGAAACAACTAGATTTTTAAAACTTTTGACTAAATCAAACCAAATTTTTGAAAATTATGAATCAAAACACACAATGCATGCAAGAACACTTTGAATGTCAAGATGAACACCAAGAACACTTTGAATGTCAAGATGAACACTAAGAACTTTATTTTTGAAAATTTTTAAGAAAAGAGAAACATGCAAGACACCAAACTTAGAAATTTTCAATGTTTAGACACTAACAATTTGAAAATACATATGAAAAATAAGAAAAGACACAAAACATGAAAATGCAAAGATCAAACAAAGCAAATCATCAAGAACAACTTGAAGATTATGAAGAACATCATGCATGAGTTTTCAAAAATTTTAAGAAAAATTAAAAAGATACAATTGACACCAAACTTAAAAATTAACACTAGACTTAAGCAAGAAACATCAAATTTTTGGTTTTTTTATGATTTTATTAAAATTTTTTGGTATTTTTCAAAAATTAATTGGAAAAAGAAAATAAAGATTTCAAAATTTCTAATGAGAATTCCAGGAATCATGCAATGTTAGTCTAAAACTCCGGTCTAGGAATTAGACATGGCTTACTAGCCAGCCAAGCTTTCAGTGAAAGCTTCGGTCCAAAACACTAGACATGGCCAACGGCCAGCCAAGCTTTAGCATACAAATCAGACATACAACAGCTGATTAGATGGGAGTCCAAGGGCTCTTGCCATGATGAGTGAAAACCTCAGTCCAAAAATTAGACATGGCTTGACAGCCAGCCAGGCTTCAACAGATCATGATGAAACTCTAGAATTCATTCTTAAAAATTCTGAAGAACATAGAATAATTTATTTTATTTTTTTTGAAAATTTTTCGAAAATAAAAAGCTTAAAAATAAAATAAAATTACCTAATCTGAGCAACAAGATGAATCGTCAGTTGTCCAAACTCGAACAATCCCCAGCAATGGCGCCAAAAACTTGGTACATGAAATTGTGATCTCAACGGCGCCAAAAACTTGGTACGTACGATCATAATCTCAATTCTTTTTCACAACTCTGCACAACTAACCAGTAAGTGCACTGGGTCGTCCAAGTAATAAACCTTACGTGAGTAAGGGTCGATCCCACAGAGATTGTCGGCTTGAAGCAAGCTATGGTCATCTTGTAAATCTCAGTCAGGCAGATTCAAATGGTTATGAGATTTTAATAATTAAAATAGAAATAAAATATAAAATAGGATAGAAATACTTATGCAATTCATTGGTAGGAATTTCAGATAAGCATATGGAGATGCTTTGTTCCTTCTGAATCTCTGCTTTCCTACTGCCTTCATCCAATCATTCATACTCCTTTCCATGACAAGCTGTATGTTGGGGGATCACCCTTGTCAATGGCTACCGTCCGTCTTTTCAGTGAAAATGGTCCAAATACGCTGTCACCGCACGGCTAATCATCTGTCAGTTCCCACTCATGTTGGAATAGGATCCATTGATCCTTTTGCGTCTGTCACTACGCCCAACACTCGCGAGTTTGAAGCTCGTCACAGTCATCCCATCCCAGATCCTACTCAGAATACCACAGACAAGGTTTAGACTTTCTGGATCTTAGGAATGGCCGCCAATAATTCTAGCTTATACCACGAAGACTCCGATCTTTCGGAATGGAGGGTAAGAGATATACGCTCAATCTGAGGTAGAACGGAAGTAGTTGTCAGGCACGCGTTCATAGGTGAGAATGATGATGAGTGTCACGGATCATCACATTCAACAAGTTGAAGTGCGAGTGAATATCTTGGAATAAGAATAAGCTTGAATTGAATAGAAAAATAATAGTACTTTGCATTAATTCATGAGGAACAGCAGAGCTCCACACCTTAATCTATGGGGTGTAGAAACTCCACCGTTGAAAATTACATAAGTGAAAGTGGTCTAGGCATGGCCGAATGGCCAGCCCCTAATCATGATCTCTGAACATAAAAATATCCTAAAGATTGTGAAATAAATCACTAAAAGTAGTTTTTATACTAAACTAGTAGCTAGGGTTACATAAGATAAGTAATTGATGCAGAAATCCACTTCCGGGCCCACTTGGTATGTGCTTGGGCTGAGCCTGAGCTTTTATATGTAGAGACTCTTTTTGGAGCTAAACACCAGGTTGTAGCCTGTTTCTGGCATTTAACTCTGATTTGCAACCTGTTTCTGGCGTTTAACTTCAGAATAGGACAGGAAGTTGGCGTTTGAACACCAGTTTGCGTCATCAAAACTCGGGCAAAGTATGGACTAATATATATTTCTGGAAAGCCCTGGATGTCTAATTTCCAACGCAATTGAGAGTGCGCCAATTGGGTGTCTGTAGCTCCAGAAAATCTATTTCGAGTGCAGGGAGGTCAGAATCCAACAGCATCTGCAGTCCTTCTTCAGCCTCTGAATAAGATTTTTGCTCAAGTACCTCAATTTCAGCCAGAAATTACCTGAAATCACAAAAAAACACACAAACTCATAGTAAAGTCCAGAAATGTGATTTTTATTTAAAAACTAATAAAAATATACTAAAAACTAACTAAATCATACTAAAAACTACTTAAAAACAATGCCAAAAGCGTATAAATTATCCGCTCATCAGTAATAAATATGTGACGCATGTTTAGTAAGTAAATTAATATTAGAAAGGACTATATTAACAAGTCAATCAACAATAGAAAGTTACCCGTAAAAATAATTCCAATAACAATGAAGGAAAAAAAAGGTGATGTTGATCACAATCAACAACACATCTAAATGAACGTTTCAAGACAAAACTATCAAAGTGTTTTGAACATCATGCACCGTATAATCCCACAAACTAGGCTATTTTACTCGTATGATTGTAAAGGCACTTATTCAGACAACGCATCATAAATAATGCCAAATCAACTTTAAGACTAAACTCAGTACACATATTCTGTAAAGAATGATTGACAACCCACCATCAATTCATTCATACCAACTAGTCAACTACAAACATAATCAAGAGGTACTCAGCTAGCATTAACTTGCATACACATGAAACTTTGATTTGCTTTTTATTTATGAATTATGATTTTTTTTGAAAATTAAATTAAGAAGTTTATCTACAATTTAACAGTTTTTAGTCTTTTTTATTTTTTAATATTGATGTTTATGTAACTTACGATACACGTACATAAATTAAACTTCTCGATACAAGATATGTATCTTGATTGCATTGTTCTATTTTTCTGCATATTTTTAAATTTGGAACTCTCTTTAACTTCTTAAATTATTATGACAACATCTAGAATATATCAGAACTACAATAAAAAAAAATATGGCAGTAAGTGCTCAAAATGGAGATATATGTATTAATATACAAAGCATATCTATTTTATAGCGAGTAAATAGCTATTTCTGACCATCAAATATTTAAACGCCGATAAAACTAACCACAAAAAAAAATTAAACTAACATTGTACCCATGAAAAATGAGTATCGTTTGACAAAAATACCCAATCATTAAATTTAAAATTAATTCCATTAAAAATTTTATGAAATTCCCAAAATACCATTTTCTTTCATCTTCTCCATCCCAATCTTTTACCTTAATTACCAGAATGAATCAGCCCCACTTCACCTCCTTCGTTCTTCTTCACTCACCACTCTCAAATCATCGCCGGCAGTTTCCCCAGATCCTCGGCCCCTCCTCTCGCTTTCACTGAGAGTGCTTCATCCTCATCAATTCAAACTTAGCTACATGTTCTAGAAATATGTATATGTATACAAAATCAAAACAAGAGAAAATAATCAAAGTCATACCCAACTACTCCAGTCAAATTCACTTTCCTGAGAATTTCATACCCCTAAACCAAACCCCCCTCTTTATTAGTTAACATTTCTTTATTTTTTTAATCATTTTCCTCATTCCTATCGTCTATTCCAATTCTAATCTCAAGGGTTTCTTTTACTCACCCACCAATCTTTATATGTTGTTATTGTTCTTCTTCTGCTTTTGGTGGTAATTCGAATTAATATTACTAAATCTATATGCATTTGGTGGCCATGGAGAACAATAATTAGCAATATTTTTGGCAATTTAGTGACCAGCTTAGGCTTCAAGCATCTTAAAGGTTCAATTTGCATCAAAATGAAGGGTCTTGTGCCGCTACAGCCAGTCTGTGCTCTCGCACGCCACCACGTTGCAAATTGCATCCCGAGCTACAGCTCTGACATCAATATTTCCTCACCAGCGGTGGCACCGCCATCTCCATCGCCACCGATCCCTCCAGCGAGTCAAACAAGCTTGATCGCGAGTAATAATGTAACGACTCCGTGAATAGATCCACAAAAACTGGACCGTTATGGTTGGCTTCCTACTCCACCATCGTGAAGATCTTTGGCTTGATTTTCTTAACTGTGGCAAGGACTTTCTTGACGAAACCGGGGGCAAGCCAGCATACGATGCAACTTGAAAATAGAATTAACCACAACGGCTTCTTCGGCTTGGATTTAGAGCATTTTCAGGTCAAGATCCAAAAGGCTAGAGCAGAAGAAGCTGTGAAACTCGAATTGAACGCCTATGGTTTGTCAGAGCGAGAGAAGGGAGCGAAGATCTGGGAAAACTACCGGCGATGATTTGAGAATGGTGAGTGAAGAAGAACGAGGGAGGTGAAGTGGGGCTGGTTCAATCTGTTAGGGTAAAAGATTGGGATGGAAAAGAGAAAAGAAAATGGTATTTTGGGAATTTCATAACATTTTTAATGGAATTAATTTTAAATTTAATGATTGGATATTTTTGTCAAGCGATACTCATCTTTCATGGGTACAATGTTAATTTAATTTTTCGTGGTTAATTTTGTCAACGCTTAAATTTTTTATGGTCAGAAATGGCTGTTTACTCTTTTATAGCTAATTGATAAATACATATTCACATTAATTGACCATCGTAAACTAGTGAGAGCACAAAAATTTCAGAATTAGATCATTACAAATATGAAATATTATATTCTTGGTTATATAGTGATCATTAGTTTACTTTAATCTCTACAAGTAACAAGTTATTATATATAAAATTCTTAGTTATATAGTGGAAAGAATTATACTATTCAGTGATGTTGTTCAGCAACAAAATTCAACTCAATATTCAATAACGTTATCCAGCAACAAGAAACTAAAGCTCAGTGATATGTTGAGCAACAGTTTAACATACAACAACAAATTCATCTCAATCATAATTTATAACAACAAATTCAACTATGACCATTTTCAAATCCCTAGATTTAGCAAAACAAAATTAGCTAAATCATAATTGTAACACCCTACCACACAGGGCCTTATGCTTAAGTCATAAGACAGAGGCGGTGAGGTATTACGACCTCTAAAAAATAAAATTTAGTACATATAATATTATGAAAAATGTTTATAACTAGGAGTCTTTGAAGAAAAGGGATAAAACAAACCGTTAAATTCAAAAGCGCAACACTCCGATCGATAACATAACGAACACATATGGGATAACTAAAGCGAAACCGAAACAAGACAGTGCCAAGATACGAATATCAAAACTCAAGATTCAGTTGCGAAGATAACCGGTCCGAGCATAAAAGTATACATATACATATACATACATATATATATATATATATATATATATATATATATATATATATATATATATATATATAGTAAGAAACCCAAGAGAAACCTAAAGGACAAATTACCAAAAACCTATTCTCCAAAACAACTTCTAAGAGGAGTCAAAACAGTATATATTTATTAGTGGAGATAATAACTATCTACATAAAACCAAAATAAAATCCTGAGAAACAAGGATCTTCGCTAATCCAGAAGTCTCCAGCATGCCTCAGCGAGAAGCCTCATGTCCTGCATCTGAAAACCACAAAATCCGCATGGGTGAGAACCGGAGGTTCTCAATATGGTAACAATGCCCACATATCTAACACGTAATGTCCTGGAAAAGCCGAAGGCCAGGAAATCCTAGAACTTCCAACAGATAATTCAAAGCTTATAAACAGACTAAACCATAAATGGCAACTGACTAAAGATCTTCAGTCTAACTAACATTCCCCTTTCCAATTCTTGCAGACCTTCCAACCGCCAGCAGTAATATAATATGGCAAACACAATTATATTAGATAAGGAGATATACAAATAGGGAACAGATATGACATTTAGACAATTAGCAGGTAATATGCAGTCAATTATGCAATCCCAAACAATTCACATAATATGCATATGATGAATTTTTGTCCTAATGGCTGATGAGTCTCATCTGTCGGCTATAAAGCCAATCCAACAAGTCCTGGTAGCTAACCATTGGACTGTCCCTCTGTCGTGCATCCCCAACTCGAGTTATACTCAGTCATAAATCATAATTCATATCCAACACCCTCACTGGTGTATATACACGGGGGTGAGCTCCTCCGGAACTTTCACAGTGTCCGGCCACACTTACGACATAGGGTCAGTAGAGTATCGAGTCTCCACCTGGAGCACGTGGTGGCTAGCCACTGCTTTCTCCCAGGAAACTCGTATCTCAGATAGTGGAAGTGTAACATTCACATTTTATTCAATACGCATATATGCAATCATACTCAGCCATAATTCAATAATGGCTCAGCCATAATTCGGCAATAACTCAGCCATCCGGCTTATAATTCAATCCATAACCAGCCAATTTATTAACAAATGCAGCCCTTCGGCTCATGGCATATAAAGCACTTCCACAATCACCCTCCGTATCTCATACAATGATTTTTTATCATCATTAATCATTAATTCTCCCCTTTCTTCATCCACAAGTTACCACATTTGCTAGCCCTTCTCATTGCTAGGCATATCATCAAGTTTTAAGACATAATGGGTGAGATCGGAGGCATAGAAGTCTGAAATTTGGCTTTGAAAACTCAAAAATTAACTTTGGAATGAAAACAGGGTCATGCGTGTACGTCATCCACACGCATGCGTGGATGGGAGAAAAGCCAAGTGACGCCTACGCGTTAGCCACACGTACGCGTGGGTGCGTTTTGTGCCCTACGCACAAAACCAGCACAACTCCCGTCGGAAATTTTGGCTGGGCAATTGATTTAGCCCATTGACTCGTACGCGTGGGCCAGGCACACGCGTGGGTAGTGAATATTTGAAAATGACGCGTGCGCGTCGGCCACGCATACGCGTGGGAGTGCGTTTTGCCAAAAATTGTACTAAGTTAAAAAGCTGCAGAATTCACAGTTTCAAATCCCAATCTTCCGACGGGCATAACTTCTCTGTTTCAACTTATTTTTCACCCTTCTTCGAACGGCATAAACAACCCGGATCCAATTTCATTTCTAAATAAGTTTGGCACAAAATGGGGATCCGGAGTCCAAGTTATGCTCCGTCAAAGTATGCCCAAAAACCACATTTTCATACAAAACCACAAAGTGCCATTTTCTAAACAAACCAATTCCAACCCTTTTTAAAATCAATCAAAACATACCAAAAATCAACCTCAAGCCTCCTCAACTCATACATTAGCAATTTTATCAAATCATAACCCATCAATCCATCATTTTAACCAATTTCAATCAAGTAACTCAACTTCAAACACAATACCATATAATACATAATTTCTCATCCCAATTCCCAACAATACCATTTCCAATCAACCATCCATACACACAATCAATATCACCCTCACCATCAATATGGCTTCATCCACAATTCAACCTCAGTCAATCATTAAGCATATATCAAAACATGCATATCTCTCATGCATCATACCATCAAAACACCAATATTCATAATCACATATATGACCACACAATATATCTCAACCATTCAATAATATCAATCATTCAATTTCTATCTTAGGGCCTCTAGCCTAAGTTTTCACACCACATTACATTTTAGATACAGGAAACCGAGACCATACCTTAGTCGCTTTTTCGCTTAACCCGGAACACCTCCAAATCACTTTTTCACAAGCTCACCAAGCTTCAACACCTCCAAGAACATATTTTTAACACACCAAAGCCCTTTTCCAAGCTTTCCAAAATCCCAATCAAGCTTCAATATTCACATACACACTACCTAAGCCACAATTATTATATTCAAACACAACAACTCAACACCCAACATCATAAACCAACAAATTCTACTAGGGTTGAGAATCTTACCACACCCAAGGATCAAAGAGATAAGATTACTCTTCTTCTCCTTCAAGCTAGTTGGGTCCTATAACATCAAAGAGCCCAAAATCTCAATACTTTTTTTCATTAAATTCGAAATACATACATAAATTTCATAGGGGAAAACGTGGCTTACCTCAAGAACAAAGTAGTGGATTTTGTAAAGCTCAACGCGGTGAATGCGTGGCCACAAATGGTGCTGCAATCGGAGCTCCGGATCAAAAGTTATGGTGATTTGAAGATCAAACAAGGGTAGAACCTTAGAAGAGTGTTCTTCCTTTCCCTTTCACCATTTTCAGTGTGTTTTAGGGTCTAGTGAGGAGAGAGAGTGCTGTTTTTAAGATTTTAGGTTTAGTTTAGTTGGGTTAAGGGCCCAATATGGGTCCAGTTGGCCCGGTTTGGTCCGTTCGGTCCAATTTTGGGCCGATTTCTTTAAAATTGGTATCAAAATTCTCGTTTTAATCTCCTCTATCATATTAAGCCATAAAAATCACATTTTTGGCTTTCTAGAATAAATTCTTATTTATGGGCTAATTAGTCATTAATTAACCAGGTTTTACAATAATTTCAGCAACAAACTCAACTTTCAACAACAAATTCAAGATGTACTAATGATTTATAGCAATGAAATTGAAAGAGAAATAATAGAGTCGAAACTGAAACTCACCTCAACTCAATGATACCACATGCATTAATCAAGGACTGTCTTGCAAGTCCATTGATATTCCTGGTGTCGCGGTAGTGAGGTTTTAGAAGTTTGTGAATAGGATGGAGCACACTAAGATGCCTGTATGTTGCAATGATAAATGGCTCCATTGTAGCATGAGTATTCAACCTTTAATTGGTTACATGAAAAGAAAAGAAATTAGGAATAACTACTCAAATAAGAATATTAATTAGTGAAAGTTGAAAAAAGAAAAAGAGAGTTATACCAGTGGCTCATGAGTTGATGATAACATGAGTCATTGACGACAAGATAAACCTTGGCAAGAAGCCAAATAGTACCTTCAGCACCTTTTTTAGGAGGCAAGACAACTCTGCTGATAACACCAAATATGTCCCCACCAGGATGTGGCACACTTAATTCAATGGCCAATGGTGTCAATATTCCATCCTTTTTCAGCAACAATTCAACATACTACAATAAATTCATCTTAATAATAATTTGCAACAACAAATTTAACTATGATAATTTTCAAATCCCTATTATTCAGTAAAACAAAATTAACTAAATCATAATTTTAGCAACAAATTCAACTTTTAACAACAAATTCAAGATGTACTAATGATTTACAAAAATGAGATTGAAAGAGAAATAACAAGGCCAAAGCTGAAACTCACCTGTCCAATAACTACAAGAGTTTCGGAGCGATAACAACTTACTATAACAAAGAAGACTGACATAATGGAGCAGCATCTCCGACAGCCACGGCTCCATCCAGTGACTACCCAAACAGCGGTGATGGCGAGGGAGCAACGGCGACGAGATGCACGAACGGCGGTAAATCCTCCCCTAGGCCACTGGCCTGCGTTCTCTTCTCCCTCTTTTCTTCAATGGCGACGCGATGACGACACTGGACGACAACGATGGTGATCTTGACGGCAACAGCGACGTGCGACGATCCTTCTAGCGGCGGCATGGATTGTTGCGGCCCCCTCTCTCGCGCGTTTGGCTTGACGACGTCCCTCTCTCTCTCTCAATGTCCACTCCATCTCTTTCTCAGTTCTGACAACGACACCCATCCCCGCCGGCGCTGTCACCTCCCTCTCTTCATCTCCCTACTCCCTCTCTTTCTATTTTTTTCGCTTCTTTCTTTCTTTCTTTCTTTCTTTCTTTCTTTCTTTCTTTCTTTCTTTCTTTCTAACCGTGGATAAGGGGTGAGGGGGTAAAGGTGAGTGACGGATAGAGTTCTGAGGGTTAGTTTGTGTTTTGAATTTTAGGGTTAGGGTTTAATAATTTTAATTAAATTAGGGTATAGAGTATTAATTTAAGATTTAATTTAATTCTATAAAAATTATTTTAAAAATATTATTTAATTATCAATTTGCTCATTAATTTTCAATCAAGTACTTTAATTTAAAATTTTAATATTTAAATTAAATTATATAAATTTTTTATTAGTTTTCAATTATTAAAATTTTTAAATTTTTAATATATGAAATACCCAAAATCATAAAAAATATCTAAGAACCTTAATTAATTTAAATTCAAATTATCAAAACCTATTTTATTTACAAAAATATTCTTAAATAGTAATTAGGATTAGGGTTAGGATTAGAATTAGGATAACATAAAAATTTTAATAAAATTAGAAGGAAGAATAGTAATTGAAAATCAACTATAATTTACTTAAATTATTTTAAAAATATAATATTTATTTGTCAACTTACTAATTAGTTTTAAGTTTTAAATAATTTTTAATTTAAAGTTAATAGTATTCTATTTAATTTTTTATTTATAAAATTAGATTTAAAATTTTAATATTTAAAGTAAATTATATAAAATTCTCATTAGTTATTATTAAAATTTTTAAATTTTAAATATATAAAACTTAAAATCATAAAAAATATATAAAAACTTTAATTAATTTAAATTCAAATGATCAAAATCTGATTTAGTTACAAAAATATTCTTGAATAGTAATTAGGGTTAGGATAAGAGTTAGGACTAGGGTAGTGTAGAAATTTTAATAAAATTAGAAGATAGAATAGTAATTAAAAATCAACAATAATTTACTTATATTATTTTAAAAATATAATATTTATTTGTCAACTTACTAATTAATTTTAAATTTTAAATAATTTTTTAATTTAAAGTCAATAGTATTCTACTTAATTTTTTATTTATAAAATTATATTTAAAATTTTAATATTTAAAATAAATCATAAAAAATACTCAAAATTATAAAAAATATATAAGAACCTTAATTAATTTAAATTCAAATTATCAAAATCTGATTTAGTTACAAAAATATTCTTGAATAATAATTAGGGTTAGGGTTAGGATTAGAGTAGTGTAAAAATTTTAATAAAATTAGAAAGTAAAATAGTAATTGAAAATAAACCATAATTTACTTAAATTATTTTCAAAATATAATATTTATTTGTCAACTTACTAATTAGTTTTAAGATTTAAATAATTTTTTAATTTAAAGTTAATAGTATTCTACTTAATTTTTTATTTATAAAATTAGATTTAAAATTTTAATATTTAAAGTAAATGATATAAAATTCTCATTAGTTTTCAACTATTAAAATTTTTAAATTTTAAATATATGGAATACCCAAAATCATATAAAAAATAAAAATCTTAATTAATTTAAACTCAAATGATCGAAACCTAATTTAGTTAAAAAAAGTTCTTGAAAGTAATTAGGATTAGAGTTAGGATTATGATTAGAATAGTGTAAAAATTTTAATAAAATTAGAAGGTAGAATAGTAGTTGAAAATCAACCATAATTTATTTAAATTATTTTAAAAATATAATATTTATTTGTCAACTTACTAATTAGTTTTAAGTTTTAAATAATTTTTTTAATTTAAATTTAAAGTATTCCACTTAATTTTTTATTTATAAAATTAAATTTTAAATTTTAATATTTAAACTAAATCATATAAAATTTTTGTTAGTTTTCAATTATTAAAATTTTTAAATTTTAAATATATGAAATATTGAAAATCATAAAATATATATAAAAATCTTAATTAATTTAAACTCAAATGATCAAAATCTGATTTAGTTAAAAAAAATTCACTCTCAAAAACTGTGACCACAAACCCCTTTTACATCACTCTTTTGTAAAACCGTGACCATAAACCACTTTAAGTCAGCTACTAAAACCGTGACTATATACCCCCTTTAGGTCACTTCCCAAAACCGTGACCATAAACTCTTTTATGTCGCCCTTTTTGAAAAACTGTGACCATAGACCCTTTTAGGTCACACTCCGAAACCGTGACCATATACCCCTTTAAGTCAACCACCAAAACCGTGACCATAGACTCTTTTAGGTCACCCTCCAAAACCGTGACCATAGATCACTTTAGGTCATGTTCCAAAACCGTGACCATAGACCCTTTTAGGTCATCCTCCAAAACTGTGATCATAGACCCCTTTAGATCACCCCTTAAACCGTGACCATAGACCTTTTTAGGTCACCTTTTCAAAAAACCGTGATCATAGATCCTTTAGGTCACCCACCAAAACCATAACCATAGATACCTTTAGGTTATCCCACAAAACCATGACTATAGACCCTTTTAGGTCACTTTTTTTTCGAAAAACGGTGACCATAGACCTCTTTAAGTCACTCCCCAAAATTATGACCATAGAATCTTTTAAGTCACCTTTTTTTAAAAAACGTGACCATAGACTTTTTTTATCTCTATAAAAAACCATGATCATAGATCCCTTTAGGTTACTTTCCAAAATCGTAACTATAAACCCTTTTAGGCCACTTTTTTTAAAAAACCGTGACCATAGAGTATCTGTGTAGTAATCGATTGGATAATCAGATTATTCGAACTCGTAAACACCCGTAGTTTACTCTATTATTTAATATAATAGGTGTAGGTGTTGAACATTATAACTTATATACAGGACAACATCATCAATTATTTATATCTATTTATATCTAACTAATTCACATAATCATAATAAAAAGAATACATATGGTTCCTTAAAGAAACAGAGAAGGGGGAGAGGAGAAGGGGGGGGGGTTTAGAGAAACAAAGAATATTGAAGTAATAATTCAAATCAAAGTATCAAAGCATTATCCTTAATTACACCACCACCTTTTGAACATTCTTATAGGAATATTGTCTAGCAAAGAAGACAAAGAGAAACAAATTCAATGTGCTCATAACCGCCAACATCCAGTAGAATTTGTCCAAGCGACTATTGTTCAAGTCCTTACCAAACCAACTCTTTCCAATCTTGCTTGTCACATGGTCAACAATTGTAATGATCAAACTACTAAGAAAACTTCCAGCTCCAATCACACTAAGATAAAGTGCTATCCCTAAGCTTCTCATTGAATCCGGAACTTGGTCATAGAAATATTCTTGCAACCCTACAAGTGTAAAACCGTCACCAAAACCAATAATTAGAAATTGTGGAACCAACCAAGACACATTCATTTTAAGGTGAACCATTTTAAGTCTCTTTCTTTCAACCAATGCTGCTACCACCATTGAAATGATTGAAAAGAGCATTCCGGTACCGATCCTCTGAAGGATGTTCATTCCTCTTTCGTTTGCCGTCAGCTTTTTTAGCGACGGTACAAGGATCCGGTCATAAACTGCGACGGAAAGTATCATTCCGGTGGCGGTAAGGGCGAAAATTGAAGCTGGAGGGATCTCAAAGTTATTGCTTATTTTTCTATCCATGATTGCACCTTGTTTGATAAAGAAAGTGGTTGTTTGTGCCATGCATATTCCAAATGGTAAAGTGAATACCCAAATAGGTATCATGTTGATAATAAGCTTCACCTCTTCAACCTTGGTTACAGTAGCAAGCTTCCAAGGACTCTGTTTCTTTGCTATGTTTCCATCATCATCACTTTCAAGCATAGCTGCCTTGTCAAGAAATCTGAAATACATGCATACTAATATTTTAATTATTATAAATTATAGATGAGGAATAATTTAACATGCTCAAAATACTTCTAAACATCTTAGATAATAAATGCAGTAAAAGATTAGATACGTTCAATGTTTCTACCGAATCAACATGTTCTTTTTCTTTTATGAAAGAGAAAAATGAAAGTGATGTTATTAGTTAAAAAATTGTTGATCATCTGGACTACATTATCTATAACAAGTGGTATTAAAAGAGAAATAATTAATATATGAAATATACTATATGGGAAATAAAATTTTAACACCAACAAAAGATAATAAATAATTCTAGTTAATAGTTAAAATGGTCCATTAAAAATTACCTGTTCATCAATTCGGTCGTCAAAAAATTAAATGTTTTGAATTAGTTCTTGAAAGATGCAATATTAAATCATATTAGTCCTTTTGCTAATTAGACGATGACGTGTCTCAAAATATTTATATCACGTATCATCGTCTAACTTATAAAAGGACGACCAATTTAATTCACAGTAGCATCTTTCCGACACTAATTCAAAACTGGTGTACACTTGATCTTTTAGAAAAAAATTTGACTATTAACCCTAATTAATTCTTAGTTATATTATACTAGTACCATACATACTTGAGTTTCTCTGTGTGGCATAGAAATCTTCCATTGCAACTCTGAAAATTAGAAGCTTCATATAGTTCACTAGGATTGGAAGGATATGGAAGCTTTCTTTTGGAAATGGCTGCAACTAGAACTTGAAACATTGGTGTCAAGGGGCTCCCACTTGGTACCCTATAACGATAAGATTTTCTTCCCAACAAGAATATGATCAATGAAAAGGCCATAACCCCTATGAGGATGATATCAGCAACTCCCCAATTAACATGATCTTGTACATAAACAATTAGGGTTACTCCTAGAATGAGTCCACTACAAACACCACAACTCCACCAATTAAAGAATGACATTTTCTTCCTCCTTTCAGAAACATGATCATCATCAAATTGATCAGCTCCAAAGCTTTGTAAAGAAGGTTTATGCCCTCCAGTTCCAAAGGATATTAAGTACATGGCTATGAAGAACACTACTTCATGTACCCTCCTAGCTTTGGTGCATGTGTTATTAATGTTATGATGATCACATGGCCTTAATGCTGGCAAGAACCATGATAGAGAAAGAAGAACCAAACCCTGTATTTTCATAAGAAACTAATGATAGCTGTTTTTAGATTTGTGTAAATTTTGTATATTTTTTTATCATAAAAATTTTGATATAATAATGCTACAAAATTATTTGTCCCAAAATCTTAAACTAATAAAAAGATGTATATGAATAAATATATCTCTAACAACACTAATTAAGCTAACATGCATGTGTATAATCAAACAATATAAGAGAGACAAATGCAATACTTAAAAACAGAGGAGTAACATTTGTAATATTCAAAGACTTCAGGGGAAGACTCTTTAATTTTCTCAATTTAAATGATTAATAATATCTTGGATTAATGTGATAATTAACGAAACAAAACTCGCTTATACTTCAATAGAGGAATCTTAGAACTTTTTGAGTATACCTAATTAATGTTCTAGTTCTTTTCAATTACCATGAGATAAACAATGGATGATATAATGATAGTAATGTAGCGACTGAAATATGCATCAGCAATGAATCCTCCCAACAACGGCATCAATGTGGTGACACCAATCCAATAGTTCACATTTTTAGCTGCCATTTTTAGATCTTGATGAATAATCTTTGTAAGATAAAGGACCAAGCTGGTTGCTACTCCAAAGTAGCTTAACCTCTCACTAAATTCAAACACTGCAAACGAACAAGGATAAAATTAAGTGTTACATGGGTACCAATAACGGTATAAATATATAGGAAACATTTCAAGTATACTGGAGAGTACTGGTGCACCATTTATTCTAACCGTTGATCTGAATTATAAAAAATATATAATATATATTAATTAAAATCAATGGTTAAAATAACTGGTGCACCGATACTCTCGGTGCACTTGAAATGTTTCCAAATATATAATATCTATATATACACCGGATATACAAGCATGTAGATTAACTACAAAAAATGAACAAAAAGGTACGGTTTACTATTATAATGAAAAAGTAACTAAATAAAAAGCATAATTTCAATAATGTTTAAGCAAACGCAATAATAATAATAATAATAATAATAATAATAATAATAATAATAATAATAATACATCTACCCGTTTAACATGATAAAAAAGATAAATTACTTAAATAAACTAATTGAGGGTAAAAATTATCAAATTGTTCTAAATAAAAAAGATAATATTTTTGTTTTTTTATTTTTTTATACGAGTGAATACTTAATTCGGTCTTTGATAATTTATTTGAAAAAAATATCAGATTTTCAAACAAAAAAATGTATTTTTTTTTATTTTTGATATTTAATTTTTTGAGATTGGTTAATTTTTTTGTCAATAATCTCTTTTCAAAACATATTTATATGACATGTTAATTACTAATATATTTTTTATTTAATTTTTATAAATAAAAATAATTTAAAAATTACTAATATTTCTTAGTTTTATACAATAAATTTAGCTAATTTAGCTAATGTATTTAAAAAAGGTATACTAAACGGCCCAACAAAAAAGAATTTATTAATCCTAATTGGTTCTTAATGGATAAATTAATAGTTTAAGATGGCATATTGGCTTATTCTGTTAATACAAAGAGAAAATATTGACAGAGAAGCTAATCAGTCTCATAAAAGTAAAAATTAGAAATCGAAAACGATTTTTTTTTTGTTAAAAACCTTGTTGTCTTTTGAAATAATTGTCAAGAGTCATTTAAGATTTTTCTCTTTTTATATAAATCAGGAGTTTATTATAAGTTTTTAAAAAAAATTATATAAAACCATATAAATACCACAATTCATGCACTGATAGTGTGCAGTGGCCAAATTCTTCTTTTGAGCATAAATTATGGTATCAACCTGAGTTTTATGTCAAGAAAGAGTAAAATATCAGAGATTCTCATGATTTATGTGTACGAAACTAAAAACAAAAGAAAAACCCATGATTTACGTTAAAAAAAAAAATTATGTTGGAGAGTGAAATTAGCAATAATACATTTATCTAATATTCACTAATTATACAAGTATGAAATTAATAACAGTATATTTATCTAACATTCACTGATTATACAAATATAAAATTAGTAATAATATATTTATTTAAATTTTTAATTTAAAAAATATGAATACGTTAATTGAAAAAAAAATATAAGTATGTTCATTTAAAATTTTTAATTTAAAAAACACTATTACATTAATTTAAAATAATACAAATATATTTATTTAAAATTTTAATTTAAAAAAATACAAATACATCAATTTAAACTAATACAAGTATATTTATTTAAAAATATAGAATTGCTTATGTGGCAGAAAATATAAATAAAGAGGTTAAAAATATAAAAAAAAAATTTATTACTGTCTTGACTATAATAAATATCATGATAATATAAATTTTTATGCAGAAAAAACTTGTATAATTATGTTTGATTTTTAAGAGTATTAGAATTATTTTTAAATAAAAATATATAAATAAACATATTTATATTAGTTTAAATTAACGGTATTTTTTAAATTAAAAATTTTAGATAAACATATTTGTATTATTTTATTTTTAATTTAAAAAAAAAAATCTTTCTAACAAGCTAGCCCACACCAAAAAACGGAGCGAGATGCACTTTAGGTTCGCATATTAACCTGCCGTCCTAAGAATGACAAATTAGGTAGAAAAAGGTCAAGTGGTTTAGCAAGGACTTGTAATCTCTTATAAAAATTTTATTATGTTAATAGGTTAGGTCAAGATTTATTAATTAATTTTATTGGCCTGTTAAATTTATATGGATCTATTAATACATAATTATATATATAAATATTTTTTTTATTATTAATAAAATTATAAGATATTTTAAATTTATTATATTTAATTATAAATAATTTTATATATTTTAAATATTTTAAAATTTAAAATTTTTTATAAATATTAAATATGACATATTATATATAAATATATTTATTAAAAAATAAATTTTTTTAAATAATATTTTTATTTTTATAAAAAAAAATTATCAGACTTTTTAATAAGTTTTAGGTCAAATCAGATTGAATAACAAGCCAAATTCAAATCAATTGATTACATAACAAGCCTCACTTGTTAAGATCAAAATCTGGCTTGACCTAACTTATTTCCACTCGTATGTGTGTGGCGAGACAAAATTAGAAATAAAAATGTGCAAGAAAAAAACACATAAATGTTTTACATAAAACACGCAATAATTTAAGGATACACGTACTATTCTTGAAGAGAAACTTAGTAAGAAAAAAAATACAAAAATTCAATCACAATAAACATATCTTTTTAATGAGAAATAAACGAAAAAACACAGAATTTTTTGAAGAAAAAAAAAGGAAGAAAAGACAATTTTAGTGTAATGTAATTAAAATTTATGTATTTTTCAAAAAAATATATATTATTTTTTGTTATTTAACTAAAAATTGCACAATTAAAAACAATTTATGTGTTATATGATTAAAAATTGTGTGTTGTTTAGTTGTTGGTGTTCAAATCCAAACTGATCCAAATTAAACCGCTCATCCAATCCAATCCAAACCGAAAATCGATTAAAACCGCACTAATTCGGATTTGATTGGATTCTATTTTTCGCAAACCGCTTGATCGGATTCGGATCGGATTTCGGATCTAATTTTCATAACCGATCCAATCCAATCCAAATCGCACAATGTACTATAATATTATTATTTTATTATTATATTTACAATTATACTTATAAGATGTTCAATTTTTTATATATTTTTATATTATTTATGTATTATTATTTAATAAATATTTTATGTTCAAAATGTTATTTATTTATTTATTTTAACTAATCTATAATTTTATTTCTATTGTTATGTTATTGTTGGCTTTTTAAGATATTGTTGAGACTTGTTATGTCATTGTTGATTATTTAAAATTTGATGTTGAGACTTGTTATATATATTTAATTTTTTTAATTTATAAAACCGCAAATCCAATCAAATCCAAACCGCTTGAAATTGGATCGGATCGGATCGAATTTTTTTAAAAATAGCATCCAATCTAAACCGCACCGCAAGTAAAATTAGTGTTCAAATCGGGTGAATTTTTTATTCAAAACCGATCAAAACCGCACCGCGAACACCCCTGCTCATGGAAGTATTGGCTTAAGATGTTCATAAACCTACGGAGGACGGAGCCATGCATAAATTAGAATCAGCTTAGTTCGGAAGCTCCTCCATCTTTCTATTTCAAAATTGAATACATAAATGTTTGGAAAAGAAAACAACTTAACCCATTAATCCATGGAATTTCAAAATTTCCACAAAAAGAAGGAAAAAAAAAAGGCAGAGATAACTACAATCAAAATAAACAGATAAAGCAGTTTAGTTAACGATAAGGAAGTTTTAGTTTAACCAAAAAGAAGTGTTGTCGTTATTACTTACCAATAATGAAGAGAGAAGTTTTCCAAGAACCAGTTGAATCTCGGAGTGGAACTCGTCCCTTATAATCAACTGAAGAATCATGAACCCATTTCATCTCATTATTTTCAATCTCTGCAGTTTTTGCATCAATTCTGTTCTTCTCCATGCGGCTAAGGTTGTGCTGTAGTAGAAATTCACTAGCTTCAATTACCTTGCTTAATTATTAATTAGTGGAGCTACACAAATAATTAACTATACTCTATACATGAGAAGTGAGAACCTCCTTATATAGAGCTGAGAGAGGATAATCATATGTTAGAGGAAGATATTATTCACTAAGGAAAATTTTCTGTCTCAATCACATAATTAAAGGCAATCGTTTTTGAACTTTTCTTTCTTTCTAAAAGATATACTAAAAAAGAAATAGAGAGAAAAGCAGAGGTTGGACCTTATGGCAATTAATTAAAGTTATTATACAATATTAACACGATAATATTAGAGAAATAAAAAATAATTAATCCAAAAATAATTTAAATTTATTTCATTGAATATTTATTTATTACAGAGTATATTAAATAAAGTTAAAAATAATAAATTTTAACATTTTTAGCTAATTTTTTTATTATTAAATATTGATGATGTTGATATATCAAAGGAAGATATTTGTACTAATGAAAATCGTTTTGTCTGAAACACACAAGGGCAATCATTTTTTTCCTTTAGAAAGGAAAAAAAAGTGAAAGAAAGAAAAGCTAATGAAAGTTATTATACCAATTTGTTGACAATTTGCCAAGTTTTGTTTAAAAATACAAGAAATTAAGCTGATATTTCTCAATTCTAAAAGTTAATTCCAAGGTAAAAGTTGTTTTATATTTATAAAAAAATTTGAATCTTTATTTTTAGATAATGTGAAACTTTAATACACCCTCTCATGTTTAGCACTGGGCCAGAACTTCAAGCGCTAAATTTGATGACCCCGACTTGTGTAACGATTCTACAATCAAGCCAAATTTTATACTATATAATATATAAATTAGTGATCATAACTAAAATTCAAAAGTTAGCATAACACATAAAATTATAAATGGTATCAAGCCTTAACCATGAAATCCAATACAAGTGGTAGTTGTTTAAACTGTTTAAACATCATATTTCATTTTTCATTTTTTTGAATGGTGCGAATAAAACAATTTTTTTGGTAACCATCTTATTAAGTCTCGCATTATCTACAATTGAAAATTTGATAGTCCTTATAAATATAGGTAATCTTTACTTCTTGAGCTAATTTTAGCTTAAATTAAGTCCACTTATTTTTTTTATATAGTATCAAAGCAAAAATTAAAAAAAAAAGTGTGAAACAATTCTTATCTATTAACTAAAAGACTGAACAGGAATTAAAGCTAGCTCAACAAAGACTTGAAGAGCAATATTTAATGGTTAAAAAAACTTTCAAGTATATTAATATTATGATATTTTAGTAATTTTTAATCGTTAATTTTAATTATAAAAAAATATATATAATTAATTAAGATTCAAGATTAAAATTTACTGAAATACCAATATACCAATATATTTAAAAGTTTTTTTAATGGTTATAAGGTGGCTACTAACAATTATAATTACAGTGTGATACCATAAGAAAAATTCTAACTAGACATTTCTCTTAAGGGTTAAGAGTATATGTTAAGAACTTAAGATTATTATTTATATTTTTATTTTATTTTTTTTCGAATAATAAAATAAGACATTGAAAATTTAAATATTGTAATTTTTTTTATATGAAAATTTTTTTAATTGATAATCTTAATATGTGAAGAGCCCATGTTAATTAATTCTTAAATAATTAAGTCAAAAGCTAATTCAAAAGATTAGGGTCACCTCAATATCACTTTGGTTTCTAGAAAAAGTTTGAAAATTTTATAGTAATTAAACCTAAAGTGCTTGAAATTGGGTCGTGTAATTCATGACTCTCAACACTAGCAAGACAAACTCTGTTTTAAGTTGGTCCGTCATTGTAAAAATGTTTTACATATGTATAATTATATAATATATTATATAAATAAAAATAATTATTTTTCACACTTACTATATCAATGATGTCAATAATAATTAAAAAAACAAATTTGATAAAAAATAGTCATGTCATGTTAATGTTTTAATTTACACAATAAAAAACTCATCATAAATATTAAGTAAACAAGTTATTTTTATAATTAAATTTAACTAAGTTTTTTTTTCTTTTTTTTAATGTATCTTTTTTTCTTACACTAATTTTTATTATGTTAATAAATTATTGAACTAACTTAATTGAAGTTATTAGTTACTAAAATAATTTAATCATATAACATTATCGAAAATTAAACATTTAATCAGGATCTATTTTCTTTTGGAGTGTCAAAATGGTAATTATAGGTACATGTGGATCGGAGCTTCAGTAATATATATATATATATATATATATATATATATATATATATATATATGGTATTTATATGGTATTTAAGAATTAATTTGGATTAATTGTGTGGCTAACAAGTATCAAGAATTCAAATTTTATTTTGTATACACGATTAATTTGTTGAGTAGTGATGATATATTCATAAATAGAATTTAAATTCATAATAAATTAATTCTTAATCAGTTGAAATAGAAGATAATGTTAAAAAAAAAAAAAAAAAGAAATGTTGCGCATTTCCACTTAATAAGCACGTCTTCATCACACCCTTCCATAGATCATGTTATCTAACATCCAATTATGACTATATCCTATGTTTATGTGTGGCAATAATTGACGATCCTCTTTGAATGTTTAGTTATATATATTAATCAAACTTTCACTAATGAATCAAGCATATGTAACTTTTTTGCGTTACTCATTATGTGAATTAGATTAACTGGGAGAAAGCAGCATATATGTGTCGACATTTGATTGATATTCCACAACCTAATCCAAATATGCTAAAACAAAAAAATTAAAAATTATGACCAGAGTTTTAAGGTGCGATCTTTCAAAAGTGCATCAAATCTAGCAACAATGTATTCGGTAATGACACAGATACCTTGATGATGATTAAATAAAATAAGAAAGCACTAAAACAGTTGCATATAGTTGGGGAGAAAGGAGAGCAGGTAAGGACGAATTAAAAGTGATCATCGACAAAGGGAGGTGGTCAGGTGGACCATTAGAGGGAAAAGTTGGTATACTAATGCAGTCACACCTGCATGTTTAACAAAAATTTGGTGTGATAGACATTGGTCGTGAGTAAATAATCAAATTAGTATCTAAAAGATTATTTATTTTTTTAAATTAATTTTTAAAAGATTTTTTTAATTAAATTTATCTTTTAAAATTTTAAATTAGTTATATTAGTTTTTTTGTTACTTTTTGTTATTAATAATATCAAAATTTGTTAATATAGCACGTTAAATGATACCACAATATACTCCTAAGAATTTTAATTGACTATTTGTGAAAATTAGTAAAATTAATTTTAGAAAATAAATAAATAAATAAATAATAACTAAATAAAATGAAAGGTAATAAACAATCTTAGTTTATAACCTTATGATTTTAATGGTTGAAAAAGAGAAGAATTATATACCTCTAATTGATGGATGGTTCATATTGAAGAGACTCACCTATAAATTGAGTTTTTCTTTAATTCATTTTAATAAAGTCATCCAGATAGAATAACATAATATTTCTTTGAGTAGTTTTCTTCTATATATATAGAGAGAAATGTGTTCTCCTTTTGTCAAGAGAGAGTGTTATTGTAGTCTCCTTGTGATAGAGAGAAGTTGTAATTCTCAAAGAAAGTTATTCAATTGTTTCCATATTTTATACAAATTTCTAATTTTTCATCTTTATATTTTTCTGTGTCATTTGTCTGGTACCTAACAGTGGTATCAGAGCCAAAAGTTGCTGATTAATATAATTTTTTTTCCGCTGTGAGTTACCATCTAAAAAAAATGACAGCAAAGTATGAAATTCTAAAATTCAGTGGGAGTAATTTTTTCATATGGAAATTGAAAATAAAAGCCATTATGAGAAAAGACAATTGCGTGACAGTAATTGAAAGTAGACCCACTAGAATTACAGATGAAAAATGGAAGGAGATGGACAACAATGCTGTTGCAAACATACACTTGGCACTAGCTGATTCAGTTTTATCAAGTGTAGCAGAGAAAAAGACAGCAAAGGAAATTTGGGATGCTCTCACCAAATTATATGAAGTCAAGTCACTTCACAACAAGATATTCTTGAAGAGAAGACTTTATACTCTTCGAATGAGTGAATCCACATCGACAACGGATCACATCAACAATCTAAATACACTATTTTCCCAACTCTTATCGTTGGAATATACCATAGCGGAAAACGAACGTGCAGAGCTCTTACTTCAAAGTCTACCAGATTCATATTATCAGCTTATCATTAACTTAACTAATAATGTTTTGACTAATTATCTTTCTTTTGATGACATGGCTGCTGCGGTTCTTGAAGAAGAATCTAAGCGCAAGAATAAGGAAGATATATTAGAAAGCTCAAAACAAGCAGAGGCTTTGTTGATGACAAGAGGGAGATCAATGGAGCATGGTTTCAGTGGGAGTCAAAGTAGACCAAAGTCACAAAGTAAGAAGCAGGTCAAATGCTACAATTGTGGAAAGAGAGGGCACTTCAAGAAAGATTGTTGGAATAAGAAGAGTATAGAGAAGATTCCAGAAGGATCAAGTTATCAAGGATGTGTTGCAAGCACCTCTGATGATGGAAAAATCCTGTATGGCGAAGCAACAATTGGTTCTAAAGGTAGAAAATAACTCACTGATGTTTGGATTGTTGATTCAGGAGCAACATGGCACATGACTCCTCATCGTGATTGGTTTTGTACATATGAACCTGTCTCGGAAGGATCGGTGTTTATGGAAACGATCATGCCTTAGAAATTGTTGGAATGGGTACTGTCAAAATAAAAATGTTTGATGGTTCTATTCGTTCACTTCAAGGGGTAAGACACGTAAAAGGCTTGAAGAAGAATTTGTTGTCGATTGGGCAATTGGATGAACTTGGCTGCAAGACCCATATTGAAGGTGGGATCTTAAAAGTTGTTAAAGGAACTCTTGTGGTAATAAAAGCAGAAAAGATTGCAACAAATCTATACATGCTTGTGGGAGATACTTTGCAAGAGGCAGAGGCATCAGTTGCTTCAACAAGCCAAGAAGAAATGACGATGATATGGCATTGCAAACTAGGCCACATGTCAGAACGAGGCTTGAAGATTCTTGTAGAACGTAATCTCATTCCCGGGCTCAAATCGGTAAACTTACCGTTTTGTAAGCACTGCGTTACAAGCAAACAACATAGATTGACGTTTGGTAGATCAACTGCTCGGAGCAAGCACATATTGGAGTTGATTCATTCTGATGTGTGAGAATCGCCGGAGATGTCCCTAGGAGGAGCAAAATATCTTGTATCATTTATTGATGATTACTCTAGGAGGCTATGGATGTACCCGATCAAGAAGAAGTCAGACGTGTTTGCGATGTTCAAAGAGTTCAAAGCAAAGTTAGAAATTGAATCTGGAAAGAAGATCAAGTGTTTAAGGACAGATAATGGAGGAGAATATGTCGATGGTGATTTTCTAACATTTTGCAAGCAAGCAGTTATTCAACGGCAATTCACAGTTGCATACACGCCTCAGCAAAATGGTGTAACAGAGCGAATGAATAGGACTCTCCTAGAAAGAGCACGAGCTATGTTACAAACTGAAGGTTTAGCTAAGTCTTTTTGGGCAGAAGCTGTTAAAACCGCCTATTATGTGATAAATCGGTCACCATCAACTGCAATTGGGTTGAAGACACCAATGGAGATGTGGCAAGGTAAGCCACCTAATTATTCTTCTTTACATATATTTGGTTGTCCTGTATACGTAATGTACAATTCCCAGGAAAGAACAAAGCTGGACCCAAAGTCTAAAAAATGTATATTCTTGGGTTATGCTGATGGAGTTAAGGGGTATCGCCTGTGGGATCCCACTGCCCGCAAGGTAGTTGTCAGTAGAGATGTGATATTTGCAGAAGATGAATTGCAAAAGGAACAAGAAAACGACAGCACTGTTAAAGAGATAACCACTGTTCAAATAGATGAAAAATGCAGAGAAGGTGATCTTTCTGAAGCAGAACCACAGCACGAAGAACAAGAAGCAGAGGCCAATGACATAGAAGTTCATCGATCCACTAGACAAAGAAGAATACCATCATGGCACTCAAATTATGTTTTGACAAACCATGATGCATATTGTCTTTTGACAGAAGATGGAGAACTAACAACTTTTATGGAGGCTATGCGCAATCCAGACGCTTCTATGTGGATGACAGCAATGCAAGAAGAAATTGAGGCATTACATAGAAACCATACCTGGAAACTTGTTGAACTTCCAGCAGGTCAGAAAGCCATTGGTAACAAATGGGTTTACAAGATCAAACGAGATAGTAATGATCAGGTGGAACGATATCGTGCAAGATTAGTTATCAAGGGATATGCTCAGAAAGAAGGTGTTGACTTCAATAAAATATTTTTTCCAGTGGTGAGACTAACTACTATTAGAGTAGTTTTGGCTACGTGTGCTGTATTTGATTTACATCGAGAGCAATTAGATATAAAGACTGCTTTTCTTCATGGAGAACTTGAAGAAGAGATATATATGCTCCAACCAGAAGATTATGAAGAACAAGGAAAAGAAAACTTGGTTTACAAGTTAACTAAATCTCTGTACGGTCTAAAGCAGGCGCCAAGATGTTGGTACAAGAAATTTGATTCTTTCATTATTAGCCTTGGATGCAACAGACTTAGCTCAGATCATTGTACTTATTACAAGAGGTCTGGTGATAATGATTTCATCATTCTGCTGTTGTATGTGGATGACATGTTGGTGGTAGGTCCCAACAAAGATCAAATCCAAGAATTGAAGGTACAGTTGGCTAGGGAGTTTGATATGAAAGACTTGGGACCAGCAAACAAGATTTTAGGGATGCAAATTCACCGAGACAAAAAAGATAGGAAGATTTGGCTATCGCAAAAGAATTATTTGAAGAAAATCTTGCAACGCTTCAATATGCAAGAATGTAAGCCAATTTCAACCCCACTTCCTATGAATTTCAAATTATCCTCAAGTATGTGCCCTAGTAGTGAAGCAGAGAGGATGGAAATGTCTCGAGTACCGTATGCATCAGCGGTGGGAAGCCTTATGTATGCCATGATTTGTACAAGGCCAGATATTGCTCAAGCAGTTGCGGTGGTAAGTCGATTTATGGCAGATTCGGGTAAAGAGCATTGGAATGTTGTTAAGAGGATCTTGAAATACATCAAAGGGACCTTGAATGTTGCATTATATTTTGGAGGATCAGAATTCATTGTCAATGGATATGTCGACTCAGACTTTGCAGGTGATCTTGATAAACGAAAATTTACTACAGGCTATGTGTTTACACTTGCAAGAGGAGCTGTAAACTGGCTATCTAAATTACAGATTGTTGTAGCTTTATCTACTACAGAAGCTGAATATATGGCAGCTACACAAGCATGCAAGGAAGCTATTTGGATCCAAAGGTTGATAGAAGAACTCGGGCACAAACAACAGAAGATTTCTGTGTATTGTGACAGTCAGAGTGCCTTGCACATTGCAAGGAATCCTGCCTTTCATTCAAGAACAAAACATATTGGAGTACAATATCACTTTATTCGGGAAGTAGTAGAAGAAGGAAGTGTTGATATGCAGAAGATTCACACGAAAGATAACCTAGCAGATGCCATGACAAAACCAATCAACACAGAAAAGTTTGAATGGTGTAGATCCTTATACGGCCTATGGAATACATGAGCAACATGAATTTTAAAAATTTATCAAAATTAGCTTTAAGTGGGAGATTGTGAAAATTAGTAAAGCTAATTTTAGAAAATAAATAATAACTAAATAAAATGAAAGGTAATAAACAATCCTAGTTTATAACCTTAGGATTTTAATGGTTGAAAAAGAGAAGAATTATATACCTCTAATTGATGGATGGTTCATATTGAAGAGACTCACCTATAAATTGAGTTTTTCTTTAATTCATTTCAATAAAGTCATCCAGATAGAATAACATAATATTTCTTTGAGTAGTTTTCTTCTATATATAGAGAGAGAAGTGTGTTCTCCTTTTGTCAAGAAAGAGTGTTATTGTAGTCTCCTTGTGATAGAGAGAAGTTGTAATTCTCAAAGAAAGTTATTCAATTGTTTCCATGTTTTATACAAATTTCTAATTTTTTATCTCTATATTTTGCTGTGTCATTTGTCTGGTACTTAACACTATTAACATAATATATTTATGAAATTAGATCAAATCAAAACCTAATTGAGGGAAAAATTTGAGGTATTGGAATTTCTTAATTTGGAATTGATTTAATCTAATTTTATAAACTAATTATGTTAATAGTCAATTAGGACTACTAAGTGTATGTTGTGATATTATTTAACGTATCACATCAACAAATTTTGACACCATTAGCAATGAAAGTGATAGAAGGACTAACATGACTAGCTAATTTAAAATTTTAAAGGACGAATTTGATTAAAAAAATTTTCGAGGACCAATTTAGAGAGTGAATAATTTTTCAGGAACTAATTTGACCATTTACTCTATTGATGGTACTATAAAAGTTTATGTATAAAATCTAACCGGACCGGCTAATTGTCCAATTTGACTGAAAAATCAATAAAAAAATGGTTTAACTAATATGTGCCGTAAGAATACATGATAAATTTATCGTGGAAGATTTTAAATAATATTTTCAGTTAATAAGTACAAAATAAACGTATTAAAAATTTAAATTTTTATATTTTTAATAATTTTTTTAATTTAAAATTTTAATATATATTTTAAAAACACAAGATCGATAAATAAAAAATATATATAAAAATCTATGAATATTACGGGACACTAAGACAGAAATAACATAAAGTTGTGTTTGGACTGATGAGACATGGACAGAGATATTATGTCTAAAAATATTAAATTAGTATATTTTGTATCTATCCTAATAAAAAGAATACAGAAATACTAATAAGAGACACAACTTATTTTTTATTTTTTATTACTTTTGTTAATTTGTTATAATTATATTTTTTATTATTATATTTTTTTCAAATTTTTAAATAAAAAAATAAATTAGATTTTTATAAATTATTTTAATTTATCACTAGATAAAATACATAAACACTAATTTTTATATCTTTATTTTTTATATTTTATTCTCAATATTTTTTTTCTGTTCTCAAAATTAAACCGAGCCTAAATTTCAAGACATGGTGTAGAGTCTAAGACACATTGTGAAAATAGAAGCTTCTTAATTCAATAAAATATACATATACATGTATGTTCTTAAAACTGCCTTTAATATTCTTTTTTTTATAATTATAATAACACTTTTTAATTTTGATATGGAGAAAATAATGATGTAGAACAGTGTTATAAAGTACATGGGTGCTTTATGCGAATGTGGTGTCAGGATTAAAAAAATCAAACGATACAATTTACGACTAAGTAATCAAACGGTCCGATTTAAGGGGCACAAATCGAACCATTCAATTTGCGTCCTCCCAGCCACGTGTTGCGCATGCGTTGTGCCCCCACGACGATGCCCCTTATACAAACATGCCCTTTTCCTGAACCCCATTCTCTCCCTCCAAAGTTGCTTTCTTCTTTACCCACCCGGCCACTATTTTCTCTCTTCTTCTTCATCACTTTAATTTCTTCTTCTTCTTTAGTTAAAAAAAAATTACAATGCCAAAAAAATAAAAATGTAAAGATGTTAATCGTTCTGAACTTCATATTATCAATTATTTCTGCCATTTTGATTATATAAGTTCGTATTTTAAATTTGTTTATATTTCAGAATTATTATTATATATTGTTAGAAATTTAAGAATATATGTTTAAATGATATATGTTACAGAATTATTATTATTATTATTATTATTATTATTATTATTATTATTAGAAATTTAGGAATATATGTTTAAATAATAGTTAGAAATATATATGTTTAGATTTAGTTAGTGAATATTTTAATCAATAATAATGTTTAAATTAGACTAATATAATATATTAATAAAAAATATATGTTTAGAATTTTTTGTAATAATTTTGAGAATTATAATTAATTAACTTTAGAGTTATATTAATTGTTGTATAATTTTTTTAATAATTTTGAAAAATATGATTAATAATTAGGTTTTGTAAAATATAATATATTTTTGCTCCGATAATAATTATTTATTTATTGTTAGATATTTAATTGACATAAATATATTATTGTAGTTGAGGTTTTAATAAAATAGAACATTATTAGTTAAATAAGAATTGAATTTATTTATTAGCTATTATTAATAGTAAATTAGTATTTATTATTAGTGATATAGGAATTATTATCCGGTAAACTATGAATAAATAAATAAATAATTACGTAAGAAACACGATTGAATAAAAATTTAGGAAACAGTTGAATTATTAATATTTTGGAATTAAATTATTAGTATTATTAATAATTATTATTATTCTGGATATAAACAGTTGATTTATTAGTATTATTAATAAAATTTAGAATTGAAGTTAAATGAGTATTATTGTGGAGTTTAGTAAATTGGATTTAGTAAAGTCAATTTTTTTTTAGTATTTTTAATAATTAATGATTATTGTTAGATACTTAATTAACATGGTTTGTGTAGTGAAATTTGAAAATTTTTTAATAATAATAGTTAAATAATTCGTAAGTTAGTTGTATTTATGCATGCGTACTAGTTATTAAATTAGTTAAATCTATAATAAGTTTAGCATTAGTCTAATAAATTAGTTACTATTATTAAAAAATTATTAATTTTTAGTAATAAATTAGTAATTATTATTAATTTATTAATAGTTTATTATGTTTTTGTATAATTTACCGAATGTGACATATAATAACCTACTACCTTCAAATCGGTACAATATTCATATGTCGAATGAATGTTCACAATATTAATATTTATTTTAATATTAATATAAAAATCAATACTTACTACATTAATATTAATATAAAGAAATTTACATCAAGTTAGTATCTCAGTTTTAACAAAATAAAAACATAAACACATAAATAAATACTAATTAATATTTAACTAAATCAATAACTATTTAAAAAAATTATTATTTTAAATTTAACTAAATAAACACATAAACAAATGCTAATTAAGTATATTTTTACATGTCACATAACTATTTGATCTATCGATCAATATAAATTATTACAAAATTTTAATTCTTCGTATAAATATAGGCAATTACGTACCTGCATTCATATATTTTGGAAACTCCGAAACATGCATGGCTTCCAAATCCAAAGTTCGCATGAAAGATGGGTCCTTAAACGAATGTTCATTTGCGAGTACATTTGCCACGTCTGTCACATTTGCCTCCATATGTAGTGCCGTTATCTTGATATTCGTCTCCATCTGGACCAACAACTTCATCATTGCTTTCAAACTCTTCCTCATTATCACTATTGTAATCTTCTCGTTCAATATTTTAGTCAGCTTCAAATTGTTCGAACTCAATATACAACTCAATGAACGATATCTGAGCGCGACTTTCAATGTACATTAAAAACATCTCTTTCCTGCTCGCTTCTTCAGTTATATATTTGGTTTGAAATTGAACGAATCCACCAAATACCCTGCTCGCTTCTTCAGTTATATATTTGGTTTGAAATTGAACGAATCCACCAAATACCGGTATAGGATACCTATATAAAATATATGATATTTTTCTTAACCTTTCATAATCTATCTTCTCACAAATCACACCTTTTAATTCTTCGAATGAGATTGTGAATGGAATAACAATATCTAATGAATTTTTACAAATAGATTTTACTCCTTTAAATGTTTGTAACAAAATTTGACCAAAATAATATACTTTTAATAGGATTCTATCATCCATTTTTCTCACTCACATGAATAAGAACTTCATTGTCAATTTTTTTTACCTCAGGATTCTTTGAGGAGATATTTCTTGTTTTTTGTCTCGTGCCTAGTCAAGAGACTTTTTCTTCTTGTCTCGTAACCAACCAAGAGATATTTTTCAATTTTGTCTCCTTCGAACAGAAACTGATATGGACTAGAAGAGAGAGAGAGAGAGAGAATCACACTAAGAAGTATCTTGGTTCAGCTGCTAAGTGCAATGCAGCCTACATCCAGTCTCCATCACAACAATGATGGAATTTCACTATAATCATCTTGATTACAAACACCAATTCTCCCTAAGAACTACCCTTCCTATCTGGGACAAGTCCAGAATCTATCCCCAATCCTGAATTTAACTTGGTCAACTACCAAGCTTTCAACTGCTAAGTGCTAACCCAACTTGCAAGGGGATTCCCACAGAATCATGAAACACAACACAGATGTACAAAGGGACTCTAGGACATCTATGGCTTTTTCTTTTAATTTGTATACTCTGTCTTTTTCCGCTCTATGGATTTTTCATACAAACCTCAATGTTTGCCTTTTTCCATGAGACTCAAGACAGACAAAACTAAACAGAAAAATACAACATGAAACACATTGAAGGAGAAGAACTTCTGTTAGTTTGGGTAGCTATGAGAACTCTGTGCTTTCACTCTTTTCTCCTTGTCTCAAGCCTTGGCTGTTCACCCTTATTATAGAAGGGGAAGCCTCCAAGGTTGAAACGGTTGAACCGAGCGAGCTTCTTCTTCTTCAATACCAAAACCGGTTTGACCAGAAAGAGGAGAGGGAACTGAATGCAAAATCCAACATGCAATTACCTCTTCGTCATCCCTTCTCACCAAGCTTCATCAATCCTGGCCTTCCATCTTGACTTGCTCCCCAAGAAGGATTCCTGACCCTTGATGAGTCCTTGATGCTTGACAGCTCCATCTGCTCTATGTTCTGTCTCTTCCTCCACGTAGCTACAGTAGCTACCTCCTGTGATGGATGATCAGAAAGTAGAGACAAGCCATACCTAAGGGATCTTCTTTCTCTAACCGAAATGGATTTCTTCCATTTTTGGACATGGAGAGCTTAAGATTTCTTCACCACATCTTACAATTAGTGGCAAAGATCTCAGCCACACCATACTGTTAATTTTCTTTTTGCTAAGGACATCATCACCTTAGTCCTTTTCTTGCTTCTAGCTTCACTGCTACAGTGCCTCATTTCTGATAACTTGCTTCTTCTTCTTCTCTGTGACATGACCGAAACAATAAGAGAGAAGAGAGAGAAGAGAGAAAACTTTCAGTGTAATTGAAGAATGGAATAAAAAATGAATTAATTTCCCACTTCCCCTTACTTAGTAATGTGTGAAGCAATAATAGCAATCAAATCAATTTCAAACTTTCTCTTTCCAGTTACCAAGGCAAGCATTAACTCCGTTTAATCACATTTGAATTCTATCAAAGAGAATGGGTAACCGAACCACTTCTCTTTCCTTTCTTTTATTTTCAAATTCGGACCAACCACTTTGTTGGATCTAAGGGCAAAGGTTTTGGACTTCAACTTGGTTTTCCTGGCCTATATGACATAAAACTCAGCCAAATATTGTATAGCCTTTATGCACAAGGCTGAATATTAAAATCATACTGGGCTTGTTTTAATTTTCAGCCCAAATACACAATCTGCACAACAAAATTGTTAATCAACTAATGTGAATTAAAATTCAACTTAATAATTTTATAATTAATCATTTTAATAATGTTTGATCATTATCAAATTAATTTGGAGTTTTTCAAACTCATCAATCTCCCCCTTGATGACAAACATTATTAGAAATTGAAATGAAAAGAGTAAGGATTAAGAGTACTCCCTTTGAAGATTTGGAATCCTCTCCCTTTCCATCTGTTACATAGCTTGTAAGACCTAGAATATTTGAAAAGTCTTATTATGATCAAGTCTCAAATCCTACAGTTATTTATAGTCTTAATTTCAGGGATTATTTTATTAAAGATAATTAAGGCAAGTTTTGATTTATTGGATTTGAGATAAGTTATGATTATTATCCAATTTTATAATTATTTGATTATTTTCTATATTTAAAGTATAAGGTTGATAGTTATGAAATAATAAGGATTTTATATGATTTGAATAAGATAAATAATATTTTAAATATTATTACTGCTATTTTGGAAAATGAAGAAATTAAGTATACTATTTCTAATTTTTAGATTTGGGCATTTTATTGAAAATAATTTGTGAAATTGGTGAGCAAATAGTATTTTCTATATATAAATAGTGTTGGATTTAATTTGGGTTTCAATTACTATATTATCCCCCATTTCATTTGCATTTACTAAAATGCCCATAACCCTAAATTTTGAAATGAAACCCTAACCCTAAAAACCCTAACCCGACCCGGTTTCCCCATAGCTGCTGCAGCCTTCCCTTCTAACAGCAGCGGCAATACACGCAATTCCCCTTGATTTCCATGAAAGAGAGAAACTGAGGCAGAGTGGGAGATGGAGACTGAGTTGCGGCAGAGGAGAGGCGGAAGGAAGCTCATCGTGTTGCTGTCGCCGAGCCACCGCGCCGTCGCGTCGTTGCCGTCGTTGGAGAAGCTTCGCGCACCGCCGTCACTCCCTGGCGCCACCGCAGAAGCCGCCCTCCCCGATGCCATAAATCGCGAAGAGGAGAGAGGACTCGCGCCGCCTCCGCCACTGTCAATCCATCGAAGCTGGCGCGAGAAAAGAGGAGGAAGGGGCGCTGTCGTGCGCCGTCGCCGCCGCACCTGGGCATCGCTGCTGCAAGCTCACGTTGCCGCGACGCTGCCGGAGCTTCCATGGCCGTCAGAAACTGCCACCTACCTCCGCCACTGCTAGGGTTCACCGTCGGTGCGCCGTTGAAAGGAAGGCCGTTCAGTCACGCCGAGCAGGAGAGACAGAGAGATCTGAAGGTGTGCTGGAAACCCAACCACCGTGCCTGGCCACCGATCGCGTCACCGGTGCCACCTCGGTCGGAACTGCCGCCATCAGAAAAGGGTTCTGGTCGCCAGGAGTGGTTCTGCGACTCCCAGGACCACCGCCGGAGCTTCTGGCTACTTCTGCCGTCGCCGGAAAAATTGCCGGTAAGGGTTCATTCGAGGTTTCTGCCTTTTTAGTTTTCGAGATGGTTTTGATGCTGTACGGTTTTTTCAGTTGATCCGCCGGAGCTTCTGGCCGCCGCCGAAGCTGTTGCCGGGCCGGTTCAAAATCGCAGTTGCCTCATTGTGTTGTTTCGGTAAGAAATTACGTTTCGAATGATCTCTCATGAGTATTCTGTTGTGTTCGGTTAATGAATACGAGTTTTGATAACGTGGGGTAGAGTCCTGATTATTGTATGTTGCGATTAGTGTTGCTATGGTTATTGCGAACGTGACTGGAGCTGAGGTTTTGGTTGCCGTCAGTTCGGGTTGAGGCGGAAAGGACTCTGTGAGGCGTTTGGGTTATGGATTTGGTTTTGAGGTAGGGGCGCTTTCCAAAAACTATAGTTTATTATTGGAATTATTACATATGGGTACTGATGTGAGATATTGTGTATTTGGTGATTGTATCTGCCTTATGTATTATTTGATTGACTCGAATGATTATGGATGTTGGTTTGGCCGAATTGTTGTGTGGCTTGTGAAATGTAATGTTTGAAATTGATTCTTTAAAGATTTGAAATGAGTTTAATCCGTTGAGGATTGGTTTGAATTGAGTCAATTATTTTGATGATGTGGAAGATAGAATACTCTTGAAATTCAGCCTGTGTTGCTTTAATTGATTTGGTTTTGATAAATGATTTATTGCTGAACCGATTCTTTAAAGCTTTGGAAATGAGTTAAATCGGTTGATATTGAGTTGATTTTTGAAATGGCTTCCTTGAGATATGCCACTGAGGCGACTGTTGGATTTAGCTTGCTTTTGAATTGATTTCTGGTTTTGGGCTGTTGAAAAGGAATGAGAAACGGTTTAGTTGGGACCCGAAACGGGTGGCAAAAGTCCAAGTTTTAGGGGAGGTGCTGCCGAAATTTCTATAGAATCCGAGTCCTTATTTGAAATGTTAATTGGGGAATTTTGAGTTTAATGCCTTTCCTATCTATTTTGAGGATTGTGAAATTATGGCTTCTTTATTACCTTTACTTAGAGCAATTAAGAAAGCAATGAAGTTATGCTTTGAAAGAATTATTGAAAAGAGAATCATGATTTATCCTTATTTTCCAAGAAGAACAGTATGTCTTTGGGTACAAGTCATTTGAAAGAGAATTTTGCTTTGAGGCTGTTTTAAAAGGTAAAACGGGTTTATGTTTTTCTCTATTAAATACAAAGATTGTCCCTTGGGAGAGTTTTCGTGATTTTAAAAGGAATTGAATTTCGATTGATGAGCCTCATTATTTTGACGTTTTAAATAAGATTCAAAGTATCTTTTGAACTCTAGTTTAACACAACAAAAATGATTCTCTTATCAGTTTGAAACGCTTCAGATTTAATTATGGAATTGAAGTCGGTTTTGTTTAAGTAAAGGAAATGGTTTTGAAAGAAGTAAAGGTTACGTGACTCGGTTTGGCTTAGATCCTATTTTCTTACTCAAATCAGAAAGCCAATGTTTTAATGATTTTAAATGATTTTGGCAAAATGAGATATGTTATTCTCCCCTAAAGACTTGGGACTCTGCCGAGAAACTTTGTTATAAAATCCCATTGTTGAATGGATGATTTTGAATGTTTCAAAATAAATCTTTAACTTGCCATGGTTATGGAAGTTTGGAAGGAGGATGCCGAGAGTGGCATTGTTTTCAAAGGGGAATTTACCTTGAGTAAAAGTGGCTTATGAGCCTGAGATGATTTGAGAAATGAGATCTTTAAAGCCAAGGCTGAAAAGAGTTGAAACTCGATTTCAAAGTGAAATGAATTGAGAAAATGATTTATGGCTTAAATGCCGACTTTATGAATTTAATGATGTTGAATGGTGGAAGTGCTGTCTTGTTGTGAGCCGGAATGGCTGTGTATGATTATACATATTGGTTGGTTTTGGATTAAACCGTGAGCCAGAATGGCTATGTATGATATGAATATTGGCTGGTTCTGGACTGAACCGTGAGCCGGATGGCTGAGATGGATGTTGATCCATGGATGAGATTGAATGCATGTTTATGCTGAATCATTAATAAATGTGAATGTTGCACTTCCACTATCTGAGATACGAGTTTCCCTGGGTAGTAGCAGTGGCTAGCCACCACGTGCTCCAGGTCGAGACTTGATACTCTGTTGACCCTATGTCGTAAGTGTGGCCGGGCACTGTGAAAGGCCCGGATGAGCTCGCCCCCATAAATATTCACCAGTGATGGTGATGGATAAATATTCACCAGTGAGGGTGATGGATATGGATCATGACTATGATCAAGTTTATGATGAGTATAACTCGAGTTGGGGATGCACGACAGAGGGACAGTCCAATGGTTAGCTACCAGGACTTGTCGGGTTGGCTCTATAACCGACAGATGATATCATCAGCCACTAGGGACAGGCATGCATCATATGCATTTGTGTGACATTGGTTGGGTGTGCATATTATACTTGGTTTGCCTATGTGATTAATTGCTAACTGTTCTACTTGTAATAACTGTTTGTTTGTGCTTGAACTTCCTATCTGTGTTTGCATCTGGGACTCTGTTGGATTGTGGTGATTGGTTGTTGGTTGGATTGTTTGGGCCTAGGGCCGTGGTTGGAATGAGATGAACTGATGGTTGATTTCGATCTTGTGTTTCTGGTTTGGAATAAAATATGAAAGGCTATTTTGGTTTCGCTTAGATAAACCGTTTTGAAAGGCTTTTGAGTTTTTGAGAATTGAACGGTTCTTCTTTCTGAAAAGATTTCCGACTTTACTTTCATTGTAAACCGTTGTTTTTGAAAAGAGGCATAAGACGGTTATGAATCACTGGTGCGATTATCTTCATGTATCCTATTACAGTAATTCCTAAAAACCCTCTACTGAGAACCCTTTCGAGGATGATGTTCTCACCCCCCTACATTTTTCCCCTTTCAGGATATGGGCGCAGAAGTTACGAAGAGCTTATTTAATTGTTGTTGTGATGCTCTGTATTGTTTTAGTTATGGTTTATTGTACCCTCGCCTTTATCTTGATATATTCTGTAAGAGGGATAGGAATTGTATTGGATAATGCTTATAATATTATCTATGTATATAAGTGTATATATGTATGTACCCTTTATGAGTTTTTGTAAGTTGTATGGTATTTATGGATGTACGTTATCGAACGAAAGTATCTTTGGGAGCAGTATTGCGGTTTAAAGTTTCAAACAGGCTCATATTTTAGTATTAAGTAGTATAAGTGTCGTCGTAATGTCCGAGCTATCAGAGTCGCGCAGCCGGAAGTGTGAACTTTGGTAGTTAGGGCATTACATAGCTCCCCCTTAATATATGCCATTTTATTAAAGGAAGCATTACCTGTAACATTCTTAAACCAAGCTTAAAGCCACAATGTATTCAACATATGGAATATTAAATCATATTAAACAGCTTGATTTATGAGCAGAAGTGAAGTGATAATCAAAACCTAATTTGTTATCATATAAATGATTTTCTGCTCAATAGTAAACATAAAGTATGCCCGAGTACATAGTACATTGCAACCAAACTCAGCATGTGTTCAAAACAAATAATTCCCAAAGAATTTTGCTGTCAAAGCATTTGATCAAACAGACAGAATTATCCAGCATTCATTCAACATATCAGAGCAAAAAATTTATTAGATCATAACTAAATTCCAATCATGATAGTGCAGAAAACAGAGTGTAGACCAGAAATCAGATCATAAATCATAAAACATGCAAAATAAGATTGGAACACACGCACAGGGGTAATCATTAATCAGATTGATTTCAGCCCCTATTTTTTAATTTTTTCTCAACTTTCCTCCCCCTTTTGTCATCAATGGGGAAACCTGTAAAACAAATGAGAATAACATACCAAAAGCAGAATATTTATTTTTCCCAAAACACAATGGTCCAGAGTATCCAAGTACAGTTAACTATCAGTTACAAAATACCAAACAAACAAACAGAAACAAAGTTCAAAGAGCATCTAATAGCATATCAATCATCAGAGAGATTAAAATCTGAACCCAGGGATTCATTGTCCTCATCTGCAGCAGCCATATCTTTTTCAAAACTATTAAGCAGCAGGTTAACTCTTTCCTTGCATTTAGTCCATGCTTTCTCATTTTCATATGCCTGCTTGCGAGCTGCTTTGTATGATTGTACCATCAGATTTGACATGTTGAAAAATTCAGTTAGAACATCCTTGATAGATTCAGCAAACTTTTTAGGCTCAGAAGGACGACTTTCAAGATCACTTTCTGATGATACAAAGGGCACAAAATGTTTTCCTTTGTTACTTTTCACGGGTCCAGAGACTCCTCCACCTTTGATGGTGGAAACTTTGTTTTCTACATGCTCATTAGTTAAATCAACATGAAAATATTCAAATATGCATGTAAAAAAAATTTCATAAGGCAGATTAGCCTTTTTGTCACTGCGAACACATTCCCACATGTGACGCACCATTAAATAAGCAAAAGATTAAAAGAAGAAGTAAGGATTACAAAAAGAACTAAGGTATCACAAACAGTTACTCTTTGGTAGGAACCACTCTGAGGAATCACAATATGATTGATGATTCTGTGAAGTAGAGCTCTTACAGGACCAAGAGCCTTATGCATCAAAATCGTTCCATCCAGTGCAGAGAAATTTTCACAAGTTTGATTTAGGACAATCTGATAGGAGATCCCAACTTGAGAATCCCATTTTCCAGTTATGTAGGCAGTTGCTCCTTCATCAACATATCCTAATGCAGCGCTGATGGTTTTTCTGTTTAGATATAAGTGAACCCTCTTGACATATGAGTGGATTGCTCCATCAAGGTACCTCATGTTCGCATAGAACTCGTGAACCAGGGATGGATACACAGGCTTTTGAATGTTGAATAAAGGAGTCCACTTCAGATTATCAAACAGAGTGGCAAAGTTGATGCCTTTTGCAGTTAGTGTCTCCAAATTCACTATGTGAGAGGCACATAAGTGACGTTTAGCCAGAACCTGGTTGTGAAACTCATATGCAGCACAAGAGTTGAATTTGCCTGGATCAAAAAGAGAATGGCCCTTGTTGAACTTGTTTTTGAAATCCAGAGATTCCAAGTTTGGCGGTTCTCTAGTGTTGCGGAGAACATAGCCTTTTGCACGCTGAGAAATGCGGCTAGAAGCATGTGGAGTTGATTTCCTTGGTGGTGAATGGAGTGGAGAGAATTGCGACTCTTCTTCTTCTTCTATCACAGGTTCTTTTTCTTTTCCAGATTTCTTGCGAGATGAAGACCTTTGATGAATAACCTTTTGCCTCATGGCTTCTGTTGAGTAGGAAGAAGGGGATGAAGATGAAGTAGAATGTATGTGAATGTGAGTGTGTGTTTGAGGAGTAGAAGAAAATGGAAGATTTTTGGAATGAGGGGTTCGGCTGCTTCTTCTAGGTGCTACCTTCTTTTTCATGATATGAAAGTGAAGAGGGGAGAGGGAAGATGAAAGAGTAGCCGAAGAGATTGGAGAGAGGTGGGAGGTTACAATAGCATTTAATGTTGAGTGGAGAGAGAATTAAGTGAGTAATGGACCATTAATGACACGATTATCAATCAAGGGAGGTTTTTAAATTAAAAATGAGAGATTTGTTCCTTGAATCAAGGGATGAGGTAGGGAAAAAGATTTTTATTTGACAATAACTCCTTCCTATAAGATATGATGTGACAACTTCCCAAAAAGTATTATTAAAAATGAGGAACTCAAAAACGGGCCAAAGTCATGGATAAGGTCAAAGAAGATTTGGTTGGGCCCATGATTATTAACATCAGAATCAGTCTCCCCCTGTATCATGGCATGTTCATCACGTCCTCAAATTTGTTTCCTGCTTTCCTACGACACAAAACCAACAGATTTATCAAAATTCACAATTTATCAACAGAATTCAAATCCAACATACCCAAGTTGTTCCTTAATGAACAGAATCTATCCTCACACAAAGGTTTAGTGAATATATCAGTAAGTTGTTCTTCGGATTTCACAAATTGAATATCAATAGTACCTTTTTGCACATGTTCTCTAATAAAATGATATCTAATTTCAATGTGCTTAGTTCTAGAGTGCAAAACAGGATTTTTAGAGATGTTTATGGCACTCATATTATCACAAAACAAAGGTATGCTATTGATTTTCAATTTATAATCCTCTAACTGAGTTTTTAACCAAATTAATTGAAAACAACAAGCAGAGGCAGATATGTATTCAGCTTCAGCTGTGGATAGAGCAATTGTGGCTTGTTTCTTGCTTGACCACATGTTTAGTGAGCTTCCAAGGAAGCAACACATTCCGGATGTGCTCCTTCTATCCACCCGATCTCCCGCATAATCTGCATCACAAAAACCTACTGCACAAAAGTCATCAGATTTAGGATACCATAAGCCATAATCACATGTTCCCTTAATATATCTAATGATTCTTTTGACGGATGAAAGGTGGGATTCTTTTGGGTGAGATTGAAACCTTGAATATACACCACACTTTGAACAATGTCCGATCTAGAGGAGGTAAGATACATGAGTGAAGATACATGAGTGAACCTATCATTCCTCTATACCGTGTTTCATCCACATCTTTGCCATCATCATCCTTTTCAAGCTTAGTGTTTGGATGCATTGGTATTCCCATAGGTTTGGAATTTTCAAGGCCAAATTTCTTGATTAATTCTTTAGCATATTTTCCTTGGTGAATAAAAGTGCCACTAGGAGTTTGTTTGATTTGGAGACCAAGAAAGAATATTAGTTCTCCCGTTAAAATCATTTCAAACTCACTAGTCATGAGTTTTCCAAACTCTTCACACAAGGATTCATTGGCCGATCCAAATACTATATCATCCACATAAACTTGAACAAGAAGAATATCATCATTAGATACTTTAATAAATAAAGTAGTATCGGTGGTACCCCTTTGAAATTGATTTTTCAATAAGAAGGCACTAAGCCTTTCATACCAAGCTCTTGGAGCTTGCCTAAGGCTATAAAGGGCCTTTGAAAGTTTGAAAACATGATTTGGAAAATCTTTATTTTCAAAATCGGGGGGTTGTGCCACAAACACTTTTCTATATATAAAGCCATTAAGGAAAGCACATTTAACATCCATTTGGAACATTCTAAAACCCTTATGGGCAGCATAGGCAAGAAGCAACCTAATTGCTTCCATTCTTGCTACCGGAGCAAAAGACTCATCAAAATCAATACCTTCTTCTTGATCGTAACCTTGGGCCACTAATCTAGCCTTGTTACGAACAACCTTACCATCCTCTCCCAATTTATTTTTGAAAACCCACTTAGTACCCGCTACCTTCTTACCATTCGGATTAGGTACTAGTGTCCAAACCTCATTCTTGTCAAATTGAGCTAGCTCTTCTTCCATGGCTTTGACCCAAGAGGGGTCTTCAAGAGCTTGCTTCACATTGATAGGCTCCATTTGAGACAAGAAAGTAAAATTGCTTTGTTCAGCTTGCTTCTTGGTTGAAGATCTTGTTGTTACACCTTGGAAGGGATCACCAATGATAAAATCATGAGGATAACCCTTCATGGACTTCCATTCTCTTGGTTTTCAGAGTAAGGGTTGAGCTTTGATGAGCTTCAGCAGACTGATCTGTTTCGAAATCTCTGATTGGTTCAAGAGACAAAACTGAAATGTCTCCTCCATCCTGATGAGAAAAATCTGGATAGACAAGTTCTTCACTTGGGACAGCATTGGGACTTTCTTGACTTGGTTGATGGTTCATGTCTGCTTCACTACCTGTATCATCATCTAAAAGGGCACTGGGAATTGAATTAGTATCACAAAAGGACACATGTATGGATTCCTCTATGGTTCTATGTTCCTTAAGGTAAATTCTAAATGCTTTGCTAGTGGTAGAGTATCCAACAAATATTCCTTCATAGGATTTTGGATCAAATTTACCAAGATTCTCTTTATTGTTAAGTACAAAACATTTGCATCCAAAAATGTGGAAATACTTAAGATTTGGTGGGGTTTCTTTCTATAGCTCATAAGGAGTTTTCTTTAAACCCTTCCTAATGATGGTCCTATTCAAAATATAACAAGCTGTATTTATAGCTTCAGCCCACAAAAATTTTGGAACATTATTTTTACAAAGCATAGCCCTAGTCATCTCTTGAAGGCTTCTATTCCTTGTTTCAACTACCCCATTTTGTTGAGGAGTTATAGGGCATGAAAAGTTATGTGCAATTCCAAAATCATCACAAAATTTTTTAAAATCTTGATTTTTAAATTCTTTTCCATGATCACTTCTTAAGTGGGCAATTTTCAAATCTTTTTCATTTTGAATTCTTTTACAAAGGGTTGAAAAAGCATGGAAAGCATCATTCTTATGAGCTAGGAAGAGTACCCAACCGAATCTAGAGTAATCATCTACCACCACCAAACCATAGGGTTTACCTCCTAAACTTTGAGTTCTTGTGGGACCAAAAAGATCAATGTGCAACATTTCTAATGGCCTCTAGGTAGAAATTCCATCTTTTGGTTTAAAAGAGGATTTTACTTGTTTGCCTAATTGACAAGCATCACAAGTAATATTCTTATCAAATTTAATGTTTGGAATTCCTCTTTCCAAGTTTTTCTTAACAAGCTTAGAAATTTGGTACATGCTTGCATGACCTAATTTCTTATGCCAAAGCCATTTTTCAGATTCAAGTGATGTAAAACATGTCACGTTTTGATCTTTTAAATCCTCAAGAGTCAATCCATACACATTGTTACACCGTTTAGCTTCAAACAAAATATCTCCAGATTTTTCACAAATAACTAAACAATCCAATTTCCTAAAAATGACTTCATATCCAAGATCACATAATTGGCTAATGCTTAGTAAATTGTATTTCAGCCCATCAATAAGTAGAACATCATTTATGAAAGAAGAAAAGCTTTTACAAACTTTGCCTATTGCCATTATCTTTCCTTTGCCATTATCACCAAAAGTGACAAATCCTCCATCATATTCATCAAGCTTAATGAAGAAGGTTGCCTTTCCGGTCATATGCCTAGAGCATCCACTATCCATGTACCATAAATTGTCCTTCCGCTTGGATGCTAGGCACACTTACAAAATAAGCTCAAGTGACCTTAGGTATCCAAATCTTTTTGGATCCTTTGACGTTAAACCATCTCCTTTGTCCCAAGCCATTGTAATCACAAACAACTTTACAAACTTTATTTTCAATCATTCTTTCAATAAAAAGGCATTGAATGGGAAAATGACCACTCCGATTGCACAATCTACAAAACCTTGGAGTTGCTGTTTTGCTAAAGCTTGTTGGGTTTTGAAACCTTGTATCATTTGAAGTGGATGCCAAATTGGTAAAACAAGGTTTTTCAACAGATTTTAAGGCTTTATGAAAATCCAAACCAGCTTTATCATAAAGAGGTTTTTGACTAGCCAAGAGTTGATTTAGATTTTCAGAACTTTGAGTAAACTTGGCTAAGTCTTCTTTAAGCCTTCTTATCTCTTTATGCAGCTAATAATTTTCTTCAAAGTAGTTTAGATTTGCGGTCACAGAATGGTGGTATTCACAGCTTTTAAGTTGAGCTTTTAACTGCTTGTTTTCTTCAACAAGTTCAACAGCAGTTTCAGCCTCCCTTAATTTATCTTTGAGAAAACTATTTTCAGCTTTAAGAATGGTGATTTGTGATTCAAGATCTTGGTTTTCACTTAGGAAGCATCTAATCTTTTCAGAAAGGTGATCTATCATGAGATAAAGATCTTCAATGTCAGGGTTATGAAATACTACCTATTCAACGTGATCTGCCATGAGGCATGGTTGGGACTTGGTTTCTGATTCTTCATCTTCTTTTGAGTCGTTTTCCAAGTCTTCCCAAGAAGCCATCAGTCTTTTCTTCTTTTCCTTCTTTGGCTTCTCCTCCTTCTTCAACTTAGGGCAATCGGATTTGAAATGCCCAGTATCTTTGCAGTTGTAGCAGATCACTTTGCTGAAGTCTTTCTTTTGTTTCCTTGAGCTACTTCCCTTGCTTCTTTCCTTCAGTTTCACCATTTTCCTGAATTTTTTGGCAAACAAAACAAATTCATTTTCAAAAGAGTCATCAATGGATTCATCATCCAGAGGGTTAGAAACAGATGTGAGAGCTATTCCTTTTCTTTTTGAGTCTTTATTCAAATATGTGTTTTCAAAAGCAAGTAAATTTCCTCTCAAATCATCATATGTCATAGAATCAAGACCACTACTCTCATATATTACTATTGCCTTAGTTTTTCACTCTTTTGTGAGACTTCTCAAAATTCTCCTCACAAGCACAGATTCAGGATACTTGATCCCCATAGCATCCAAGCCAATGATGATGATGTTGAATCTTTCAAACAGTTCATCTATCGATTCTCCTTCCTTCATTGAGAACATTTCATACTCTCTGTTCAGCATGTCTATCCTGGTCTTCTTCACTATGGTTGTGTCTTCATGAGTGACTTGAAGTTTGTCCCAGATTTCCTTTGTCGTTGTGCATCATGATACCCATCGGTATTCCTCGAAGCTGATTACACAGTTGAGCAGGTTGATAGCCTTGGCGTTGAGCTCCACCTTTTTTCTGTCTTCTTCAATCCAACTGGCTTCGGCTTTGAGAAAAACTACTCCTTCAGTACTTGTAGTGGTTGGAAATTGAAGGCCTTCCAGGATGATCTTCCAGAGTCTGTAATCTACCTCTTGAACAAAAATCTTCATTCTTTCCTTCCAATAAGTGTAGTTCTTCCCATTAAAGAGAGGAGGTCTGTTGCTTGACTGCCTTCTGTCAGATTGTAGGACACCAGGTTTGAGCCACTGTTCTCTGCCATTTAGATCTTTTCTCCAAGCTGCAAAGCTTGATCTCTTTGAGACCAAGCTCTGATACCAATTGATGGTTATCAGTGGCTAAGAGAAAGGGGGTTGAATCTTAGCCCCTTTTTCGCTTAGTGACGCTTGCTGCCTTTCAGGATTATTTGAGGAGATATTTCTTATTTTTTGTCTCGTGCCTACTCAAGAGACTTTTTTTGTCTCGTAACCAGCTAAGAGATATTTTTCAATTTTGTCTCCTTCAAACAGAAACTGATATGGACTAGAAGAGAGAGAGAGAGAGAATCACACCAAGAAGTATCCTAGTTCAGCTACTAAGTGCAATGCAGCCTACATCCAGTCTCCATCACAACAATGATGGAATTTCACTATAATCATCTTGATTACAAACACCAATTCTCCCTAGGAACTACCCTTCCTATCTGGGACAAGTCCAGAATCTATCCCCAATCCTGAATTTAACTTGGTCAACTACCAAGCTTTCAACTGCTAAGTGCTAACCCAACTTGCAAGGGGATTCCCACAGAATCATGAAACACAACACAGATATACAAAGGAACTCTAGGACATCTATGGCTTTTTCTTTTAATTTTGTATACTCTGTCTTTTTCCGCTATATGGCTTTTTCATACAAACCTCATTATTTGCCTTTTTCCATGAGACTCAAGACAGATAAAACTAAACAGAAAAATACAACATGAAACACATTGAAGGAGAAGAACTTCTGTTAGCTTGGGTAGCTATGAGAACTCTGTGCTTTCACTCTTTTCTCATTGTCTCAAGCCTTGGCTGTTCACCCTTATTATAGAAGGGGAAGCCTCCAAGGTTGAAGCGGTTGAACCGAGCCAGCTTCTTCTTCTTCAATACCAAAACCGGTTTGACCAGAGAGAGGAGAGGGAACTGAAAGCAAAATTCAACATGCAATAACCTCTTCGTCATCCCTTCTCACCAAGCTTCATCAATCCGGGCCTTCCATCTTGACTTGCTCCCCAGGAAGGATTCCTGACCCTTGATGAGTCCTTGATGCTTGACAGCTCCATCTGCTCTATCTTCTGCCTCTTCCTCCACATAGCTACAGTAGCTACCTCCTGTGATGGATGATCAGAAAGTAGAGACGAACCATACCCAAGGGATCTTTTTTCTCTGACCGAAATGGATTTCTTCCATTTTTGGGCATGGAGAGCTTAAGATTTCTTCACCACGTCTTACCATTAGTGGCAAAGATCTCAGCCACACCATACTGTTGATTTTCTTTTTGCTAAGGACATCATCACCTTAGCCCTTTTCTTGCTTCTAGCTTCACTGCTACAGTGCCTCATTTCTGATAACTTGCTTCTTCTTCTTCTCTGTGACATGACCGAAACAATAAAAGAGAAGAGAGAGAAGAGAGAGAAGAGAGAAAACTTTCAATGTTATTGAAGAATGGAATAAAAAATGAATTAATTTCTCACTTCCCTTTGCTTAGTAATGTGTGAAGCAATAATAGCAATCAAATCAATTTCAAACTTTCTCTTTCTAGTTACCAAGGCAAGCATTAACTCCATTTAATCACATTTGAGTTTCATCAAAGAGAGTGGGTAACCGAACCACTTCTCTTTCCTTTCTTTTCTTTTCAAATTCGGACCAACCACTTTGTTGGATCTAAGGGCAAAGGTTTTGGACTTCAACTTGGCTTTCCTGGCCCATATGACATAAAACTCAGCCAAATATTGTATAACCTTTATGCACAAGGCTGGATATTAAAATCATATTAGGTTTGTTTTAATTTTCAGCCCAAATACACAATCTGCATAATAAAATTATTAATCAACTAATGTAAATTAAAATTCAACTTAATAATTTTGTAATTAATCATTTTAATAATGTTTGATCTTCATCAAATTAATTTAGAATTTTTCAAACTCATTAATATATATATATATAAAATAAATCAGACCCAACGGTTTGTATTGACTTATTTAAATAAAATATATAATAATCAAATCAGACGGTCTGATTTCTCTTGAAATAACAAAAAATTAAATCTGCATTAAAATCGGACAGTCTGATTGAATACACCAAAATTTAAAATTTTTCCTCCCACATAAATCGGACTGTTCGATTTGTAGGCCTAATTTTTTTAATAAAGAAATTGGATGGTCCAATTTCTTCAACCCATAGTTTAAAAAAAGTTAAATTACACAGTCAGTCCCTACACTTTTAGTGAAATTGTAAATTGGTCCTTATACTTTAAAAGTTTGTAATTGGGTCCCTAAAGAGAATTAAAATTTATAATTTAGTCCCCGTCGGTTAAAAAGTGTTGATTTAACAGAATATTCCCAGAATATGCTGAGAATATTCTTTTAAAATAGAGAATGTGCTGAGAATATTTTGTTAAATCAAACTCTTTTTGAACAATGGAGACTAAATTGCAAATTTTAATTATCTTTAGAGATTCAATTATAAACTTTTAAAATATAGAAACCAATTTATAATTTCACTAAAAATGTAGAGACCAACAGTATAATTTAACCTTTAAAAAAAATTGCCTCATATTCATGTCTAACCCTTTTATTCTCTATATCTATGCACAACACACCGACGTTGCATATAAAAGCCTTATAATAATACTAATCTCTTAAGTGTGTATTTATCTCTTGTATCATTTCTAAATGTTAATCAATTAAATTAAGTGATAAATTATGAATATTTTTAGAACATATGTAAAATATACAATTAATTATACACAATCCAATATTATTTATACGTGAAGTATCCCTTCTACAATATCAGCTAGCTAGCTAGTTTAAGATTTTATTTTATTTGATTCAATTAAGAAAACTTAAAATTGAAGATCATGAAATACCAGGTGTCAATGTGTCATGGTTATGCCTCGATAAACGGATCCAACCACATGATTAATTTGATTAATAATAATTGAGTTTATCTATTTTATAATTTTAAAATGTAGGTTAAATTTATAAAATTAAAATTATTTTATTAAGAATATAAAAAAATTAATATATTTATTAAATAAAAATATTTTAAATTTTTTTGTTAATAATAAACTTATCATTTGTCCTAATATTAGCCAAATGCCCAGACCTATAAAAATTGTGTCAGTTGGTGTGCAGGCAACTGTGTTTCATGGATTTTATTTTTTCAATAAAATATTATTAATTGACAGAAGAAGAAGATGCCACAAGAAACCAGCTCGTGTATCAGTGAGGACAAAGTCGAGTTGATACTCAAAATAGCCTCTGAAATTTGACTCCCAATTCAATTTAGCCCTCAAGGTTTCAATTGACTCTAATTGTACCCTGAAATTTTGATCCATATCTCAATTTGGCCCTTCCGTCGTTTTCCGTCATCGGAGAGCTGACTTGACAAATTTAGTTGACACATGGCACTATCAAAACGACATCGTTTAACTTTTGGCACCCAAATTGTTTAGAAATGACGTCTTTTGACATGAGAAAGGGGTTAATACCAAAACCCAAACGTTAACCACTTGAAAATAAAATTCCCAACTGACCCTCCTTATTCCTCCTCCTCCCCATTGTATACGTACCTTCAGAGAAGAACCATGGGTGTCGTTGTAACTAAAGCTTGAAGCTTTTCTTACTTGTTTCGTCCCCATTGTGAAGATTAATTGCCTGAGAATCACCATATCTTCAAAAACAGGTTAGTTACAAAATCGTTGCTCTCAGCATCGATGCTCTGTTTTCTGCAAAATATTGCATGAGGTCTATTCTTCATTTTTTTCGCTCTATTTCATCAGTGAAATTTTGGGGGACTTTGGTTGATTACGATTGTTGATGATGGTAGAGTTCTTGTATGCTAGGGTTTAATTTGTTTTGTATGCATGTGGCTGTGATCAACTAAATCCTATAATTTTTTGTAACACAGTCATTGATTCTTCATATTCCATTTTAAAATAGCAATCTTACTCCTTCATATTCCATTTTAATTGAGAATTGATTCTATTATTTGTTGCAAAATATTAGCTTTTAATTTGACATTCTAACTACGCAGTTCTGGTTAATTTGTTTATTTGTTCTTTTTAATTGATTTTTCATTGAAAAACTATGTAATTTTTATGGTAGACTCATGCTGTATGTCATTCAATATGTTCTTGTTACCTTTTGATCATTTTAAATCTAATAGATACAATAATCTATGCGGTGAAATTTATGAGATGTGATATAGAACAACCGAACAACTTTTGTATATCTTTGAGAAATTGCATTGATCTATGAAAATACATGTGAGATTCGGTGAGGTGATTGAAAATGCTCCATTAACACCACATCTTGCTGTTGATGATGCACAAGCTTCAGAGATTATACTCACCCAACCCACTTACTCATAGTCAGAAAATCAAGAACAGGTAGTGATTGGTTTCTAATGTTTGATGAACTGTTGACTAGTTTGTAACCGTTTATCATACACGGTTAAATGTTTTTTGGATCCAATGGATTGATGTTATTTGGTTATCTTCGAGAGACTCTTGTGATTTGGAAAAATTGGGGCTGCTAGGTTTTATTTAAAATTTTTAGGGGCTAAATTGATGCCTTCAAACATTTTGCCACGTCATCTAACTGCTTTGCTGCCATGTGTCAACCGAAATTTCCAGGTCAACTTTCCGGTGACGGAAAACGACGAAAGAGCCAACTTGAGGCACGAGTCAAAATTTCAGGATACAATTACAGTCAATTGAAACTTTGGGGGCTAAATTGAGTTGGGAGTCAAATTTCAGGAGTCATTTTGAGTATTAACTCGACAAAGCCAGAGGTAAGAAATTTTGAGAGCAGTTTTGTTAAGGTTCCTCCAAAAGGTTGTTTCTTGAAATAAAGTTCCTTGACGATGAGCATTAATTAATTAAATAAAAAATATAAAAATTTAACTTTTAATTAATTAATATTAATAAATTTTTTAATTTTAAAAATTACCATTTTTGAAGAATTTAAAATTAAAAATTTATAATTTAAAATTTAAAATTTCAAATAAATAAAATAATTTAAAATTTTGTCATATTAGTTGAAAAAGTTGTCTCTCTAATAATAATCATAATAATATATAAGCTAGTAATAATGATTTGATGTTGATAAATTTAGATAGTATACATGGAGTTTTAGCTTTTAAACCACTACAACAATTTTGACAGATAGCAGCGGTCGGTTTACGGTGGTTGTAGAAATTCGTCGCTGAATGAAGAATATGGGCGGTTAGGATCAACCGTTGCTAAATGTAATAAAATTGCACACATAGTTGCTGAACCAATACTTACTTTTAGCGACGGTTTTATTCCAACCGCCGCCAAATTTGCTTAGTTCCTCACTCTCATATTTGGATGTAGTCTCGTTTTTTAAAACTAAGAGAATATAAATTACTTTATTTCTCATTAGTTTCATCAATGTTGTTCTGAAATAATGTTGTCTTTTGCAAATTTAGAAATTTTTTATTGGTAAATAATTTGGGTTTGCCCGTATTTGATTTTTTGATATAGTCTAATTAGTTAATTTTGATCAATTTGTTTGAGTCACTGTTACCTAAATCGTGACACCAATTTCTGGATTTGTTTTATGTATAAAAGATTAATCACTTTAAAAAGAGATTTTATTTCACTCATGTGAACAAATTTACAAATTAGATTTTCTCATTTACTATAAGATATTATAAGGTTGCATTCAAGCATAAATGGAAAGGAAATATGTTAGAAATGTATCAGTTAATGCTAGCTTTAATCAATCATAAATTAAACTAGGGCTTTTTCGAAAATATTCTTTATTCAACCCGAATCTTGAAATTTCAAAAGTAGTCACATATGTAATACTGCAACCAAAACCATTAAACTAAGTGGACGCGACCTAATTCTTAAAATACAAGGTAAAAATTTCTCTTCAGCATCGTATTGACCTGGGTAAAAATACTCTGTCAAGAATTTATGACTTTCACGTGTTATAGGATCTGATATTTCATCTCCATACTATGGCATTTTGTTCAAATCGAAGCCCCTATTTGCAACATGTACATGATCTTGTATTTGCTGGTTATCCAAAGTTTCTTTGTCTTCTTCCGAAACCTTTTTGAGATCAGACTGCATGGAGATGTCAATTCCAACAGAGGAAATTTCATTTAAATTTTCTTCTGAATCAGTTTTTATCCCATTTAGACTGTCATTAACTACTTCGCCTGAATATTCAGATAACACTGAAAATATGAACATCATACAACAAGAAGGACATTCGTCAGAAATTAATTTAGTAAAAACATGGTATGTTAATATCGTTAGAAACTTTTAGAACAAATAAAAAATAAACAATAGTTACCATCTCCCTTATTAGTACTCTGGGCATATCTCTTATATAGAAGATCTGTAATGTGCAATTCTATATACTTTATTTCCTCCTTTGATGCAATATCCAACTCAACAACATGGTTGTTTCTGAAGCGCGTCTACATAATACCAGATATAGTTTATAGTATTTTTTTGTAAAATACACTACTTATTTACAATGAGATTTTTGTATTAGGAATCTATTCTTTTACATTCAATTCAGCAAGTATTTCAGAAGAACTCTTTTCAGATGCACATGTCACAAAAATATACCCAAACCTCTTTTCGTACATTGATCCCCATTTATGAAGTTCCTACACGTTTAAATGTTAACATAACAAATATTATTCCAATATATTTGGTTCTCGTATATAAACTTAACATATACATTATTCAATTAATCAATAACTGTATACCTAAGAAACGAACCTGCATGGTATAATTGTTTGCCGTTTTTAAGTATTCCTTGAAACAAGAGCGTCCTGATATTAGCCTCTAACCAACACCTAACATTTACTTTATGAAATCATATGTCTCTAGCAACAGCAATTGCATGTTCCAACGAAGAGAATGGCGAGGCTATAGCCATTTCTATAGTAAATGTCGAGCTTGCACAGCATGATGAAAAGTCATTCATTTCCACTTGCCTTGTTATTCCATCATTTTAAAATAACTAATATTTATTAGTCATAACAACATTAAGATTAGTTAATGATTATTAGATATGTTATCTTTAAATAAAATCGACATTAAGAACAACAGCATCAAACAATATAGATACCTCATTCTGAAATAAATGTAGATAAACAAAAAAATGGAAGGAATGGAAAAAGGCTTTAATTTATTAAAGCTGTTAATCCAGTAAAGAGTTCATTGAAATACGAAAATGTAAATCGTGATGTAACCAGCCAACTATATACAGAAACTAGTTTATAACTTATTAAAAACACAAATCTTCTTTAAAAATTACGTTGTACAATCTCATGTTTCATTTTGCAACATCATCAATATTTTCAGAAATATTGTCTGTGGGGTCTTCTGTATCATCATCCCTTGTCAACTGTAGCTCTCCAATGTCCTCTGTCATTGACATGTTTAACCCTGACTGTGGAGAGAAACCAACTTTAGCTTCTTCATTCTCTTCTCCCATGTCATACAAGTCTCGTGGCTTCACATGAACAACTACGCTCCATTCTTTATCTACTTCATTGTCCACATAGTATACAAAATGAGCCTCTGATGCCAATATGTACGGTTCATCGTCTTCTCGATCACCAGTGTGTATTGAACGAGAGAAGTTAACACTAGTAAGACTCAAATGATCTTGTTTGATTCCTCTAGTAGTAGTCGTATCTACCCAAATACACTTGAACAGCACAACTGAGAACCGACAGCTGTAATTCAATTCAATTATGTCTACAATTTTGCCATAATATGTAACACTATCAATAGCCACTTTTTGGTCACGCATGCTTGCATAACTTCGTGTATTAGACGAGACATATACTCCACTATTTCGGGTTTTCATTCCTTCATCCTTTGCCATAGTTCTAAACTTATACCCATTGACATTGTACACCCCATAACGTCTTGCTTGCAGTCTGGGTCCACATGCAAGACATTTAATCTCATTTGAATACTCAGTGCTCTCCATCGGAACCTGCTACCATATAACAACCATTCTTACATGCATCAAAATTAAAGTATTATAATATGTTTCATGCTATCATTTGACTTTGGCATAATACTTACTGTATGCTAACCTCTTGCTTGAACCACTGAACAAATTTCTTGTGCACAATGCTGTCTATTTTTTATTGCGACCTTGTTTGACCTCGTAGCATTATATTTGTTTTTTGTCTAAATGAACTATTTGAAATAGCACAACATTATTCATTAATAGTGAAAGGCTTAACAGATTTATCTTTGAGAGTTAAAATTTAACATAAGATCACTTACTCAATAAATTCAAAAATAGCCTCGCAGTTGACTAGCACGTGACGATGTGCTTGATGTTGTTCCATCTGGCTTAGCTTAAAATGAGTTGCAGCCCCTACCGCCTTTCCAATTTTCGGGAACATTGTTTCATATGCATCAAGGATCACTCCACTAGGTTGATCGTCAACTCGCACCGGCCGATTCATCCTAGTCTCAATGTCATCCAGATATCTAGAACAAAAGGTTAGAATATCCTCAGATAAGTATCCCTCTGCAATTGAGCCTTCTGCTTGAGCCCTGTTGCGCACATATTACTTCAAATGTCCCAGATACCTTTCAACGGAAACCATGTCATATGAGTAGTATAATTTATTAATGAAACCGCATGTTGTGCTAAGGTTTACATAGGAACTAACCTCTCTATTGGATACATTTACCGATAATGTATTGGGCTATCAATTTTTACTTCTATAAGATGCACGATAAGGTGTACCATGATTGTGAAGAATGATGGAAGAAAAATCATCTCCATACGACACAGGATATGAACAACATGATTTTGGAGTTCATCGAGCTGTAGAGGGTTAACAGCTTTCCCACAGAGTGCTCGAAAAAATGATAAAAGATCGGCAATTACGATACCCACATTGGCAGGCAGTGCATTCTTGACCAAAATTGGAAGCAAATGTTCCATCAGAATGTGACAATCATGACTTTTCAAACTATACAACTTACGCTGTCGCAAGTCAACACAACGCATAATATTGCTTGAATAACCATCTGGAAAGATGACATGTTGAAGAGTCTTTAGAAATATATCCTTTTGTACATTTGACATGGTAAAAACTGCAGAAGGATATTTTCCACCCTCACGCGGCCACAACTCCAGCCTTATGCCCATGTATTGTAAATCCTTTCGAGCTTTCAGATTGTCCTTTGACTTTTCATTATCATTTAATATAGTGAACACTATGTTATCGCAGACATTTTTTTCTATGTGCATAACATCTAGGTTATGACGTAGCATATTTTCTTCCCAGTATGGGAGTTCGAAGAAAACACTCTTCTTCTTCCAGTTTGATTCACCCATGTTGGCATCTTCACCATTGCATCTTTTTTGTCCTATGACGTTTGTCATCTTTCCGAATGACACGTGAACATTTGATTGTTGTCTTAGGATATCTGTTCCAGACAACATCTTTGGAGGATCCCTGTTTTCTACTTGCCCGTCAAATCTTAACTGGTCTAGTCTAAATTTATGACCCTGACTTAGAAAACGACGATGATCCATAAAACACCATTTTTGACTATATGTCAGTCGATGTGCCTTAGCATCAAAATTACAAATAGGACATGCTAAGCTGTTGTGCGTATTCCACCCTGATAAGTTTTTCAATCCTGGAAAATCGCTAATAGTCCACATCAATGCCGCAAACATCTTGAAAGTGCTTTTCTTGTTAGCGTCGTATGTTTCTATCCCATCCCATAATTACTTCAACTCATCAACTAGGGGCTGCAAGTAAATATCTATGTCATTTCCTGGCAAAGCCATAGAGAAAAGTTGTACGGGATAAGAATAACCGGTCAAACAGAATACTTTGTGCTCATGTTCCCAAAAGGATTAAATTCGTCGCTAGCTAAGGCCAGGCGAACACTACGTGGGTCCGATAAAAAAGAAGGATTCTTCTCATTAAATTTTTTCCAAGCAATAGCATTCCTAAGATGCCTAAAAAAACCGACACTATTGTGACCCTCCTTATGCCACATGTCTTTAGATGTTTTGCTGCACATGAATAACCGTTGTAGTCGCGGTATGAGCGGAAAGTACCGAAGAGTCTTTGCTGCTATTGGTTTTCCATTTCTCCTGACTTGAGTTTTTAGCTTGAGAATAGAACCCTTCCGCGTCTTTTGCTTCCATCTTCAAGTCCTACAGCGTTTGCACCTTGTCAATTCTTAATCATCACCTCGGTATAACATGCAATCGTTTGGGCATGCATCTGTTTTCTTGTATTCAACACCCAGCTTCCTAATCATCTTTTTGGCCTCATAGAATGTTGTCGGAAGTTTAGTGCGCTCAAAAGCCTCTCGCAACAAATCTAGGATCATTGACATCGCCTTGTCACTAACACCACACATGCACTTTATATGGTAAAGCTTTACTAGAAATGATAGCTTCGAGTATTTTGAACATCCGGGATATAGTTCTTGCTCTCCGTCTGCAAGTAAATCATTAAAATTCCTTGCCGCGTGACTTGGCCCGTCATATAAATGCAAAAATTCTTGTTCATCATCGTCAACATCTTCATCCATTGTGGTGTCATCGACAACGTGTGGAATAGAGAAATCAAATGCCTCGTTGACCATTTACGTCATTGGATTTACTTGGGAGAGTGGATTATCGTTTATGCTCATACACCTTGTGCCCTCGTCAAAAGGTTTCTCGCCGTGACGAATCCAGACAGTGTATCCGGGGGAAAACGGCCTCATCAACAGGTGGTCGTACGCATCTTCTCTTGTTTGCATAAGTTGGAAGCCACACTTTCGACATGGATATTTTATTATTCCATCGGACGATGCATTAGCAAATGCGAAGTCTAAAAAATTGTTCAATCCTTGATTATATTCTGTACTACCTCGTGGCTCTAAAATCCAACTTTTATCCATATCTAATATAAAGTAAAAAAATTTTACAGTTCTTAATGTAAAACATACGAACTATTGGAATTATAATTATTTTCGTAAACAATGATAATATATTAAACACAGCTAATTTTAAAAAACACAAAATAAATATTAACATTGATTTATGTATTCAACTCACATGGTCTGAATTTTTTCAACCATTTTTATTTTTATATATTACAATTTTAGACTTGAATTTCAATAGATTCTTTCAAATTAGTAATCTTATTGGCTTATTTATGTAAAGTAAATTCACATCATCATTATTATTTATTATTCTCATAGTATCTACTATGAGGTAGAATGTTAGTACGTTAATTAATACTAGTAAAATTAAATTCTTTTATCTATTTAGTTATTTGTTTGTAATTTTCATATTTGTCTATATAGTTATTTATTTATTATCACATTAGTTACAAACTTAAAAAATAATTATACTGTTGAATTTTGTTTTCATAAAAATGTTATAAGATAATCTTTATTTTATAATTTTTTGCTATTATCCTAATTTTTTAAATTTCGCCTACTGATTCGTAATATTTAGGGCAGACCACATAAGGTGTGTTTGACAACTACGTTATAGAGAACAAAAATGCGTTTAATTTTTGTGAACGCTGTTAGTTGATGTTTTGCATATATTTTTTTCTGAACGCATACCTGATTTTACATCCTAAAAGTGCTTACTTGATTCACATGAATTCGCTGGTTATTATTGGTTTTAATAATTTTCTCCATAATTTTATTATCATCATTAACAACTTTTTATTATATTTTAACCATATTTATTTTTGTTAATTTTTTGTTAATGTGAATTATTGATTTTGTTAAAAGCACAAAATTAAAAAAAAATTGTTTATGCATAACAATAGGGTCACAAGTAACATAATTTTATCGCTCAAAATAAATATAAATAAAATAATACTGCAAGTTTTAGCACAATTATAAGTTCATTTTTGTTTGATATTGTAAAATTTATAAATTAAACTCTTGTGTATAGTTTACTATTCTAATTTGTTCATAATGTGTGAAATTATTCATATTAAAAATGATAAATTAAATAAAAAATTAAGTATAGTTAATAATAAAAATATAACTTGTAAAAAATTAGAACCCAAAACACCCATAAAAATAAGATTATTGAGAGTACTAAAAAAGAGTACTAATTTAAGTTTATTTTTTATAATGTAACAAATGATTATTAATATTTACTACAAACAGAATATTCAAAATTATCAACTTTTATATGTTATTTTTAATTGGCTAAATAAATAATATTATAAAATTAAAAAATTATTGACGTATTAAAATAGAGTACTATAAAGTAACAAAAAAATACTATAAAAAATACTATATAAAAAAGAACAAAAAATTAACTAAAAGACTAAATATATTTAAAAAATATTATTATAATTTAATTTTATAATTCTTTAGTTATTAACTAATTATAATGCAATAAGTGATTTTAATTAATATTACTAAAAAAATATGCATTCTACCAACATTAATGCTAATGTATAATTACCAAACATAAAGCATATTTTGTTATAATAAATCATAAATTTGTTTATATAGTTATTCAATTTTTTAGGAGATAATTTTTTCATGTTAAGTAACCCTATCTTTGCGTCGTCACTCACAGCCCTCCCATCCTCTTTTCAAACCCTATGGTGTCGAAGCATTTCCACCTACCAGCACCTGCACAACGATCGTAACTGCCGTTAGAGCCGCCGAAACGCCGTGTTTCGATGTGGCTCATCTCTGTCATATCTCAATATTCACGTCTCTTCCCTATCTCACTGCTCTTTAGCTCTGCTTTGCTGATTTCCAACGCACACGGCCGGCTACCGAAAATTGCCGAGTGTTCATCTTTCTCCAATGCAGCTCGATGTCTATGCTGGGACATGCGTAGCCATTGTTGGACTCAAGGCATTCGCCCCCCTGTTTCGAGGTTCTAATGGGTAGCAGCAGCCAGGAATTTGATACCCCTTCAGCTACGAAGACGAGCTACAGATCTGGCATTCAACTTTCAACGTTCAAGACTTCAGGTAACCTTGTTTACAATTATTTTGTTTTGACCTTTGACCTATAATAGCTTTGGAGTTTATTAATTAACAATGTTAAAATAACATTAGATACATGCAAACAAAAGGGATTCTAAGTTTTTGTGATAGGCGATAAAGATATTAGATTCAGATAGGCCATGATTAAAAGGTACCAGAAAAGAAGTCGTATGGGATTTGAGGTACTAAGCAGAGATATAAATTGTTGGTTGAACAGACAATTTGTTTCCTACATTAATTAAAAGGTATAATTAAGATACAAATGGTCACTGATTTTTGTGTTGATTTTTCAAAGGCTTGCTTTGGTTTTATTTGTTCGTTGAGCTGTTGTTGCAAAATTGCTAATTTAGTTTTAAATTGTTGAATTATCTGAATTGGTAAAGGGCTAGTTTTGAGATCTATTCTGAAGTGACTTGTTAATTTTTAGATTTAACTCTTAACTAAATTGCAGAATGATGCGATAGATATATGTAACGCAATTATAACTAATCCGTGTTCAGTTACTCTTTTATTATATGGCTAGCAAATTAAAACTTGATATGGTTAACTTAAGATACCATAGCTAACTAATTAAGATTTTAACCTTGTAAATTTGACTGCTTTATATTTTTTTTGCTCTATTTTTTTCTTTTGTACGTCATTATTGTTCAGCAAGTTACTTAAGAATTTTTTTCTTGTTAATCAATAGGCATATACACTACTTACAATATTCAGCTTCTTGTAATTATCGTATTTACAAGTACATAATAATTTATCCTTTTTTGGTTTTAGAATCATGGACTAACCACAATGTCAATGATAAAACAAAAGGTTAAGTAAATACTATGTGTAATTTCTTGAGGATGATGACTTATCGTGTTCGGAAAAAATGAATGAGCAGAGGCTGTAGATTGATCGAGCTTTTTATGTTGTATACCCAACTAAGTGTACTTTCAATCCTTCAAAAAAAAGATGTAGAGTTATGATACCATTCAAATGGGGGAACAATTTAACCAATTTTGATTCATACACGAATTAAAGTTTTTGGCTTACCCAAAGTAATAATCACCCATCCCAGAGAACAAATCTATTGAAAGTTAAAATTTACCTTAAGTCCAAAATGCGTATGACATCAATTTTAGTGCCATTGATTAGTTAATTCTAACTCTCTTAATGTTGATTTCTATATTTTTTTTTGGCAAATTCACTTGGGTGTATGTAATTCTTAACCAAGAAACAAACATCATTTGGGATCATTTATGTATATAATAAAAGTAAATAAATCATCCTGCCAACATGTAATTGTCATATGATTAAAAGAGGTAAAATACAAACTAGATTTATAAGCTTTTATATGTATAAATTCGAAAATTAAAATAAATCTTAGGCATATTAATCATTTAAATACTATAATTCAATGCACAGAAAGTTTTTCCGCTTGGTATAACAAAAAGAGGTGGATAGGGGAGAGCATAAATTTTTCAATACATTAATTCTTGAGTTATAAATGATAGGTATGGTAAAAAACTAACATGACACCTTTGACATTGTAAGTTGAGAATTTTGATAACTAGTAGCAACAAATCTTTATATAGGCTTAAAAAATCCAGATTTTTATAACGGTTTAGATTTGGTTGACAAGATATTTTAAAAAAATATAGATGATATTTTAACCACATGTTAATATCATGATTAAAGAATATAGGAAAATTAGTTTGTGCACAGCTAAAAAAATGGTTTGGTGGCAACAGTGACTACGTACCTTTTAAGTAGTTTTTTATCTGTTATGGATTGTTAGGAAAAGTAGCAATGTTATCGTTTACAAAACTTAATTTAAAATTTAAAACCAAATGATCAGAAATGGTTTGTTATGAATTTTTCATAATATGAAACATATTTTTTTTTAAATTGAAATTAACAAGATTTGGTTCAATATAAAATAACATTGATCTGACTTCTAAGCCAAATAGAGCTTAACACAATACTAGTAAGTATTTTCTGAATAATCATTATGTTGACCATAACAAATTTAGACTACCAATGTTCAGTATAAATCCTCAACAAGGACCAGTGAGGACAGAATGACTCAATCACGCGTTGCATCGTTTCACAAGGACTTAACATAATTAAATGGAGGAAAAAATATAAAATCCTCCTAAGTTATGGTTTTTAATTCTTTTCTCTTTTACTAAGTAAGTTAAACCGTTATAGTAGCATTTGATTAATTTTAGGTATAATCAATTTAATTAGAAAGATTAAAACTATTGTTTACCGATGTGAACAAATTATTATAATTAGATAACCCTATGTACAATAAGATCTTGTATATTAGCAGTCAATCATAAATGTACAGAAAAAGATAATGATGTATCTGAATTCGAAAAATTACAAATAAATTCAATCTAAAAAGTCTTTGTCTTCTTCCAGAATTTTATTGGGATCAGAATGCATGCAAAGTTAATTCTTTGGTTGGTGAACTCAACTAAGTCGTTTTCCGGGTTCACAAGCTTTTCTTCTAATCCCCTTCGTCGTGGTACACCCCTGCTCAGGAATATTTCGGATCCTCGTTGTTGTTTTAGAACCTGTTTCTCTTGTTCCAATCGGCTAAGATGTTCGTGGACAAGTCCCATGATCTCTGTGGGATTTTTTGTCCTCGATGCTTCAGGTCGGGACACTTGTGAGATTATTTTGCGTTTTTCCGAATTCAAAGGATGCGCATCTCAGAGCACATGTTTTTTCCTATTAGCTCGAGGACGTATGACTGCTGCATACTCGTTGATATGTTGGTCATCTTCTAGGGCTTCAGAGTCTGAAAATATGTACAAATCTTTAGGGATGTCGTCTACCATGGTGTGATGTTGACTTCCGGAGGTCCGGCAAAGGTGTGTTTATTTTAAATGTAGTGTGCAGGACTGAAAAATTCAGTTACACAAATATTAAGTTATTAAGGATGAAAATTATTACTAAAGTACTAATTGTAAGTACATATGGAAAATTATAAATTTCTTGATAGAGAAAATTTTAACGTGTAAAAATTAATGAACGAGGTAAAAAATTCAGTTAAAAACTTTTACTTATATACTAAATAAAATCAAAATGGCTTATAAAAAAATAGACATAAACGTATTCACCACACGTGTTTTGTTTTTAGTAATTACTTAGAATAAAAAAATTTGTGAATTCAATGTTTCGAGAAATCCTGAACAAGATATGCAAAGCGAATTTAAATGGGTCATGAAAACTATTGTACATAAATGGCGAATAACTATTTTTTTTATATAAAGGTAATTTGCATAAGGTTGGAGTAAAGATCGTTGGGTGCAGATGAAGGAATGAATAGAGTTGAGTACTAAAACAGAGACCTGAGTGAATATGACAATAAATTAATATATAAATAAATAAAAATGAGTAGAAAATAGTTCTAGAGAATGATATTTGAGAAAAAGAATTCAAAATCAGATACCGTCTGTGTTCGGAGGAGAGAATAGAAATATTTATATTACCTCTTATCAACGGAAAATTATAACTTTTTAAGTTAAATTTGAAATTCAAGTGAAATAAAATATTTATTTCTACCAAATTATCATATCCTAATTCCTGTTTAAGAAGGAGGTTCAAATTTATTAGGTAACTAGAAAAAAATTTTATATTTTAAATTAATTTATTCAGAAGATTAAAAAATTTAAATAATAAACATAACAAAATTACAACTCAATTCCTATTAATACAAATTTAATTGTATTTGCAAAATAGTTCACTATTTAAAATGCATTTACATAGTGATGCTTATGGATCAATTTAAATTTTAAACTACTATAATGGTAAAACATTTAGTCTATTTTATCGGAACAAATCAGTTCTGATACTACGGTATGATTTTGAACTAATCCCAAATTGTGTGCTTTGAGTTTCACTAACATAAATTACCCCTAGTTGCCACTAGTTTACCCAAAACTCTAGCCTAAGTCAAACCCCATTCACTGCACATTCACACGGCGTCTGTTGGGGTTGCATCCCTACAACCCTCGCCGTGCCCTTCCACCACAATTCCCGCTATCTGCTTCGCTGAACCCTTTTCCTGATTGTTCATCGTCGGCTTCAAGTTGGTTTCGCATTTCAAAGGTGACTTTTTGTGTATTTTTAATTGAATTTTATATGTGGTTTTGCTCTATGTATATGTTTCTGATTAATTTACCGGTGAACATGAATTTTTCCTCTGCTCCGTAAGTATAAACTTTGAGTTGGGGTGCATTGGTACAAGTTTTGCTGCTGCTCTATCGTGGCGCTATTCTTCTGGAGGATGTGACCTTGTTTCCCGTTTAAGTTATTTTCGGCGGCTCTGTTCCTTCTTGACATCGCTGTTCGGTTGCATTTGTGGTGAGAATTGAATGCTCTTTTTTCATTCGATTTTGTTTATTGTTGCACTATCTCTTGATGTATTTCTAACCGTGCATATCCTGTTGACATCTTCATCTGCTCTGCTACTCGGATACTATTTTGGATGCTTGGTGCATGCGTGACAAGTTAGGCTGATCTAGGTGTGGGTTCAACTTGTTGTAGGAAAAGCTGCTGGTGGATTCTGGATAGCTATTAGGTTTTGGACCATGTCCGACCAAAATTATTCGTAACACAACCCAACAATCAAACTCTGGAGTACAAATAGAGGAGTATCAGAGGGAGATTACAAAATTGAAGGCAGCAGCAGCAGAACAAAAGGCAGAGATTACATAATTAAAGACAGCAGCAGCAAAACATAAGGCAGAGGCAGCAGAAAAAATGGAAAAGAGATAGACCATGGTGAATCTGGTAAAATACATAATCCAATAGCAAGGAGATACTTTGCCACCTAAAATTGATGCACAGCTGATGTCTTTGGGGAATGGAACACAATAGGGATCTTTTAACAATTAAATTTTTTCTTCTTTCCGTTATGAACAGTATACTTTGAGATCAAATTATTAACTATTTTATTTTGTTATCTATATATATGGATCATTTGGGATATCTTAGTATTGTGTTTTATGTCAAGTATGTTTTTTTAATTGTAATTGCAAACATAATCAGTTAAATTAATACGAAATATTTTTAAATTAAAATATTTCATATGAACAAAAATTCAAATAAAGTATTTGTTTGAAAAAAAGCCTTTAGCGGCGGTTATTGTTGAATGCTGCAAAATCCAATTTTTTAAACAAAATTAAATAGCAGCGGTTAACGAACCGTCGGGAAAAGTTTCTCAACCTGGCTCTGGAAAGCAGCAGCGGTTCTCAACCGCAGCAAAACGTATTCACCGGTAAAACGAGGTTTGGCAGCAGTTATTCCGGCGGTAAAAAAAAAACTGCCACTAAAGGTTTGCCGGCGCCTTTAGTTTTAGCGGTCACTTACCTGTTGCTGTATGTTTAGCGGCGGTCAAAAAAGCGCCACTATCTGCCGCTCCTGTTGTAGTGAACCTTATATTATTACTGTGAAACTAAGATATATTGAAGAATAGGTAATAACAATATATAGTAATGTAATTATTAAATATAATTAGAATAACATTATTAAGTGAAGCCAATTTAGATATTTGAAATTATAAATTTATAATTAAAAATGTAAATGTCAAATAAAAATATCAATAATTCTCTCTAATTATTTTTCGAATAATTATTAGAATTTAAACTCAAGCAGCCAATAAAAAAAGAGAGCACTCATCTAGTCTGTAAAGAGTAATGATACAAGTGAGGTATTTTAGTCCCATAAATAAATGTCATTCAAGGTTCATAAATAACAGTTATTAGAAATACATGAAAAGAGATGTCATAGTATACACATTATACAATACATTGCAATAAAGGATTCCAAAATTAGAGAACTCTAGTTTTTCCTTTTTCTTTCTTGTTTACAAGGCTGCAACTTGTCTTTTCTTCTGCAGTATGCTCTGTCATTGCTTCTGTTATTTTTTCTTAACCTGAACCATCTTCACATGGTATTAGAACCAGTGTTGCTATTGTTGCTCTTCAATTCCTTCTTTTTCGCTGTGAAATTCATTAATGGATGCTAAAACCCTAATCCCATTTTTTCCCTTATTGTGTTGTGTGTTTAACCTTTGTTTCTTGGCGTCTTCGAATCCATGACTTTATCTTTGAATTAAATAACAAGAACTTTCTTGCACATATTCTTAACAAATTAGGTGACTTGAATTTTGTAACTTGGCAGATCATATTCAAGAAGGAACGGTTCCTCCATAATATGAATCTGATGTTATTAAGGTAGTAGGAACAATTTCTGCAAAATATACAAAATGGATGCTATAGGATTATAACTTGAGTTCTTGGATTTTAGCTTCTGTAGATACTTCTATCAAGAACAGAATTTTTTACTGTACATCTACATTGCAAATTCGGAAAACACTTCAAGTGTATTTTGAAAAAAATACTAAAACTAAGGTCAAGCAACTCAGAAATCAACTAAAAATGCTAAAAAAAAAATAAAATCTCAGCATATCAGGTTATCTCTTACAAATCAAGAACATTACTCACTAATAGCACTTGGCTATCATATGAAGCATGAAGATCACATTGAAGCCATCTGTGAAGGGCTTTCAGAAGAATTTTCAAACTGCATCACCTTAGTTCAAGCCAAACCTGAAATGTTTAACATTAGTGAAGTTGAAAACTTGCTCGTTTCTCATGAAGACACCATCGAAAAGTTGAAAAATGCTTATCTTCCTCTTGCTCAAGCCAATTATGCACAAGAAAATTTCAATAATCAAGATTTAATAATAGAGGATTTGGAGGCAAAAGAGGTGGAAGATTTGTCAGGTTCTTTCGTGATGGAAGGAGTTCTTGGCAACTTCAGAATTAACAGCAATGCCAAGTATGTAGCAGATTTGGTCATACTGTTTAGGACTGTTCATGGTTTGGTTAATCCAAAAACTAAACCTATTTTTGGGTTAACCAAAAATATAATTTAGTTGATTAACCAAATTGGTTTTATGTGATAAAATTGGTTATTAACCGGTTAGAAAATTCAAAATCCGATTTTTAACCAATTATAAAAATAAAAACCACTTTTGAAAAATAACCGTTTTTTTTAAACCGATTTTTTACATAGAAAAAATGGATTTTTCCAAAAAAAAAAACAGTTAACTAATTTGAACACAAGAGTTGCATTAAATTTGATTTTGGTTTTGGTTAATCGGTTAAAAATCGGTTTTTAAAATTATTTCATTAAATTGGTTAACCAAAATGTGGTTATAATTTTTTAACCGATTAACCACAATTTGATTATTTTATGAACACCCCTAATACTGCTCTTCAATGGTTCTCTCATTTTGATCAAAATTTTCAAGGGTAGCCTTCTCATTTTAACCCAGCTCTTTCATCACAATCCTCTAATACATCAGTTTCTCATCTACCATCTCCTTTCACTTCCTTCCATCAACCTCAGTTCTTTCTTGCTGCACAATTCATTGCCACTGACAACTCTTTGTATTCTGATTCTGGTGTGAGTCACCAATTAACCATGATTTATCATGTCTTATTTCGTTGGTGACTATATAGGACTTGATTAGTTATATGTGGCAAATGGTTCAGGTATTTCTATTGCAAAATAGGTCATTCTTTATTAATTAACCCCATCACCAACAAGATTTTTGTTTTAAATATTTTATTGCATATTCTCCAACTTGCAAAAAATTTAATAAGTGTGTCCAAATTCTGTTTAAACAACAATGTCTTATTTGAATTTCATCCCTTTTATTGTGTTGTGAAATCACATGTATCCAAAGAAGTTCTCCTTTAAGGATAGCTTAAAAATAGATTGTATGCCTTTGACAATATTAGCATCCTAAAATATGTTAATGATTTTTCTGGTTTTCACTCATTTTTAGCTAGTTGTAAAACAAATCTTGAAGTTTGGCATAAAAGATTAGGACACCCTTTTTCCCTTATTGTTCATAATGTTCTCACTCATTCTAATATACCATGTTCTAATAAATCATATTTTGCGACTTTTGAGTGTGAACCTTGTTCTAAAGGAAAAATGCATGCTTTACCCTTTCCTCTTCTACTACAGTTTACTCTTTTCCTTTGGAACTAATTTTTATTGATGTTTGGGGCCCTAGCTCCACTGTTTCTAGATCAGGTTTCAAGTATTACATGAGTATTGTTGATGCTTATACCCAATATACTTGTCTTTATTTACTAACATCTAAGTCTCAAGTATTTCAAGTGTTTCAGCAATACAAAAATCTTATGAAAACAAACTGGTTGTGCTTTAAAGTTTGTTCAGACAGACAATGCACAAGA